>NW_008356163.1:508366-613754 GCF_000622305.1 Nannospalax galili
ATGATGATTCATTGATGATGGTAGTGAGAACTCATGGCTCCATTTTTGTTACCTGTTCACATATTCACAGGGGAAAATAATGGAATAATGAGTTTAATTAATCACATGTTTTCATAGCATCAAAGACTCTGTGAAGTTCTTCAGAGATTTAACCCCCAAATGCTACCCCATGTAATAAAACACTGTCTGACAATGCTCAGATATCAAAGACTTGATGATGGTAGTGAGAACTCATGGCTCCATTTTTGTTACCTGTTCACATATTCACAGGGGAAAATAATGGAATAATGAGTTTAATTAATCACATGTTTTCATAGCATCAAAGACTCTGTGAAGTTCTTCAGAGATTTAACCCCCAAATGCTACCCCATGTAATAAAACACTGTCTGACAATGCTCAGATATCAAAGACCTGCTCACCTCAGGTAAATTCCCGAGTTTCCTAAATGTAAAATATAAGGTTCAAAGTTATCTTCTACTGAAAGCAAATGAAGTATTTATAAATGAATCAGCTTTTGTGATTACTTAGCTGTTTAGGTTTCAGTTTAATAAAAATTAAATATTCTGTGGAGAACTGGAAGACTCTGACTGTACTTACTAGTGTAAAAATCATATTTAATTTTTTTCTCTTAATCTAGGTTCAGAAGCAAAGCTGTTTTCTCTTTCTATCGTTGTGTCGATCTTTCTCTCACTATATACGTGTATGAATGAGTATGTGTGTGTGTGTATATATATATATATTATATATATGACTGTAGATGTATATATATATGTGTACATATATGTGTGTGGGAGGTCAAGTAATTCATTTTGCATGTTTGTATTTCTTAACTATAATTGATGTATCATATTACCAGTGATAATGTGTATATTTTCAAATCCAAGTACACTACTTACTGTAACATTTAATAATGTAGCTTGTCAAATCTTCTACTACTGTCCATCCCTGTATTCTGATTCTCATGTGCCAACTAAGTACTACACACATGAAAATTCATGACAAATTACACGACTGCATTTATACTTATGAAGGATCTACTCTGGGATAATCATCGCTTGTTCTCATGCCATTTTCATTTTTTAATGAAATATACTTTCTGCCTTTTGAAACAGCTGGCCTGGAACTCACTATGTAGACCAGGCTGGCCTCAAACTCATAGAGCTCTGCCTGCCTCTGCCCCCCAAGTGCTGGGAGTATAGGTGTGCGCCACCACACCCAGCTGCAATTACTTTTTTAGCAGATAAGGGATTCATCCTTTGGTTCTATACTCCCTCTGTCAAGAGACAATATCACTGTGGCAAAACCCTAATATATTTTATGAAGAAAAAGATAACTATAACTATTTACATATTGCTAAATACTAAAGAGCACATTGGTCCAAGTAGCAGGAGATAAATATAATATTTTTCTTTGTCAGTGCTTTGCTCTTTATTTTTTAAAATAATCTTTTTTAGTCAACCTTAATCTTTAAGAACAATTTCATATATTGGTGAATGTAAAGAAAGGCGAATTTCTTAAGTAACATTTTGCCATCAAATCTCACTAAATCTGGAGGCCCTTGCATATTACTCTTTTTTAAAGGGAATAAGAAGTATTTCATTCTGGAATCACATATGATATGAGTGATCATTGCCCAGAACCACAGATTCATGTTACTCCCAATTCCATTTTACAATCTGGTAACAGTTTGATGAAGTTTTTATAGTGATAGAATAAACAAAAGTCATAAAACAAGACACTTCAAATACATTGGTAGATATATTCAGTAGGCAGGTCATACCAAAGCAGGGAGGAAAAATTATTCTTAATGTCTAATTGAGATTTTGTTTTCATTTTTGTTTTTTGTTTGTTTGTTTGTTTGTCTTGGTCTTTTTGAGACAGCGTTAACTTGTATCCCCAGTTTTCCTGGAATTACTATGGAGACCAGGCTGGCCTAGAACTCACAGAGATCTGCCTGGTTCTACTTTCCAGTGCTGAGTTTAAAGGACTGTTTGGAATCTTTGGTATTGTAAAACACATTTCCTGAGTTAAGAAAGGAGAGATCATGGAAAGTCAAGAATGAAAGAAAGTGATAGCACAAGAATAGCTTATAGATCCCTATGATTCTCAACTAATATAATGAAAAATACTCTATTAGGGTCCAATAAATACAGTGTTTTCAAAACTGCAAAATAGGACTAACTATATTTCAAAATAAAAACAATCAGAAACAAAATATCTTCTGCCTTACAGTTATATTAAGGATGCACACTCTAATTCAATATGTGTCTATACTTGCTTCTTTTTTTCAAGTTTATACAAGGAGAAAAATGAACAAGGGAAATTGCTCCTCTGTGAATGAATTCATTTTCTTGGGAATTACCAATAATTCTGAGATGAAGGTGATCCTTTTCATTACATTTCTATTTATTCAGTTTGTTACTCTCCTGGCAAATGTTGGAATGATCATTTTGATCAGAATGGACAAACATCTGCACATACCAATGTATTTTTTTCTCAGCCATCTCTCTTTCTCTGACCTTTGCTATTCCACTGCAATTGGACCCAAGATGCTAGTGGATCTCTTGTCTGAGAACAGTTCAATTTCCATAGTCGGATGTGCTCTGCAGTTCTTGACATTCTGTATGTTTGCAGATGCTGAGTGTCTACTTCTGGCAGTGATGGCCTTTGATCGGTACCAGGCCATCAGCAATCCCTTGCTCTACACCGTGAACATGTCCAACACCGTGTGCTACCTGTTCCTGGTTGTGGTTTACTTAGTGGGCATGACAGATGCTTTGATACATACAACATTAACATTCCACTTGTGTTTTTGTGGGTCTAATGAGATCAATCATTTCTTCTGTGATATCCCTGCTCTTCTCTTAATATCTTGCTCAGATACACAAATCAATGAATTGGCAATATTCACCATTTTTGGTTTCATTGAACTGAGCACCATCTCAGGAGTTCTTGTGTCCTATTGTTACATCATCTCATCAGTCTTGAAGATCCGCTCTGCTGAGGGCAGGTTCAAAGCCTTCTCCACCTGTGCCTCCCACTTAATGGCAGTTGCAATTTTCCAGGGAACTATTCTCTTCATGTACTTTCGTCCAACCACTTCTTACTCTCTGGATCAAGACAAAATGACTTCACTGTTTTACACCCTGGTTATTCCCATGCTGAACCCTCTGATTTACAGCCTGAGGAACAAGGATGTGAAAGAAGCCCTGCAAAAACTGAGAAATAAATGGTGATTTTACATATTTTATTGTATTTGCACATGCATGCATTCATAGATATTTTCATTTATATTATAATGTAATTGTTCACACAATTTGTTGAAATAAAATTGCTCTAACATCCAATTGCAAAAAAAAAATGTTCCTGGAATCTATGATTAATATTCCTCATAATATACAAGGGGTTCTATCTCCACCAAAAAAGTTCCTGAAAACTTCAGTGCTTCCAGTGTTTTTTATTTGTTAATTCTTTAATGCAGTGTCATTTATAATAGGAGTAGATTGCTTTTCAAAACATTAAGGTTGGTTTTTATTGCAAGTACAGAAAGTATCACATTTTGGTGAAAATATAATCATCACTTGAGTACTCTAATGGTTTACATATGCTTTAAAATAGCCTGAGATGAATAAAAACACTTTTGTTAAAATATTTCTTTGAGAGATTCTGCCCTCATGTTTAAAAGAATGGTTATTTGTGTCTCATGTAGCTCAGGCTGCCTTTGAATTCATTATGTAGCCTAGGAGAATGAACTTGAACTCCTGATCTTTCTGTCTCTAAGTCCCAAATGCTGGGATTTCAGGCATGAGCAACCAAAGCCAGTTTATATGTGTAGTAGGCACTGGACAAGCTAGGCAAGCACTCTAACTACTGTATTTTGTTCAAAGATAGCATGCAGTTTTCTACCTCTTATTATATCACCTGCATTGTGACTAAGAAATGAGACGGAAAAAAAGAGATAAATAATAAAAATCAATCCATTTAGAAACAGTGAAAGTGATCATTAGATATTAGTGTAAAATTAATTGCTTAAATTGTGTGTTCTTTGACCAATATGCTAAATATATCACAAAAAGCAATAAAAATCATATATCCTATGGTTCCATAGCAACAGGCAAACTAATTACAAAAGAAATAGCTAAGCAAGCTGACTCAGCTACTCCATCTGACTTTGTTCAAATTTATGATGTGAGACAGTAAAGAATCTAGTGGAGAAAGTAGGGTTGTGGCCATGTAACTTATCAAATACGCAAAAAAAGCAACTCTTAATAATACATTAACATTGGGCAATCAAAACATTGAAAGTCTTAGGTGTAGGTCTTCTGTCATAATAAAACACGCTTGCATAAAGACATTTGAGAACAGAAGTGAGCCCAGAAGCCTATTCTGATGTTAAGTTGTATTTGTGGAACATTCAAGATTACAGAAAAGGTAGAAAACAATCCATGGAAAAGAATGCATCGTTTGAGAAACAGCTTTTAAGCTTTGCTACCTATGCCTTATAACTCATGCCTATTTATTAGTATTTCTTATGAGCAACATTGTTATAGAAAACACTTTGAAATGTTCCTAAAATCTACTGAAATTGAAATGACTGAATTGGAGATCTGAGGATGTCATTTCTCTTCCATATGGGTTTATAGCATCAAAATATGTATTTCATTCAATTATTGGCTTATTTAATCATATTTAGTGAATATGCACTAAAGAAAAGAAAATATTTTCCTAACTAATGTACCCAGAAAGAGAAAACAAAAAATTGATTAGCTATAGGTTTTGTTTCTTTAGTTAGTAATTAGAAGTGTTAGACAACTCGTGGGAATATCACATAGAAAATTTGTGACCTAAGGAGTAATTTAGAAAAAATATCCCTGGACTGAATGCATTTGAAGACTGTGCAGATAATAGAAGCACACATCACAAAGCACTGGTCACTACCTTGTAGGTCTCAGAATTCACTGTTCCCTTTTTCACAGCTTTCCCTGTCCTTGAGCAGTGGTAACAGAAAAAATATTATAGACCATTGACATTAGTGAGTCATTATGATCTGAAAGGTGTGTGTGTGTGTGTGTGTGTGTGTGTGTGTGTGTGTCTGTGTGTCTGTGTGTCTGTGTGTGTCTGTGTGTCTGTATGTGTGTGTGTGTTTGTGTACATGCACGTGGTGTTTTGGGGAGCAAAACCAGGACTTCATATATTCTTGGTAAGCGGTACATTACTCTGCTAGAGGCCAGATTGTGTTTCATTTATTTGTATTTTTAAAAAAGTATTTTTGTTTTAAATGTATGAGTGTATTGCCTGAATGTAGGTAAGTGCACCCCTGCTGTGCAATGCCCATGAAGGTCAGAAGAGAGTATCGAATCCCTGGAACTGGAGTTACAGAAGGTTGTTAGCTGCCATGTGGGCACTGGGAATCAAATCCAGGTCCTCTGCAAAAGCAGTTCTGCTCTTAACCACTGAGCAATCTCTAAAGACCTTCCTTTTAAATCCTGAGTCTTTCCTTTAGGATTGGGACTAAGTCACACAAATGTAATATTGAAATATTAATGGGCTGATTTGGGCCTGAAAAGGCAATGGCAGTGGTATTAGCTAATGCATGGGAATTGAGATAAACCAGATGTTTTAAATGTAGTCTCTTTATCTTGTCTCCCATTGTAAAATAAATAATACCAGAGATGTTGCATGTGGTTACGCAATTATTAATATTCATACAATTAAAAAGGGGTATGTTATTTGAGCACTATAATTAAAATTGAAATGTTTGACAATAATTATTTGAATTACTAGCCTGGATTAGATGTAAGCCAATGAGAATACAGAGTTTAAGTTAATATACTATACAGAAAGGAATACATTGCCTTTAACAATAGTGTTTACTGGGCTGGAGAGATTGCTCAGTGGTTAAGAACATTGACTGCTCTTGCAGAAGACCTGGGTTCGAATCCCAGCATCCACATCAGCTAACAACTGTCTGTAACTCCAGTTCCAGGGGATCTGACAGCCTCTTCTGTCCTCCGTGGGCATTGCATGACACGGGTGTACTTACCGACATGGAGGCAATTCACGCATAAACATAAAAATATAAAAATATAAAAATATTAAAAAAAATAATGTTTAGTAATATGCAAAACATGAAAAACTACTTTTACATTTGTTATTGTGTGTGTATGTGTGTGTGTGTGTGTGCACTACAGTGCACATATGGAGTTCAGAGGACAATTTGAAAGCATGGGTCCTCTTCTACATGCAGGTCCCAGCAATCTTTGAGTCAAACATGCTTAAGTCTGAAATAAGAGACTCACCTACTTCCAGAGTCAGCGTCTCGGTGAACTAAAAGAGCATATGACAGTTTATCCACATACCGTGCATTACAAGGATTTGAAGATTCTGGATGAGGAAATTAGCCTTTAGCATTTCCTATTCCTGTGAATGTTCATATCATTATTGCTGATGACAGCTGAAAAGCAGAAACAATCCTCATGTCTATCAGCTGAGAAATGGGTAAAGAAAATGCCTTATATCATAAACTGAAACAAAATTATTTCGATAAAGGGAAGTAAGTTCTGAAACATGAAAGAAGAGGAGATTTTGAGAGCACTGTGTTAAATGAGAAACGAGGATGCAAAGGGCCAGAGATTGGATTGCTCTATTTATAAATGATGCATGCGAAGAGCAGCATAAAATCGAGAGAGCAGATCTTGCGAGGGACTAGAGGTGAAAGTAGGGTGAGGTGGTGTGACCACTATTGCGCTGTGTTTTTTATTCGGGTGATAGGAACTGTTCTGGAAGTAAATAGTGGAGAAGGTTGTACCATCATGTAAATACACTAAACATCCAGGAAGGGTTTAAAAGTATACGTGCGGTAGTTAACTTTTAAATTATATCAGTAAAATACGCTCTAATGTTAGTAATAGACCATTAGGCTGGTGAAGGAAAGATCTTTAAAAAGGGAGACATGATGAAAAATAGAAAGGAGTTAAAAATATTCAGCTGGTGATTTGTACTTCATTGCATTCTACTTTGGTGAGCAAGGATGGTTTAGATTATATTTTACAGTATAACATATGTGAGCATTATATTTCAGTTTTCATCCTGACCTAGTTCAATTTGGTGAGAATACTGAGATATTAAAGCTCACCATTTGATAAAGAGCTTGAGATACTCACAGGGGAAAATACAGAGCCATGAGTTTAATTAATCTCATGTTTGCATAACTCCAAAACCTGAGGGAAGTGGATTCAGAGACTTGGTCCCAAATGCTACCTGATAAAATACTATCTGCTCATCGTTCACCTGCCCCAAACTGCCTCTCACAGGTAAGTTTCTGAACATCTAAACTTAAGGATATAAGCTTTCCACTTTGAAAATTAACTTAACATAATTTATCAATGAACCATTTCATGCAAATAACCAGTATTCTGACATTTTATGAACAAGAGTGATATTAATTTTTCTCATAATTGGGAAATACATGATGAACTTAGTTATAATCACAAATAATATGTCCTTTTATTTTATACATTCATTATAGTCTTTACTCATTTCATGATTGTGTAAGTACATAGATAAATTTAAGGGATTTAAATTTTACTTTTCCTTTGTAAAAGCCTTGAAATATGACACAACAAAGTATAACTTGTAAGTCACCCACTACATTTAAATAGGGTGTTTTCATCCTCACAAATATCCTTCCCTAAATTCCAATTAATATATTTAAATAGTGTGATATGGCAGGGCATGGTGGCACATGCCTGTAGACCCAGCACTTGGGAAGCAGAGGCAGATGGATCTCTGTGAGTTCAAGGGCTGCCTGCTCTACATAGTGAGTTCCAGGCTGGCTGGGTCTATAGGGAGACCCTGTCTCAAAAAGACCAAATAATAAAACCCAAATAAACAAACAAAAATTAAAAATAAATAATAATAATAATAATAATAATAATAATAAATAGTGTGGTATACATGTGATCATGTGAAAATATTAATAACATCTTTATTCATAAAGAGAAGCCCATGTATCCCTCAATCTTTTATTCTTCTTTAATTTGCATTCATTTTTTAAACATAAAAGTTGACATAAATTCTGTCATAATTCAAAGGTTTGCATAATACACTCATTTGTATCCTTTTTGATGAGAAACCTCATCTTTAAATCCAGAGTAGTCCAACACAGAAGAATGAGCATTTTAGCAAACTCCTAGGATGTTTCTATGAAAATGATGCTTAGTTCAGAAAGTACTCTAAAGTATCATAGACTATGGAAATATCATGACTGTGTCAAGAAATCTCACAATTGCATTAGGTCTTTTTGTCAGTGTAAATGTTCCCATGCACAGTAAGTACTTAGTCCTATAGTTACAGGTCAGTCTATGATTGACATTTATTATATATTATGTTAAGGACACATTGAGATGTAGGTATAGTAAAAATTTGGCTCCCATCATAAGAAAACATAAGCCTAGAGAAATTAACAAAGCAGTAGAAAGTACTATGCCTCTTTGAAAGACATCTCAATGTTTACCAGTTTCTCAGTGCTTTTTCACACCTTTTAAAATGATCACTTTGAAATAGATATGATGCTTCCATAGAATGATATTTGCATGGGGGTTTTCTCTGAGATTTAATTAAAAAATTATAGAAACAAATTTTATTCTACGTTATACATGTTTTGTGATTGTGCTGTAAAATAAACATGTATTATTTTTTCTGTCACTTTTGTAAATATTTTGCCACAGCAACGAATGATGGACAGAGGGAATTGCTCCATTGTGAATGAATTTATTTTCGTGGGAATTACCAATAATCCTAAAATGAAAGTGACTTTATTTACTGTGTTTCTATTTGTCTATCTCACTAATCTTTTGGCAAATCTTGGAATAATCATTTTAATCCGAGTAGATCCCCAGCTCCACACACCGATGTACTTTTTCCTCAGCAACCTCTCTTTCTGTGATCTTTGCTATTCTACTGCAGTTGGACCAAAGATGTTGGTGGACCTGTTCGTCAAGAAAAAATCAATTCCTTTTGTGGGCTGTGCTCTGCAGTTCTTGACATTCTGTACCTTTGCAGATGCGGAGTGTCTACTGCTGGCAGTGATGGCCTTCGATCGGTACCAGGCCATCAGCAACCCCTTGCTCTACACCGTGAACATGTCCAGCAGGCTGTGCTCCCTGCTCATGGCTGGGGTTTATGTCGTGGCAACAGCTGACGGTTTGATACATACAACATTGGCATTCCGCTTATGTTTCTGTGGTTCTAATGAGATCAATCATTTCTTCTGTGATTTGCCTCCACTCTACCTTCTATCCTGCTCTGACATACAAGTCAATGAACTGGCCTTATTTACTGTTTTCGGTTTCATTGAATTGAGCACCATCTCAGGAGTCCTTGTCTCCTATTGTTACATCATCTCTTCAGTCTTGAAGATGCGCTCTGCTGAGGGGAGGTTCAAAGCTTTCTCCACCTGCACCTCCCACTTGACTGCGGTTGCCATTTTCCAGGGAACTGTGCTCTTCATGTATTTCCGGCCAAGTTCTTCATACTCTCTAGATCAAGACAAAATGAGCTCACTGTTTTACACCCTGGTGATTCCCATGTTAAATCCTCTGATTTACAGCCTGAGGAACAAGGATGTGAATGAGGCTCTGCAAAAGCTAAGGTATAAAAAGCGGTTTTAAGTGCTATTACACAAACATGTATTTATGATGGTTGTGGCTTTTTTGAAAAATTTATTGCATGGCACTTAAGCAAATGAGTCAGTTTAATTAATTCAAATACATATTTGTACTAAAGTCTAGTCATAAAATGTTATAGGCATGCTTTTATTTTTTGCTTAATTATTGGTTGTGAATTGTTTCACCTTCTCAGAGATAATTTTCCTGAATCATTCAGTTGTGTCACTATTTTATTCATTTGTGAATTTAAGCATTGTCTCAATTACACTAAGATTTACTGAGTATTTAAATACTCTTTTTTTACAATTAAATGCTTCATATTTCATGGTTAAACCAGTTTAGAAGGAAATAGTTAAAGGACTTTAGGTTATAAGAACAATAAGCAGGTTCTTATGAAATAGGCCTTTCTGTATAGGTTACAAATTTCGACTCTTCCATCCTGCTTCCATCCTCCCTTTCTTTCTCCTCCATTCTCAGCCTGTGTTAAATGCTCCTTTAATGTCCTAAGGAAACTGTGGAATGCTACTCTATTCTTAATTCAGTATGTCCGTTATATTATTATAATCATCTTCAGTTCAAGGGCTTGCTGTCCAAAGGACTCCATCATTCTTGTTTTCTAAATGACTTTTGTAACATAAAATAGAATATAGGCAATGGAATATATTATCAAATAGCATGGCAGTTTTGATGGCTTATTAGATTTTGTAAAAGTGAAAATTACCAAGGTTATAACATATACTACACTTATAGCCCCAAATACCTTTGAGGAAATATACAAAATGATTGTTGGTTCTAGATAATACTTATTAATTTAGGGTGATAAAATATGTCTGTATATCCATAATATTGCCTTTTCAATCCTCTCTTTCCCCCAATTTTTGATGGGTCAATCATTATGAAAGCTTCTTGAAGGAATATCAATATGGCTACATATGTGAAGTACCACAAAGGATATAAACACTTGATAGAAATGGGTCCCTGAGATCTTTCTAGCTGCCACTATGAAATATTTCAGAATGGAAGAAAGGCCTTTGTTTTGTGCCAGCATATGATGCATTGTGACAAAAAGTATTGTGCTGGGAAAAAATATGAATGGTCTTTGTTTTAGATAAAAAGCTCTTGAATTTTATTAGGCATGCTTGAGAATTATAATAACAAATTGCTGAAAGGCATCTTGCTTATCTGTCTCCATTGTATTCAGTGAAGTTTTGGAATCATGATTGACATTGGTTGAATGAGATAATCTAGAACTAGGGATGAAAAGACCAGATAGTCTGTTAAGACTAGGGTAGAACCCAGATTATACTTCCTCAATTGAACTGGAGAAGCTGTTTAGAATAAAATTATGGGTGTGGCATGACTTGAGGACACAGTTCCAGGAACAGAGTATGAAAGTTCCATATATATATAAAATGATTAAAGAAGAGAGCATAAAATTGAGATAGGCTGGGGGAAATATGGAAACAGTTGTGGTGGAAGGGTGGAATGGTACAAATGAATTGCTTGGTATGAAATTCTGAAAATAAATTATTATAAAAATAAATAACTGACATGTATTCTTTCAAAAAATCTTAGAAACAGCATCCTGAGTTAAACAAGAAGGTACCTTGTCTTCTTATGAGGAGACAGTTAAATACAGATATTGTATTAGCCACAAAATAAGGTATGAACAAACACCTCTTCCTTCCCAAGCTCTGCACTGAGATTTGTAAAGAAAATAGTAATTTATTATATTTGTTAACCCATCACTCTACATTGCTTTCTTATAATAGCTCTATTAGTTGAAGACAACAATAAATATAGTGAATACCACTGCTTAAATTATATCAAAGTATAAATAAAAGAATGGTAGGTTATTGGAAACAGTTTGGAGTCCACATATTATATTCCAACTATCCTCTCACACATAGACTTTAATTTAGCATCTAGATACTATTTGAATCATAATACGTGCTGTTTCTATTATATACAGTGGATGAAGATTAAAGAGAGGGAAAATTAAAAATTTTTTACAAAGGATATCCCTATATAGATAACAATTTCATTAACTGTAACTACTCCTCAAATTAGGAAGCTGAAAATGCATTGTTTGGAATGATTTTAAATCATCTGATCTATAACTTACAGTCCTGTGTTAATGGCCGTGGGTATCTGTTCTTGAAATTTTAGAGAATTATTATTCAACATACAGCACTCTAATCTCTCCAAGATTACCCAGTTCAATATTTGTCATGTACTGCCCTCATCTTTCTAAAGCATGTCTATTTTCCTGCTAAGGAATGACTGAAAGTAAATATTATCACTCAAGTCAATAGTACCAACGACTGAATAAAGGAGTCAATTTTACAGATGAGTTTCTATGTTTTGACTCCTTCCTTCAAACTTGATGCTAAAATATGTATACAAAAGAGTAACAAAGAGGATATATAGTTGCGTGTGGATGCGATGTAGTCTGCTTCAGTGCACTTCTATACAGAAAAGGAATTTAGTAGTTTGGTGAGATGGCTAAGTGGGTAAAGGCATGTGCAACCAAGCCTCATTACCTGAGTTCAGTCACAGGAACTCACATGGTAGAAGAGAGACTTGATGTCCTCAGACTTATACAAGCTCCCATGGCAAGCATGCAGACACACACACACACATACACACACACACACACACACACCACCACACCACATCACACTAATCAGATTTGAAATGCAATGTTTTAAAAAGACCTTTATCAAAATAATTTAGAATGCCTTTCTCGGATACCATACTCTGTCTCTCCAGCTCTATGAATTGTTTCCATTGTTATGTAACCCACTCTTCAGCACAGTAAGATTACTTATATGTGTGTTTGTATATGTGTGTATATGTGTGTATAGCCATAATAATAATTTTCTAGAAAAAACTGACAGCTATGTCACATATGTAAAGGCAACATTTGATTCAAAGGGACAAAAACTTATAGGCACAGCCCTTTTAACTGGCCTATTATTTAAATTTGAAATTTTATTTAACTAGTACTCACTGATAAACATCTTCATTAGTGCTCATGTAGATAAGATAAAATTAAACCTTAGATAACCATTATGATTCACCAACACAATAGCTAACCTGAAACATTCAAAAAACAAATATTTTTGATCATGTGGATTAACCAGCAACCTTGATGTTAGACCATGGATCAGTGTTACTTTTGTAAAACTGTGTGACAATCTCTACCTCATCTACCATTATATACAAACATCTCATGATTTTTAAGTTTCCTTCCTAGATTTGTATAGAAGACAATTGAATGAAATACATCAAAACCTGTATGAAATATTCACTGTTGATTGTTTTTAAAACATTTAATTGAAAATCTGTCCAGTTTTATTAGTTTTTATTTCAAGAGTTTGCAATCTGTAGGGATTCACTTTTATAGTATAGATGTAATCTAGACTAATGTCTTTTACTTAACTTTTCAAACTCAGAGGACCCTATGTCTTGTAATTGGGCATGTCTTTGGAAACCTTCATTTGGTACTCCATTTAAAACGAAAATGAACCACTGTGGTTTTGCTTGATAACTAACATATAGAAGCTCTGAAAGACAGTACACCCATCTTTGTTGTACACTGTGAAGATAAGACAAGACTCTTGACCTTGGGTGATTGAGCTATTCTAGAACTAATAAAGGTGGATTCTAACTTGTACTTCCCCAATTGAAGTGCAGAAACAATCATGAATAAAATTATGGGTGGGGCCTGACTCAAGGAAACAGTCCCAGGGACAGAGTTCCAGCAATATAGTTCCAGGAGAAAGGGAATTCCAAGAGATAACTAGGGGAGCTAGTGTTCTCTGTGTTTGGGCCTACTCTTAAACACTAAATTTAAGCCGGGCGTGGTGGTGCACGCCTTTAATCCCTGCACTTGGGAGGCAGAGGCAGGCAGATCTTTGTGAGTTCGAGGCCAGCCTGGTCTACATAGTAAGTTCCAGGACAGCTGGGGCTACAGGGAGACCCAGTCCCAAAAAGACAAAAAAAAAAAAAAAAAAAAAAAAAAAAAAAACAACTAAATTTAAAAGTCAGGCTTCGTTTTCAGGTGATTGTTCTGTTAGCACAACACCACAACACCACAATAAATTTTCTTAAAGAATCAAGTAACGTATTTTAGGGTTTTTCAGGCAAAACCATATCACAGTCATTAAGAATAGGCCTTGTGTCATGAAGACAGGCTGGGATAATGTACTAGTAACATGATACTTTGAGATCCATTAATTCATGGGTTTGTTGTGCTGACATTTGTCCTATATTAGATAAACATTATGGTGATAAGCTTTTACATTGGAATTTTACACAGAAATGGTAATGAACAAAGGTTACAATGGCAGGAAGAAAAAAAAAACAGCAGGAAGAAATCTTACAAACATAATGAGGGGTGAAAAGGATCACAATAAAAACAAATGTAAAAGTCATACTGTTTTACTAATGTGCACCTAAAATATCATAAACATTTGGCTGGGGAGGTAGCTCAGTCTAAGAAGGGCTTGCTGCACAAGCATGAGGAACTGAGTTAGTTATGTAAAATCCATGGAAGGAAGATGTGTGCAGTGGCACATGCTTGTAATTGCAATGATAGGGAACACAGACAGCAGATCTTTAGGGTCTCATGACCTGCTTCTCCATCTGCTTGGTGAGGTCCTGGCCAGAAAGAGGCACCATTTTGACAATCTAAGTTATTGCCACTGATAAACACCACCCAAGGTGGACTCCTAGCCATTGTATGAACAAATATGCACACATATGCACACCTACATAAATTATATGAACTCATCTAGCATATCAGTTGTTTAATTTAGGATAGATGCAGATTGCTGAAGGGGATGTCAAGGATCCAAGAAAGTATGAAGAGACATGTGCCCAGGAAGAAGTCATTATCTAGCTGTGTTCCCTTCTAGTCACATGACATTCTTTCCTAACTTGATAAGTTTAGGACACCTTAAATCTAACTGGTTAGAGGTTACGCGAAATAGAAGAACTTATTTATTTCAGCTGACAATTGAGTATTCTTATAACCTACTTAATAAAAGTTTTTTTTTTTTTTGAGCGTGGGTAGTTTTTATTTACAGCCATAATATTCTATTTCTTTTTTTTTAACTTTCACAAAATCTTTATTGAGAATTCATACATGCATATAAGGTGTTTTGATCAAATCCATGCCCACTCCCTCCCATCCAACATTTTCCCCTCTGAAGAGGTCACCCTAAAACATTTTATGGATTAGATACAAGCTCCCAAATACTTTTGACATTTTTTGCCTTTGGAACAGAGCATGTTGCTAATAGACCCAAGGACATTATGACTTTTAGCCCAGAAGTTGGTTACATTTGGGGGGGGCCTTTTTACCCTAGCTGCCTAGCCAATTCCTATCTCCTATTCTTATTATGTCACCCTCTGAAAGGGTTACCCAAATTGTCAATAGGGAATAGGGATGCAGACTACTCTGGCTTCTTCCATGCTGAATGGGGACACAGGGTGAGGAAATTGTAGTACGCCTTCAGTGGGTCTATCTAAAATACTCCCAAATTGCATAATTTTTGTCTCTAAGGGGAAAAGAAAGTCCTTGAATCATGAATAGGAGATGTGAAGGAGAAGTAAAGACAAGAGTAATTAGCATTATAAGTTCTAGACAGGGAACTAGAAAAAAAAATCAGAACAGGCCAATTTTTAAATGTTCACGAGAGTCCATTGGAGTTTCTTGACACAACCTTCTATTAATTAAATTAAATTTAAATTGTATTGCAAGAACATTTTGTATCTTTGACAAATATTCTTATACTAATAGTCAATAAAACCTCTGATAAAACTTTTTACACTTTTAAAATATGTAAATTGACAAGAATTCAATTTATCAAATTTTACTTGACTAGTGAAAGCTCTGTGAACTAGAGAGCATTTTGAATGACGACAGTTTCAGAGACCCCCAGACAGCTATGTAAAAAGGCAGTATTCACAGAGAGAAAAAGTTAGAGACAAACAGAGATAGATGCAATTGGCTAAATAAGGTGTTCAACTCATTTGAGTTCATAAAATGATGTAATTTCTTATATGGTATTATACTTAGAAGCCTCGCTTGATTTAAATATTGCACAGTGGTTTTTTTTAGAAATAACAAAACTTTAAATGTGTTAATAGCACATTAATATTTATAATTTTGTGTCTTGAGTATTTAAAAAATAGAATTAAAATGTTTGTTAAAAGGTAAATCATATTTGGTGTCTGTGTTCAACATGATGTATATTAAAGCTCTTTTGCTTTCATGCTTGTTGGCAAACTTTTGACAAAATTATCTGCCCAGACACTTTGAACTCACCAATCCTCTCTATCTGTTTCTGAATGTGAATTTGGATTATATGCCTTAGTGTGATCATGTTGCGTTTGCTTTCTAAGACTGGTTAATATGATTCATTTAATTTTTCCCCATATTCTTTCATGTTACCATGAAATATAAGATTTTATTTTCCTTTTTCAAGACAAATAGTGTTACATTATGTATGTGTTATATTTTCTTTAACAATTTAGTTGTAAAAGGATATTTAGATTTATAAAATATCCTCAGCATTATGATTTACATTGACATAAACATGACAGTGCAGGTATATTGTCAACCTGATGATTGTAATTCATTGGGACACATAACTAGTGGTGCAATTGCTAAAACATGTCATTCTTATTTTCAAAATTTTGATGAACCCCCATATATTTTCTATATAATGGCTGTACTAATTTATATTTCTACCTGAGGTTCTCATAAATGTCATTTCCTCCAAATCCTCCCAACAATATCTAATATTTTCTTACTTTTATATTCAAAGTGTTGTTATTAATATATATGTATTTGTGATGAGGACAACTTTGTAGATTTGGTTCGTTTTCTTCTCCTACCTTCCCATAGAAGATGGGACAGCCATCTTGCTGGCCCCATTCATCTTTTTATTTTTGTGTTTTTGAAACAGAGTATACCTCTAGCCCCTGCTGGACTGGAAACTTCCATGTAGATCAGGCTGGCCTCCATCTCACAGTGATCCACCTGCTTCTGCCTTTGGAGTCCAGGGATTAAAGTCAAGCACTACAAAAACCAGATTCTAATTCATCTTTTTATACTGGTCAGTTTGAAAGGAAATAAGTGGCAGCACAATCTATTTCAGTTTGCTTTTGTGACAAAAATGCTGAGAATTTTTCACATACCTATCAGCTATTTTAATCTGTTAATGAGTATCTCATTTTTCCACATATTTTCACTAGATTATTTTCTTGCTGTTGAATTATTTGAAGTCTATTTGCACCCAACTTGACACTGTGAAATGTTTATAGCTCTAAATTCAAGAGAAGTTTTTCCATATCTCTGGAGGATGCTTCTTCTACTGTCAGTGAGAACCAAGTTGAAAGTACAGGTCTCACTCAGCCAAGATATCATTGTCAACAGATCAGTACTGCTTACTGGAGCCTGTCATGCAGATTGCTTTTTTCTTCAATGTTATTACTGGAAGAATCCTGCTCCTTTAAAGAAAAGGGAAGGAGATCACTGTTTTCACCATCAGCAAAGGATTGAAAGCATTGAGTGCTTCTAGAAATAACCCCTTAGCTGAAGTCTTAATCAGTCTTATCAACTAGAAATGGCAATTTGAATCCTGATTCCTCAGTTTCCCTTAATATTTGCCATTGCACATTAGTGACATACCCTTCCTTCCACCTTGTCTTAGTGTTCAGATAATTCATCATGATGCCTGGATTATGGTATGCATACCTTTGCAGATGTCCCTGTCGTCATGTAACTGATATTCACATGTTGCATGGAGAGGTCTTGCTGATCTTTAGTGTGTTTGTCAAAATGATCCAGAGAGGTAGCCTGAATAATGTCATGTAATATTCTTCATTTGATCAGATATAAAACTGCCATCAGTTATTCATTGGTATGCCATAATACAATATAGTCTAGATAAAATCACTTATGTAAGACTCAAATTTTATTGTGTTTATATTTGTAGATGGGTTTAGCTATCACCAACCTGTGGTTGGAAGGCCACATGTGCCCCAGGATATCTATGGATGCAGCCCAAAGAAAAACCATTAACCTGAAACATGGCTTTGGGTTATGTGTGTTTGTGCTTGAGTACATGCTTGTATATATGTGTGTATGTGTGTGTGTGTGTGTGTGTGTGTGTGTGTGTGTGTGTGATGTATGCATGTTGTTCCTGTGAGTGTGTATGCCCAATCACTTACAGAAACTGGAGAAGAATGTCAAGAGTCTTGCCATACCTATCACTCTCCTTCCTAGTCCCTTCAGATAGGGTCTTTCGCTGAAACTGGATATAGGTTTGCCACCAGCAAACTATAGTCATCCTCTTGTCTATGCCCCCAAAACCCTCAATATTGGGGTTACAGGTATACATGCAGCCATGCCTGGCTTTTAATGTGTGCGATATTATTACAATTCAGGTTCTCATGCTTGTATAGTAATCCTTGTTACACAATGACCCACTTTCCCAACTGAGTATTACAACTGTTATTTTTACATTTTTTTTGGAGCTGCAGGAATTTCTAGTACGAACTTTGTGTATGAACATATTTGTTGAAATAGCAAAAGTTTAGACATACCTAATAGATGTTAAATTGAATGAATATACCATCAAATCATTTGGATACTGATAAAAAGTAGTTAGAAAGGGATTATTAGCTTTCTTCTTAATAATAGTTTTGGAGGAATTCTTCAGATTCACAGTAGGGTAATTTTGCTCTGGTATTTATTGATGTGATAAGTATGGAATTTGCTGAAACTCAGACATACAGCAAAAATATCTGCTACTTGATTCACTCATTTAACAACTCCTTCCACACACATTGGTATTAAATTACTACTGGTAGATCTGTAATACAAAACCAGGAAATGTCAGGGTGATGTCCTAAATATTATTTAACAACAACAACAAAAATCTTCCTGTGTCTTTCTGTCATATATATCAACAGATTACATTTTATTCATACATTTCACACCGAATATATGACTCACATTAGCAATTTTATTTATAATAAAATACTTTATTTTTCAGGCATAGATCATGGAATGAAGGTATATGAATTTTCACGTTATATTCTAAGCAAACTATATTTCAAGCTACTATTGAAAAATAACAACAATCTTTTATAAGCAGGAAGACATTAACATTTCAAAGGAATGAAGAGACTTGATCTTTTTCTTTATCTGTGTGAAAAGCACTTCAAGCATTTATGCGTAAAGTCAAAGGACTATTTTTTAAGTAATAATTTTCTCAGTGCTGTAATCACATCCTTGTTCCTAAGACTGTATATCATGGGATTGAACATGGGGGTCACAATGGTGTAAAAAAGAGAGAGCAATTTGTCAATTCCTGGCGAATGAGTGGACTTTGGCCTTAAGTAAGTAATAGTCGCAGATCCAAAAAACAAAAACACCACCACCAGGTGGGAAGAGCACGTGGAGAAGGCTTTAGCCCGTCCTGTGGCTGTTGGCAACTTCAGAATGGTGACAATGATTCTGCTATAGGAGGCAAGTATCAGCATAAAAGGGAAGGCAACAAAGAGCATAGCCACTACATAGACAGACAGCTCATGCACTGAAGTGTCCCCACAGGCCAGCTTCAGGATGGGAGGTAAATCACAGAAAAAATGACTTATTCTATTAGAATTGCAAAAATGCAGAGAAAATATCTGACAGGTTTGTCCTATCTGGACTGGGATGCCACTGAACCAGGAACCTGCTGCCAGCTGAGAACATTTTGTTGGGTTCATGACCAGAGGATAATGCAGAGGGTTGCAGATGGCCACATAGCGGTCATAGGACATCACAGCCAGGAGGAAACACTCAGTGGCTCCCAGCATTAAGAAGAAGCACATTTGTGTGGCACAAGACAGAACGGAAATTCTTCTGTCTTGAGTCCAAAGGTTGAACAAAATCCTAGGGAGAGTGACTGACACATAACAGATTTCCAGCAAAGAAAAATTTGCAAGAAAAAAATACATGGGTTTATGTAATGCAGGGTCAAGCCTGGTTATTAATATTATGAGGCAATTTCCAATCAAGATAATCAAGTACATTATGGAGAATATTACAAATAAAAACCCTTGAAGGCTTGGAAGGTCAGAGAATCCCAGGAGGACGAACTGCATCACTGTGGAAACATTGTCTTCTGCCTTGATCTTTTCATGTTGCATCTGGGAGATGATTTTACCACAAGTATAAGTTAATAACCAGGGCATCGGTTTTGCTTTGTCATGTATAAACTAATGATAACACACCTCCAAAATTCCATTTTCCTTCAAGAACTATTATATTCCTGTATCCTCCGAAATGTTAGTGAAGTTATTATTTTTTTCTAATACTAAGTATCTTTTGTGTTTTCTGATGATGAGCCAAGCCACTTTAATTTTCTCCTCAAACTTCAAAACAGCAATTCAAGATTATGTTCAAATAAATAATGATTGTGTTCTTGCAGTTGAAATTTCTCTATGTACCCATTATTTTTGTTTTCTATGAATGTTAATTCAAGAATAGTTTTAAAACAATTAAATATTCTTAAGGCCATATAAAGTCATTTGGGCAGAAGATATTTAATATTTGAAACTGATTTCTGTTTTTATATCAATAATTTATACCATTTTATTTTGAAATGAGTGATTAAGAGGCCACCAAGTAGCATGGCATGATATTTATTATTATTAAATTGTATTCATTGTAAAGTCTTCCTAAATAGAAGACATGAATCCTTTTCACATTTTAATGATGATATGGTATTTACATAGGACAGGATGAAGTAAAGAACTTTAAGGTGGCCTTCCTATCCACAGAAACCAAGAGTCAGAAGTAGTCTCATCAGCATTTATGATGAAGAAAGCAAATCTCAGTAAATCATGCATCTCTCTATCCTGAGTAGATATGGATTACATAAAACAGCACCAACTTAGAATGCTCATGGCCTTGGTCATTGCTCTTATCTTGATGAGCTCAACTGTTCCACTGTCTATTGCTTTACAAGTATTTGTGTGGGTTCATTCATGAGTAAATTTTTATATTCTTATTTATTTTCATTGGTCTGTATTGACTCTAGATTACAGTATATCTTATTTTATCTTTCCAAGTTTTACAGCAAAATAAATAATGAATAAATGTAAAGGACTGATAATAATGGAAGGCATTAGTTGGAAGGTTTAGTGGGAGGTGCTAGGAACAGGGAGCAGGTGTGAATGGCATCATGTACATCACATGAAGTTCTGAATTCAAGAAAAAAATATAAATATATAGAAACCTTGAAAGTAACCATTAAGGAACACATCATACTCTCCTCCCTTTTACCCTAAAACTAATATTTTGCTCTACTCTCTATATGCCTTATCTTTACATCTCCCTATCTTTACTGACCCATTTAATATCTTTGGATCATATACATTGTAATTTTTCCCTCTTGTAGAAACATTTCACTATATGATTCTTTTCAATATGTGTTCACTAATTTCCACATTAAATATTATTTATTTAAAGACATAAAGGCAAACTCGTTGCAAAGAGGAGTCTGACTTCCAGTCAGGTTTCAAGAGGTGTATTTGTGGCTATTGCTCTTGATATTACATTCAAAATACGGATGCAGACTCAGAAGGAACAACAGTCTGTGACAGGCTTGGTAGACCTAAGCATTTTGTGATGATCCACTGTTAAAAAGAATTTCTTTTCTGTCTGCAATACTCTATTTTCAATAACAAAATGCTACTCAATTTTTTCTTAAGTTATGGAATTTTATTAGCGATAATTTAATATGATAATGTAAAAATCTTGCAACTGAAACAATAAAATGTATAGGAATTGTTCTATTAGGTGAAATATGACATTAGCAAACTACTATATTAAGGAGATTAAACTGTGCCACAAAGTTATTTTTTCCTCACAAAAATATACACAATATTAAAAGTGTTTATTGACCTATTGAATACAGTCCTGAACTCATTATGTGTACAATGTTAAAAATACTTTTAATAGGCCAGGCATGGTGGCGCATGACTTTAATCCCAGCACTTAGGAGGCAGAGGCAGGAGGATGTTTGTGAGTTGGTGGCCAGCCTGGTTTACATAGTGAGTTCCAGGACAGCTGGGGCTACAAGGAGCCCATCCCTCCCCCCCAAAAAAAACCTTTCATTTAAATTATTTTATTGAAGACCTGTTAAACATTATGTATAATACATTTGGTACATTTGGATGACTAAATGTTGCTCTCAAATGCTGTCATTCCCTAAAAGATTGAATAAATGAAAATAAATAAATAAATAAGTAGATGCATTGATTCTTTTCATTTATGTAATATTTGTTATTGTTATTTTGGACATTTTGCCCATTCTAACCACTTTTACCTATTATTTACCATGTTCTATATAAGTCAATAAATTTCTAAATCGAATCTAAAAAGATTCCAAAACTACTGAAAAAGAAAAGCTGCCTTAAACAAAGTTTTGCTTGCCCTGTACCTATAGGAATTTTTTTTTTTTTTTTTCAATTTTCTGTTTTGGGGTGGGAAATCTCAAATTTTTGTTAGTAAAAAATCAGCAACTTAATTCACATTTTTGAACTTCATTTTTAATAGTACATCTAAATAAGCTGATATTGAAAAAATACTAACCTATCCCACTGTACTTACCATCTCTTTGATTTTTTTCTGCAGTGCTGAGATCTAGTCTGGGATTCTGACTGTTAGGCAGAATTCTGTCACTGAACTGAGCTTTGGCTGCTGGATTGTAAGGCCAATCATTTCAAAACTGCATCTTAGAAATCTTTAACATTTTTGCAATTGTTTCTTACTTGGAAACCTTTTGAATATTCTACTTATAGTTAAAAAGAAAACAGCAAACATTTGGAGAGTATAGGTACGTCTGTTTTTATTCAGATGATTTATGCTCATTTAACCTTTATCTATCTTGTATTCACTTTGAAACAATTATTTTCTTTGGTATAGTTAGCATGATCTTCATTAAAGCATTTAACATTACAATGTACGCAGTGCTCATACTTATATGAAAAAGAACTGAAGCCAGTAATAAAACTTGAAATGGGTGCGTGGATTCAGAAGGGTTGTTCTCATGGCAGAAATCATCAAAAACAATATAAAAATATGCTAATATGTATCTAATATTTTCATAGACACTAATCATTGGTTTTAATTTTTAACCAACTGGCAGAAATTATTTTGAAGAGAACAGGAGGTACAAATTGGGTAAGCAGTTTAGCATAAAATGACCCAAAAAGAAAAGTGATTAGTTTATTTCTTGGCCAAGACCTGGACTGGCAGTATACTTGCCTGAGGCCAGAGATTACAGAGCTAAAGATAAGCCAAAGATATCTATGGATCCACCATAGCCAGACTCTGAGGACGCTAGGAAGGGGGTTGGGGGAACAGGATCTGGTTATTGTTTCCTTGTCTCTCTTCACTAAAAGAGTACAGGGTTCCTGGAAACCACACTGAGGACTTGAAAGGAAATTAAAGGGACTCAGTCCTTTGGACTGGGAACTGAACTGGCCAACTCTTCTATTCCTCCCCTCTTCATTTCACTAAAGCCTTATTAACTCCAGAGTAAGGAGGCTCAATAGTATCTTGCTCACAGGGACCCTTCCTGCTGTGTGGGATTTCTGCCTTCTCTCTACTAAGTTCCCTATAATAAAATACTTCTTTCCTTGAATTCACAGAACAAGAATTTGAAATCCCCTGACTCAAAGAAGTTTTAGTGGCCATTGAGTTTCAGGGGCCCTAGCCTTTCAAGTTAAGCACAAATGATCTGACTCTCAAAGACACCCAGAAATTACACTATCAATTTGAAACTAGTTGGTTTCAGACCTGTTTTAATGAAGGTCATTCATCATTTGATTGGCTTTGTAATGTAGTTGGTTTCTTATGAGCTATGAGGTCCAGATCTAATACAAGTAAAATAGTTTAATACATGTCAAACATGTGTGTGTGTGTGTGTGTGTGTGTGTGTGTGTGTGTGTATGGCTTGATAAAAAAGAAATAAAAATTGGATAAAACATGGTAATGACTTGCTACAGCTAACATACAGGTGATGCTGATATTGGTGACATTACTTTTCAGTATATTAGCTTTTCTATTAAAATGTTTTACATTTTATTCTCATTTAATCTAATAAATAACATTTCAGAATAATATAAATACAATTTGAAACACTTTCTAAAATAAAAAATACAAATTATAAATTTTCTGTACAATTTATCCTAATGTTCATACCAAAGCTATATATACAAATTTGATAATTGTCAAAATGATTCATAATTATCTGTTTAGAGTTAACTATAATTCTTAACTTTATTTATTGGAAAAAGATAGTAGCAAACAAGTCTTACTTTCAAGCTCAATAGTTTACTTCATCAGAAACAGAAGCCAAACACCTTCTAACACACATTCTATTGTCAAAATTCACAGTGCTATTTATTAGGAAATGCTCTCTACCCTAGGGATAAATTCCTTCCCCAGGTCACTTTCTAATGGAAGGAAAACATTTTCTTTTCTTCCCACACTAGAAGCTTAGCATAACACAGTTAGTTAAATGGAAAAAAAAAAAAATGAGTAATCTTGTCCTTTTGTGTATTTTGAAATGATGCCCCTACTCCTCTATAGTTTGTAATCAAGGCAGAATCATGGGAGACAGGAAGCCTGTAAACATAACAATATGGACAGACCCCAGGTAGCTCCTCCCACCCTTAGGCTAAGCCTCAATCAGCCTGATTCAAGATCCCTGTCCCCCATTACTGCTCCTGCTCCATTCCTTCCACCATTGTTCTCATTCACTGCTCCCCAACCCCAACTTCCTTTTTGCAAATTGGCCCACCAAGCCTCTGCTTTATGCATATTGATTTAGGCCCATTCCCTTCAAAGTCTTGATGAGTCAAAGAAAACCATTATCAGTGTTGGTTAACAGAGCTCCACTCCCAGTTCCCCCACCCTCACAAACAGGAGATAAGTAATGGGACAGTAGTGGAGACTGATGACTGCTACAACAGCCTATCATCCCTCAAACACATCCACATAGATGGGGAGAGAGGACATGTGTCCAGTCAACAAAAAAAAGGGAGAGAAGGGATCATTTGAGGGCCTTGGTTTCTAAAGTAATATTATAAGTACTCTCCCAAGAGCTAGGGGAATCACAAATTAAAGGTCAAGTTTAGGGTAGCAACCAAGTCAAATTTCAAGGTCATCTCCTTGCAGGATCTGGCCATTTTTTTTTGCTTACTTTGGATCGATGCCATGATGTGTTTTCCAGGTTACTGCTGCAGATGGTGAGGGCTGGTTCCACACGAGGTCAAGAAGATCACCATCATGTGTCCTGGTAGTCCAAAAGGGACAGTCCTAAACTTGTTACTCTGTGAATGGGTTACTGTCAATGGATGCACACTGGCCATATTCCTTGAAGGATAAAAGCCTTAGTCAGTTTGCCTGACTGAATCACCCATGTCTACCCTACAAAGTCAACCACCTTGAAAAACAAGGTCTGGGTAGGATCCAGTTTTCAATTACATTATACCACTGAATCTTCATAATGTGCTTGGTCTCCTACCATAAGCATCAAATACACTTTGAGGGTGACCTGGCCACTCTACTTAAAATTCAGGTCTTGTTTTTGTGGCTATTAAGAAATACAAACATTGAAAACGCACAGTTTGGCAGCTACATTTTCAGTAAAATGAAGGACTAAGATAATTTCTTGTGATATGCCTACAATGGATCCTGATAATCATATCATTAGTCATTATATATGCACATAAAATGCATGTGTGAGATAGCTGCTGTTACAGCAAATACATGCTTTTATAAGAAGTTCTCTCCTCTTCATTAATTTTACTGTATTTTTATCTCCTTTGGAAAATATCTTTGTTATAAGCAACTTGTCAATATTTTTCTTTGAAAAAGTACTTGCCAATATTCCAAGAATTCTTTCTCTTTCCTAGTTTTTATTTTATGTTTACATTTTAACAGTATCTGTTATATTAAATAATATGATTTATCAAATCTGTTTGTGTGCATTTGTGCATTATGCTTAAAATATATAAACACTTAAAAAACTACAAACACAAAAATGAGGGCTCATCAATCCTTGGGCATGTATGTAGATCAGGAATAAAAAACTTATTATCATGTGTGAGGGCCTTGGTAGGATTCTCAACATTAAAATAAACCAAAAATTCTTGACACTTGGAGCTCTATCTCTGAGACTCCCTCATACTGTGTGTTCTTCACATTCAGATTTCCTTGGGTCACAGAAATACTGTCTCATCCTGAATCTGCATGTGGCAGAGTGAGTCAATTCCAACTTCTCATCTATCAACTCAGCCTGGATTTCTGGGACCCTTCCCTGGCTCAGACTTGTGCTGGGCTGGATCACTCAGACCACCATGTACCTATACCCTGCCACTTGAATACTGTTCATCCTGGCTTAACTAAGGAAGCTTGTTTGTACAGAAGGATACTATTACAAAATTCCTAACTGATCAAACAGAAAGTGTCTGTGAGATTGCAGTCACCGCCAGCAGCGGCCGTTCTCATGGGTGCCACTCCTTCGTTCTCATGGGCATTGAGGATGCTCCTCCGCTCGCCCTGGACTGAGGCCGCTCTTCTGCCTGCCCTCTGCTGAGGCTGCTCTTCTGCTTGCCTGGTGCTGAGGCAGCTCTTTTGCTTGCCCTGTGCTGCCTCCTGTCATAGCTGCTTCTGCCCGGTCCTGGACCCCAGGGCTGGTGAGGAGACTGTGTCAGTGGAGCTGCATTCAGACACAGGAGAACAGATTCTGTGACACAAGTCTGCTTTATTGCAGGAAGGCACAAGCTTATATAGGGATAGTGGTCCAATCACAGTACAGCAAGTAGGATACCTTATTAGCATCATCCTAAGTAGGATAACAGACTTAACGTTCTATCACAGAATAGAGGGTAGGATGCCTCATTAGCATACTGGGCTTCAGACAGAACCTGGATTACTGGAAACCACGTGACCCTGACAGTTGCACTATCACCCTAGGCTCAAGCCTGTCTCTCACATGAGATGACCAGACCTAAGTGACACATCTGTAATGAAACCTGTATACCTAAGGTTCACAGAACATAGTGGAACAAGGGGTAGAGAGATGCATCTCTCACCCCCCCCAGTGAAGCTTCCTCATGCAACAGAGAATGAGTAATACAGAAAACCAAAACTGGCCAATGTGTAGAGAATAAAAGACTACAGAGTGTGTGTCTAGGAACAGGACAATTTTAATCCTCTGCCACCTAGGGCTCAGGGATCAATGCAGAAGAGGAGCCAAAAAATTTGTAAGAGCCGGGGTGGGGGTAATATGTGTGAATGACTACAGAAAATACTTTTATTAAAATGGTTGGAGAAAAATTCCCAAACCTATGGAAAGAGATACTTATCAAGGTACAAGAGGCATAAACAACACCACATAGCAGGACCAGAAAAAATAAAAATTACCCATGTTGTGTAATAGTCAACACTAAATGTACAGAACAAAGAAAAGATGCTATAAACTGTATGAGAGAAAGATAAAGTCACATGTAAAAGCAGGTCAATCAGAATAACAGCTGACTTTTCAATGGACATTTTGAAATACATAAGAGCATGGACCAATGTCATACAAATCATGAAAGAACACAGATGTGAGCCCAGATTACTGCACCCGGGAAACCTATCAGTTGTAATTGAAGGAGAAAGAAAATCTTTCCATGATAAAAACAGACTTAGAAATTTACATCCACAAAACCGACTCTATAGGGAATATTGGATGGAATACTTTGATCAGAAGAGAAAATTAAACACTCACAAAGTCACAAAGAATAAAGAATAGACAAAAAAAAAATAGATCAAAGAAAACAGCACTACAACACCAACCTAATAAGAATTAATAAACATTGGTCAGTAATGACCACCAAAATGACCTCCATATTAATGGTCTCAATTCTCCAGGAAAAGATAGCCTGATTAGAATAGTACACAGTATCCATTGATCTACTGTCTCCAAGAAACATAACTCACCAACAATGACTGACACCACCTTAGGGTAAAATGATGGGAAAGATATTCTAAGAAGATGGAACCAATAAACAAGCAGGTATGACTATTCCAGCATCTGACAGAATAGACTTCAAACTAAACCTGTCTGAAGGGACAGGGATGCTTACTTCACTCTCAGTAAAGGAAATATCCACCCACTAGAAATTGCAATCCTAAACATATATGCACCTTATATAGGGGCATCCAAATATGTAAAAGTCTTTATATGTCAATCATCTCACATTGACTTGAACAAGGTGAGAGTGGATGGCTTCAGTAGCCCTCTGTCACTAATAGATAGGTCAACAAGACCAAAAACTAAACAGAGAAATCATGGAATTAAATGACACCAATAATCAAATGGACTTTACAGACATCTACAGACCATTTCATTCAAACACCAAAGAATATACCTTCGTCTCAGGAGTCCATAGCTCTTCCTCCAAAATTGACCACACATTAGGATACAAAGCAAGTCTCCACAAATTACAAACACTGAAAAATCATCTTGTATCTTATCCATCCACAAAGGAATAAAGCTAAATATCAGCAACAATAAAATTTGGGATAAAACACAAATTCATGGAAGCTAAATATCATTCTATGGAACCTAAATAGTATCCTATGGCTTGAAATTTATATCAAGTGAGAAATCATGAAGGAAATTTTAATAATACCAGAATTGAATAAAAATGAAAAAACTTTAGGACACAACCTTCAGTGCTAAGAGGAAACTTTATAGTATTAAGGCCTACATTAGAAAATTATAAAAATCAAATGTAAATTTTAAAGATGTACCTTAATGCCCTGGAAAAAACAAGAACAAGCAATAACTAAAAAGAGTACATGCAAAGACATAAATAAAATCAAATTGAAATTAATGAAATGTAAATGAAGGAAATTATATAAAGAATAAATGAAATGAAGAACGCTTTCTTTAAAAATATTAACAAGATTGACAAACTTTTATACAAATTAACCTGAAGACTGAGAGATCACAAATAAAGAAATTCAGAGATGAAAAGGGAGACCTTTTGACAGACACAGAGCAAATTCAGAGAATTTTAAGGACGTACTTTAAAAATATTTTTTTCAGGGGCTGGAGAGATGGCTCAGCAGTTAACAGCACTGACTGTTCCTGCAGAGGACCCAGGTTCAATTCCCACCACCCACATGGCAACTACAAACCGTCCTTAACTCCACTTCCAGGGGACTCTGAAGCCCTCTTCTGACCTCTGTGCCATTGTACCACAGGGTGTGCTCAGATACATGCAGACAATACACTCATATACATAAAATAAAAATAATAAATAAAACATATATTTTAAAAATATATGTTTCAAAAGGCATAGCAAATTTGAATGAAAGGGAAAACTTTCTAGATATGTACAACCTACCAAAATTAAACTGAAGTTATGCAAATAATATAAACTGATCCTTAACAATCAACGAAATAGATAAATTAAAAATTGCTCAACTATAAAGAACCCAGGTCCAGAAGGATGCACTGCCAAATTCTACTAAAACTTCACAGAACTAATGTCAACACCTCAAATTATTCTGTAAAATAGAAAATGAATGAACAGTCCTAAATTCCTTTTGTGAAGTCAGTATTACTCTAATACCAAAACCAAGCAAAGACCACACCCCCACAAAAAAGGAAATTGTAGATGTCTCTCTAATGAACATAGATGCAAACATTCTTAAAGAAATAATCTCAAACTGAATGCAAGAACACATCAAAGAGATTATCCACCATGATAAGGTAGTTTAATTCCAGTGATGTAGGGATGCTTCAAAATATGTCAACCAATAAAGGTAATCCACCCCATAAACAAACCCAGTGATAGAAACCCTTGATTATTTCAACAAATGCAGAAAAGTCCTTTGATAAAATCCAAAACTCATGGACGATAAAATACCTAAAGAACTGAGGCATAAAGTGGATATAAGTCAGCATAATAAAGGCAATATTCACAAGTCCAGAGCCAACATCAACTAAATGTAGAAAAACTGAAAGCAATTCCCTTTAAATCAAGAACAATACAAGAATGTCGACTCCATTTCTGTTCAATATAGTACTTGAAATCTTAACTAGAGCAGTAAGACAAACAAAAGAGATAAAAGGGATAAAAACTGAAAAGGAAGAACTCAAAGTATCTTTATCTGAAGAAGGTATGAGTCTATATATAAAAATTCCTAAAGATTCCATTAGAAAAGTTAGAGATGAAAAACACATGAAGCAAAGTAGCAAAATATGAAATCAACACCATCAAATCGGTAATGTTCCTATATACCAACAACGAACATTCTGAGAAAGAAACCTAGGAAGCAATCTCAGTCTTGATAGCCTCCATTGAAGAAAGGAAGTAAAGAACTGCCACAACAAAAAACTTTGAGGCACTGAAGGGAAAGTTTGTAGGAGATGCCTGAAGACTGAAAGAGCTCTGAGGCACATGGGTCAGTGAGGTTCATATTGTAAAAACGGTATCCCACCAAAAGAAATCTACAAATTCAGTGCAATATCTATGAAAATCCCAACAGAGTCCATCTCAGAAATTGAAAACAATCATTTCAAGTTTCATATGGAAAAATATACACACATAAACCTAGGAAAGCAATATAATCTTGGTCAATAAAGGACCTGCTGATGGCCTTACCATCCCTTATATCAAATTATATTACAGAGTTATAGTATAAAAACAGTATGTGCTGGCTTACAAAACAAAAGAAAATGACCAGTGAAATATAATTGAGGACCCTGATTTACATCCACACACTTATAGCCACCTGATATTTTAAAAAGGAGCCAAAAATGCACAGGAGAAAAGACAGTATGTTCAACAAATGGTGTTGGTGAAACTGGATAAGGATGTGTAGAAGAATGAAATTAGATTCCTTTGTGTCACCATGCATAAAACTCAATGCTAGGCCTGACGTGGTGGTGTAGGCCTTTAATCCCAGCACTTCGGGAGGCAGAGGCAGGCTGATCTCTCTGAGTTCAAGGCCAGCCTGGTCTACATAGTGAGTTCCAGGACTGCTGGGGCTACAGGGAGACCCTGCCTCAAAAAGACCAACAAGAACAAAAACAAACAAACAAACAAAAACAAAAACCCTCAAGTCCAAATGGATCAAGGACCTCAACATAATACCTGATTCAGTTAGAGGAGAAAGTAGGGAAAATATTGGCACTTATAGGCACAGTAAAGGACTGTCTGAACAGGACTACTATAGCACAGGCTGTAGGTACAACAACTGATAAATAGTACCACATGAAACAAAAATTTCCTCACATCAAAGAATACCATTATTCTAGGGAAGAAAGAACCTACAGACTGGGAAAAATCTAGATACTAACCTGTGACAAGGGATTAGTATCTAGAAAATACAGAGAATTAAAAAAAAACTAAGTATTAATAAAACAAGCCAATTAAAAGGGGGGCAAGGAGCCAAACAGGGAGCTCTCTAAAGATGAAAAACAAATGGATAAATAATTTAAAAAATGTTTAACATCTTTAATTATTAGGGAAATGCATATTAAGACATCTTTGAGATTTCATCCACTTCTCAGAATGGCAAACATCCCCATACCCCAAAGAATGCTGGCAGAGATGTAGAGAAAGCACAACTCTTTTTTTTAAAAAAAATTTTATATTTTTTGAGTTTTTGTAAATAAATATATATATATATTACATCTTAATAAAATTATGGCATCCCCCTCCACAGCGTCCCATAGCTCCCACACCATATTTCAGATATTTTGTCATATATGTTAAGTCCTATCCTCTCAAACATTGGTATCCAGATGTCCTTTGGTACAAATTCAACAACTGGCATCTATTCAGTTTATCTAAGTCATTCCCTTACAAAAATGTACTCTTCCTAACCCCACAGTTACCATTTGCCAATAGTTTCTTGCCTAGGGTTGGGGCCTGCTGCCCCTTATCCACTGTTGGAAACAGGGAAAACTGGTACAGTCACTATGAAAGTCAGTGTGGCGATTTCTCAATAAACTCAAAATTGATTTAGCATGTGACCCAGCCATACCACTCTCCACCATCCTACAGAAATACCTGTCTATCCACGTTCATTATTGTTCTTTCCAAAATAGCTAGAAATTTGAAATAACTTGGATATCCATCAACTGATGAATGGATAAGGAAGGTATAGTTAGATGGTAGATGGCTGAGAGATGATAGATGATAGATAGATGATAGATAGATAGATGATAGATAGATAGATAGATGATAGACACATAGAGATTAGATTAATATTATTAAGCTCTTATAAATTAAAATAAGAAAATCACAGGTAAATGGGTAGAACTGGAAACAATCATCCTGAGTGAGGTAAACTAGACTCAAAAAAGGTCACAAGTTCTTTATCACAGCTGGGGCTAGCTTTGAAATCTTAGATATGCATGTTTCAATTTGAAAATTGAGAGAGGTTTAGAAACTAATAAATAGCCATGGATGTGTGTGGGAGGTGTACTGGGAAGAGTGGTGGAATCCAGTGACGTGAAGGGGGAAGTTGAACAGTGGAGTAGGAAGGATTAAATGGTTGGGGATGGGAGGACAGGGCCGAGAAAGGAGTATGGGTAAGGATAAGTAACTCTAAAAGCCTATAGAGAAAGCCACATTGCAACCTATTAGTATAGAAGCTTCTTAATGTGTATTCATATAAATCATAAAAAGAGATTAAAAGTAGTTAGCATATAACAGGGGACATTGCCCTTTCTACACATCATAGGCTAATGAAAAACAAAACAAAATAATCCCCTCAGTGTCAGGAATGGATTCCCTCTCTAGAAGCTGTTCACCAGGGGTACCATGGACACTCAAACAATAGTGGCCATTGTCTTTGCTCTTGGTTATGCACTAGAACTTCACAGCAATACCATATTGTTGAAGACACTACATACATGAATGGTAGAGCAAGAGAAGAGAAAGCTTCTGGAAACAGCATCCCTACTGGCTAGCTTTCATAGTGCTGGAAGGTGCTATTTTTTTCTATTAAAAGGAAAATGTCATCATCAAACTTAGCAGCTGTGGATCCTATGAAATACAATAACAACTGGTCTGGTAAGATATGCCCACTAGCACAATAGTGACACAAATATTATGGGAGTAACCAATCACTTTTTAATTAAATATAACACCTGTCAAATATCTTTAGGCTAGACATATTACAGGTCATAGGTGAGAACCTAGCACTAATTTTCTACTAGATAGTTATCATATTAAAGTGACTCTTAATGACATGTTTTTTAAAAGATATTTTATTTATTATTTTTATTTTATGTATATGAGTGTATTTTCTGCATGTACGTGAGTGCACCTGTTTGGTGCAATGTCCACAGAGGTCAGAAGAGGCTGTCAGATACCTGGAACTGAAATTGCAGGTGATCGTTAGCTACCATATGGGTACTGGAAATCATACCCTGTTATTTACGAAAGTGGCCAGTGCTCATAATAACTGAACTGTCTCTCCAGCCCCATGACATATTTTTTTGTGCCTGTAGATTAATACATCTCTCAACAGAGAAGTTTCCTTATTCAGCAGATGGTGATTAACACAGAAACTCACAACTGCTCAAGAAGCATAAATCAAGAAGCTGGAGCTTATCTGTGAATAGGAAATCTATATCAAAATTCTTCCTCCCAAAGCTCAGGGATCAATTCAGAAGAGGTAGAGGAAAAATTGTAAAAGTCGGAGGACACAGATGACCACAACGAAAAAGAGTTTTCCAGACAGCTGGTCATTTACTCATACGAACACACAGTAAGGTGCCAGCATTCACAAGCCTCGTGCAACATTAAAGCAGAAAAAAAATCCCACCATAGTCAAGAGGAAGTGTAAGAAACCCCATCCCCACCTAAGGAAATTGTGTCAAAAGATGTCTGATGGAAGGGACAGAGACAGTATCATTCAAGCATGGGACTATTAATAGGTTAAACAGACTCTAGTGGATGGACTGACATTTGGGGACACAAATTAGACTCTATAGGCCTTATTATCTGTATAATATAATACATTAAATTGCTGGGGTCAGTCAGGGTAGTTGTGGATAAAGGAGAGGATCTATATACCATCAAATTATATTGTTTGAAAATCAAAAAAAAAACAACAGTCAAAAAATAAATTTAAAAAATAAAAGAAAATTTTGGGATCTTAAGATTTAAATTTTTTGACAGTCTGTTAGAATAAATTAAGTATATGCGTTAAGTGTATGTGGGTTTTTTTTTGTTTTTTTGGGGGGGTTGTTTTTGTTATGTGTTTGTTGATTTTGAGAAAAGGCCTGCCTCTCTATAGCTCCAGGTGGTCTGGAATTTGCTATATAGACCAGTCTATCATCTAGCTCACAGAGATAGTCTTGCTTCTTGCTCTGAAGTGCTGAGATAAAAGGTGTATGCTACCACATTTGACTTCAATGTGTGTTTTTGTGTATGTCTTTTATTTAATATTCATTGTGTATGTTCTTTAAAATATTCTGTTGCTAAGTTACCACTATTGTATAAGAAAGACTTAAATGATTTATGGTAATATAAAAGACTGTCATTTTTATAATGTATGCTTCAGAAAACATATACAAACTGGATGACTGGTTATTTGATAGTACAAAGAACTGTCTCTCAACATTTACAAATAAAACTTATTTGGAAATAATTACCATGTGCAAACAGATAACACACAGGATTAAAGGTATCTCTGTCAATTTTATTATAGACACATACAAAATAAGATCTGCAAATATGTAACTTTATACTTAACTAAATGATTTACATAAAGATTTTCTCATTGATGTTAAGACATACTTAGGTTACTACATTATTTACCATGAGGCCAAACAAGGAAGTCTCAGTATTGAAATAAGAAAACACTTTGTTCTGCCACAAGGAGTCATACTGTGTTTAAAATATGTAATGATCGTTGATCCCAAAATAACACCAGACCTACAAGACAAGAGGAGCAGGTTGAGTTGGCTTTAGCCTGACTTGTGTCTGATGGCATTTTCAGGAATGTTGAGATGATTTTACTATAGGAGAAACTTCGTAGCAGAAACAGAATCATGGTGAACAACACAGCACCTGAGACCATCATTCATTACAGAGCTGTCCCCACAGGCCAGCTGAAGTATTGGGGGATGTCATAGAAGTGGTTGATTTTGTTGGAAGCACAAAATGACAGAGAGAAGATGTGCTAAAACTAACCGACCTAAAGAAGGATTCCATTGAACCAGAACACAGCCATTAGCAAAATGCACAGATTGTGGTTTGTGACCATAGGAAAGCACAGAGGGCAGATGTAGCCACATAGTGAACATAGATTATCATAGCCAGGAGAACGCACTCTGTGGCACCAAGCATAAGGCAGCTAAAAAGGCTCACTGCAAACGTTGGTGCACCACAACCAAGGCACTATTTTCTAAGTACCAGTTTTCTCAGGGCGGCAATGACCTCTTTGTTTCTAAGGCTGTATATCATAGGATTGAACATGGGTGTCACGATGGTGTATAACAGAAAGAGCAGTCTGTCAATTCCTGGAGAATGAGTGGACTTCGGCCTCAAGTAAGTAATAGTAGCAGATCCAAAAAATAAAAACACCACCAGCAGGTGGGACGAGCAGGTGGAGAAGGCTTTAGCCCGTCCTGTGGCTGTCGGCAATCTCAGAATGGTGGCAATTATTCTGCTATAAGATGCGAGTATCAACAAAAAAGGGATTGCAGCAAACAGGACAGCCACTAGGAAGACACACAGCTCGTTAACAGAAGTGTCCCCACAGGCCAGCTTCAGAATAGGGGGTAAGTCACAGAAGAAGTGATCTATGTGGTTATAATTACAAAAATGCAGAGAAAATATCTGACAGGTTTGTCCTATCTGAACCGGGATGCCGCCGAGCCAGGAACCTGTTGCCAGCTGAAAGCGCTTTGTTGGGTTCATGACCAGAGGATAGTGCAGAGGGGTGCAGATGGCCACATAGCGGTCATAGGACATCACAGCCAGGAGGAAACATTCAGTGGCTCCCAGAATTAGGAAAAAGCACATTTGAGTAGCACAAGTCAGAATAGAAATTCTTCGATCCTGAGTACAAATGTTGACCAGAATCCTAGGGACAGTGACAGATACATAACAGATCTCCAGAAAAGAAAAATTTGCAAGGAAAAAATACATGGGCTTCTGTAACGCAGGGTCAAGCCTGGTTATTAATATTATGAGGAAATTTCCAGTTAATATAATAAAGTACATTGTGGAGAACATCACAAATAGAAACCCTTGGAGTTCCGGAAGGTCAGAGAATCCCAAGAGGACGAACTGGGTCACTGTGGAAACGTTGTCTTTGTCCTTGATCTCTTCATGCTTCATCTAGGGAGTGTTTTAGCCAAAAGCACCAATCACTTTATTGCCCTTACGTTTCCTTTTCTCACACATATGCTACATATAACATTCACCTAAGTCCCTCGGTTCTCTAGAAAAAAATAACATATGTCCCTCAAGTTCCCTGAAAATTGCTGAACTGCATTTCTTGCTACTATGTGAACACAGTAGGAGTTGTCACTGTTTTTTCCTGTTGTTTCTACTGTTTGTATATTTTTTGGTTTCTGATTCCGTGGCATGACACTTCAGATCTTCTTGTCACTACTCAAAATCGCAGTTTGAGCCAATGTTAATTAAACAAGCATTCTAATTGTGCAGCTGTGCTTTTTTTCTCTCTGCTCAATATTTTGTTTTTGCTTTTGTGATTATAAACTTAATATTAACATTTACATATGAGTAAATATTAAAATACCTCAAGATAATATATAATACACTATGAAATAAAAAAAAATCAGGAATGTTATCCAGAGTTTAAAAATCTGTGTACCACTAAAATAGGAACACATCATAAAGAAAGTTGAGGTCTTTTTATCCAAGAAGGTCATCACAAGTTGTAGCCCCTGTATCTATAGTGGTGAAAGTGAGTCTATGGCAGAGCAGGCATCTCCTCATTCTGAACATGTATGGTGTAAATGCAGTGTCGATCATAGTTCATGTTGTGCTTTTCCTAAGCCATTCTAATTCTCCCGACCTTACCTTGCTGAGCTCATTTGATTTCTCTGTGATGCGTTGCATCCATTCGTGTGGATTCATACGTGAGCATGCTAGCATGTTCTTATTCATTTTAAGGCTCTATCTCAAGCTCTATGATTTATGTTTATAACTGATTTTTGTCATATATAAATTTTCAAATTTTTAGTATAAAAATTTCACAGCATGTAGAAATCATGAGGATATTTCATAAACAGCAGATATGTACAGCCGAAACTTGTATGCTAAAATGAACATTTCAGCTTTCACTCTCTTCCTTATCTTCCCACACACCCATCCCTCTGCACACCAACAGACATATTTAGTCTCCTTTATTGTAGATATATTTTTCTCTATAATTTGGTTTACTGGGTAGGTATGCAGAAATTATTATAATCATCGACTGTAGCAGAAATAGCCTATTTGTATTAATGTTAGGTATTTCCACATTAAGTGTTATTCATTTAAAGACTTCAGAAAACTACAAAGAGGCTTTCTGTGATGCTTTGATAGTGTTTTGTGTAGCTGTTGTTCAAGATTTCTCTCTCAAAACGTAGATGCAAACTGGAAAGGTGTAGAAGTTTCTGCCTAAACTGGCCTTCTTAGCGACCTTTTGTTAATAGTAAGAATGTTAGATGATTATTTCTTTTTCAATCCCCAGTATTTTACATTAAATTTCAAAGTATTAATGGAACATATTTATCTAAAGTTTAGAATTTTCTTAATAAAAATTTAGTCTGAGATTCTGAAATTGCTTTACCTGAAACTCAGAAATTAATAGTACAATTAATAAAAGGTGAGAGAGCTAAAGTATAATTAAAAGCCTAAATCAATAGCACAGGTTTATATTTTCTTCATTACACTACAAAGTAAATTTAACCACCTTTATTCATATATTTACCTCAGTGTAGAACTTATTATGAAGACAATAGCAAAGCACTTTGGTCAAATCACCTCACTGAAGACCAACACTTGCTATTGCACTGCATTTGTTTCCTAGACATTGGGCCAAAAAGTGCACCCTGTAGAATACAAGAAATTAACCAGCAGAAAGAACTGCCACCTTCCTTTTCATTTAATTAGATCTGATTCTACTTCTTCAGTTTAATTATCTTTGCGTAGCAATCTAAACTGTTTAAATAATATTGTAGTTTTCTAAATTGAAATATAATTGTTTTAAAAGCATCTTTAGTAGAAGTTTCACTTCCTTTACTTCTATTGAAATACATCATTTCTGCTCTCTGATTAAGTTTTGTCAAAAAATTTAAATCTCAATATTTCATTTCTAAAAATAGCATCAAAATATCCTGTATAAATGCACATAATTTAATTTTTAAAGAGAATTAAATGATAAAAATTTTAAATAACTATTGATTTTACAAAGATGGAAATTTATATTTAAAATAAAAAAGGTAAATTTTGTTTTACTCACATTAATAGAATTATCCATTTGAAACTACAGGTAAGGAAAGAGATACTGGAAACTGGCAATCCACACCAGTCTTGTCTTTAGTTCCTTTCACTTTGCAGGTTGAGCCCAAAGCCACATCATATGTGCTGGTCAAGCAGTCTGTCATGGTGCTGCACCTTTGCTCCTGTGCCTTTGAAAATCATCCCCTAAATAATTTAAAATCCCTCCTATTGTTTCTAATAGAAACCTTGTAAAACATTTATTTATACTAAGAAATAAAATAAGTAACCATTATAGGCTTTTTTGCTTTGATTCAGAAAGCTTACACTTGTTTAAATCATGTCCCCTTGAAAATTTTTATTTGTTATTGTCATTGTGATGTTAAATAAACAATTATCACAATATACTTAAGGATTATATAAGCAAACTGAGTTTCTTTATGAAATCAAATTGAAGGGAAGGAATAAAGTAGATATTTTTTATAGATGTTCAGAAGGGTCTTTTGTATTGAAAAATATTCTAAAGTTTAGTTGAAATTATGCTAATATTTCTCTTATATTTTCAGGTTCTCTTATGCTGGAACTTAATTATTAACAACAATAAGAAGCTCTTTGTATAATAGTAGGCTACAGGCCAATTTAAGTAATGTACATTCATCATTTGATCATCTGCTCCAGGCAGTTGGCTTTTTACATAACATGTACTCTAGATCTAACATAGGTAAAATAGGTAAATACACGTGTAACACAAAATCATGAGCTAACAAATAATCATTAAAAATTAAATTAAAAATCAATTATTTTTTGCATTAATATATGCTAACACATGAGTATAAATATATTAATGACTTGATCAAATTATTTGATATGTTAGCCTGTCACATTTAAAAGACCTTTACATTTTCCTCATTTGATCTAATAATATCATCGTAAAACTTATAAAAATTAAAAGCAAGTGGAAATATAAATTTTGGTAACTATAAACAGTTACCAAAAAATAAATTATATAAATCAAAAATCTTACCTTTATAAATTGGTATCAAAGAGACAGTGAAAAATAAGTATGCTTTACTAAGTCTAGTACTTCTCTACTTTTTCAAAACAGAAGCTGATTACCTTCTAATATATTCTTTTGTCAGAAAACACAGAGGTATTTAAGGATGATATTTTCTTTGCCCTGGGGATAAATTCCTTCTTCAAATCACTTTGTAATTGAAGGAATACATTTTCCCTGCCACTCAAGAAATACACCTACAAAATAAATAAATGAGAAGCACATATACTTAAACTAATTTTGCATAGTCTCGGTTTCTTTCTTTTTTTTTTATTTTCTTCCTTTGTTGTGATGGTTAAGAAATATAAACATTTGTCCAAGAACCTTTTGCCAGACTGGTCACAAAGCATAGGTGATAGCCTACTACTCTTATTTTGCTAAGTGGATGTATTATTAAAACTACTGTTAATGAATTATCATTATAGCAATAAATTAGTACTTATTTCGTATTTCATTAGAACAACTTTTTTTTGAGTAGATGCCAATTAACACAGAGATCCACTAGGTGAAGGTATAGAGAATACGAGAATGCTCAGTCCTAAATGAAACAGCTGTATCACAACCGCATCCTCAAGACTAGGATCATTGATGAACAAGGAGTAGGCAGACTGTGAGAGTCAGAGGCAGGGGATGACTACAACAAAGCAGATTGTTCTAAACATAACTGGAGAGGTGCACATATGAACTCCCTGCACTTGTGGCAGCATGCAAAGGACTTACACAGGCACGCTCAAACCAGACAAAATCCCAGCATGGAGGTGCAAGATGGACAGAAAATCCCACCCCTACCCTTGCCTTTGGAGCTATTGCGTGATAGCTGCCTGGAGAAGAAGTTTCAGTTTTCTTTAAGAGAATTGCCCCCTGCAGGCATGGCCACACACGGAAGAGTGTATATGCAACACAAAATGAACTCACTGGGTTTGGGTGCATGGGGAAGGGGCTGGTAGATATTGGAGGCATTTGGAGAGGGAGGTAAATATGTTCAAAATACAATGTATGAAATTTAAAAATAAATAATAAAAATCACACATTGAGAAAAGAAATGACATTGAAAATGTCAGATTTGATTACACTGACAACATAGTTTGTAAAATTGAATTTCTGCAGATTTCATAAAATATATTTTGATGATATTTTGAATCCTTCTCCTATCCTCACCTCCTTACTATCTTGCACACAATTTCAAGTATTTATGTACATGTATATGCCTATGAATTCAATTCAAATATTTGTCCTCAAATGCCCCACAGGGTGGGTTCTTTCACTGGAGCCTGGTCAACCGACCAAGAGTCTCACTCTTAAACGTGGCTGACTCTCCCCTCTCAATAGGCATCTGTTGCCAACATTTTCTCGTGTACGATTGAGGTTTCTTGCCTGCTTCTATGCTAAGATTATGTCTGTATTGTGCTTATATAGGACTTGTGCATGCCGTCACCCTTGCTGAAAGTTCATATGGCTAACTAACAATTTGTCAGGAAAACTCTGTTTTCTTTTGGCTACCCAGAAATTCTGGTTTTTACAGTATTTCTGCCTCCCCTCCTGCAATTATCCTCAAGTCTTTAGAAATTTATTGAAGGTTTCTTATTCAAGAATAAGTGCTCTGCAGCCTTGCATTCTCTGCACCCTGACCAGTTAGCCTTCTCTGTGTTAATCATCCTCTACTTCATAAGAAAGTTTCTCCACTAAGAGTTAAGAGATCCATTCATTTATAAGTCAGGAGGAGTCAATCTAATACTATATCTATTTAGCATAATAATAATTTTAGACTCTCCTTTATATACTGTGACCTGTCTAACCTCAGGTTCCTAGGCCTGATATCAATGTCAAATATGAGCTCTATCCTATGAAGAAGACCTTAAATCCAATTAGAAGGTGGTTGGTCACTTCCATAGTATTGGTGCCACTATGACATCACTGGGAATATTTTGTGAGGCCAGTTGGTATTGTAGCTCACAAGATTCACATCTGGGTATGGTTGATAATTAGTTTTCTATTTTTGTAGCATGTAGAGCACCTTCCAACAGTATGAAAGCTAGCCAGTAGGAATGAGGCTTTGTCGTCATCACCAGACTGATTTTTGCTTGGTTGTTCTACAATACATGTATATAGTATCTTCATCAATAGACACTTACTGTGAAGGTCTAGTGGATAGCAAAGAGCAGGGACAATGGCCTTTATTGTTTGAGCACCTATGGAAATCCTGGTCAACAACTTCAAAAGGCAGAGTCCATTCCTAGCATTGGGATATTACTTTGCTAATTTATTGTGTCTAGTACGGGTCATGTCCCCTGTTATAAGATAATTACTTTAATGTCTTCTTATAATGCATATGAATGTATTTTAAGAATCATCGACAGTAGTAGATTTCCACTTGGCTTTTTCTAAGGTCCTTTAATGTTACCCTTCCCCATATTCCCTGTTCAACTCTTCCCCCATTTATATCACTGCATTCTCTCTACCTGCCCAAGAATCCTGCCCCTGACCATGGACATTTTTTTTTTATTTCCTGACTTGTCTGGATTTTACTATTGAAACAAGCATTTCAAAGCAAATGTTCAGCTGAGGGAGAGAACATGGGATGTTTGTATTTCTAGCTCTGGCTTACCTAACTCGGGATCATTTTTTCTATTTTCATCATTTTTTATTTAAGAGATAAATAATATTCTATTGTGTATATGTACCATACCTTCATTGTCCATTCATTGGTTAATGGACATGTTGGTTATTTTCAATGACCGAGTACTGTGAAAAGGGCAGCAATAAACATGAATGAACAGGTGTTTCTTTATTAGAGTATAGCATCTTTTTGGTATATTCCCAAGAGTGATATGGCTTGGTCATAAGGTAGATCAATATCTAGATTTTTGACAAATCCCCACATTGATTTCCACAGTACCACACCAGGCTGCGTCCCCAGCATCAGTGGAGAAAAGTATCCTCTCAGCATCTTCACCAGCATTTGTCATTTATTTTTTGGATCCTAGCTGTTCTGAATGGAGAAAGATGAAACTCAGAGAGGTTTTAATTTGCTTAACCTGATAATTACAGATGCTGCAAAAATTTTAAAGTACTTCTGAACCATTTGTTTTTCCTCTTTGGAGAACAGTGTGTTCAGACCATGGCCCCATTTTCAACTTTGTTATTTGTGATTTTTTTTTTCATGTTTAGTTTTTTGAATTATAGACACTAACACTCTGTTGAGGTATAGCTGGTAAAGATTTTTTTTCCCATTCTACTTACTGTCTCTTCATTAGAACAATGGTGTACTTTGATGTACAGAAGCATTTTAGTTTCATGAGGTTACATTTGTCAATTGAAGGACTTCATGCTTGTGTTATAAGACTCCTGTTCAGAAAGTTCTTTCCAGTGCCTATAAGTTCCAATGTATCGAGTCATGTGCACCAGATTTCATGCATTCTGTCATATATGTTAAGGTCTGTTAAATCAAGTTAGTGTACTCAGACATCTCTCCATGCAAGTTCATCCACTAGGCTTTTAAGAGTAGGTGCAAATTCACAACATTCCAATTACCATAAGTCTTACTGACAAGCCATCATTTCTCAGAAATATTTTTTTTCTTAAATAAACTGTTCTTTAAATATGTATGAAGTATTGGAGATTAATATTCTTAATTATATATATTCAATATATATGCATATGTAAATAGCACAAGAATGTATTACTAACCTCTTCATGCATAATGCATACAACTTATCATTTCCTTTTATTTACACCAAAAATAACACATTTCATTTTAATGAACAATAAATTCTCAATGAAATGAAGAAAGAGATATTATGATTGATACAATGATGATCACATATTTATTCTCCCTTTTCATTTTATTACACGAAAAGTACATGTGAGATGTCTGTTATAGCAATAAATAAATAAATAAATAATAAATACATAGTTTTGTTAAATAAATAATCTCATTGTGGAAATCTTTTATTTAGCTTATCTCCCCACCTGCCTGACCCTTTCTAAGAAAAGTTTCACCCCAGGACATAAAAGTCCCCATTGACTGCAGAACTAATCTGCATTTGCAAAGTGCCCACACCTGGAAATAGAGGAAATATTCAATGAAAATGTACCTGTTGGTATTTGCAAAATACTTTTGTCTGTTTTCTCATTAAGGTTTGGTGGTAGTTATTTTGTTGAATCATATCACTTGTCACGAGAACATATAGACATATAGATCTTTCTAAAGTATGTGAACACCACTTACAAAACTACATTCTCCAACATAAAGTCCTTCAGCAACTGGAAATGAGCTCAGTGTCGGAGATTTTGTTTACTATTTGTGAGATCCTTGCTTATATTCTCAAACTAATACACACACACACACACACAAACACAAACACACATACACATTATGTAAACACACACACAAACTCGTGGTCTCTATATAATTACTGTTATCTTTACATAATGTAACTTTTTTGTATGTATTTCATCATCTATATTAAAAATGGGCATAACTAATAAAAGCATCCTTAATTAATTACTTGTGTATTTGTGGGAACAAATTGTTTTGCCATCGGAGGACAGCTTCCAAGAGTCAGTTCTCTTCTTTCCTTATGTGGGTCCTGGGTTTGAACTCAGGTTGTCAGTCTTGTTGTCAGTGTCCTTAATCACTAAACCAATATGCCAGGTGAGTTATTCCTAATTTTCCTACATTCTCTTAAAAATCATTATAAGCATATTTATAAACAAGTATACACTATTTTCAGCTGTTATATATCAGAAAATGTGTTATAACTGAGGAAATTGAATCAGCCCTACCAAAAGCTCTTTAGAAAATTAATATTGCAGAAAATGCATAGGTGTAAAAATTAGATATTTTTCTATTTCATAACATACACATTACACATATACCTTAAGAAATAAATGTACCTCAATGTTACAAATAAATCTTATTTTTGGAGTGGTTATACGATTAGAAAATAAGATACAGGTTTAAACGTAGATACCGCTGAAAGTTTATTGCAGACATATACAAGGATATTTGCAAGTGTAAGTCACATTATATTTAACTCAATAACTTACATAATAATTTTTTTAGTGCCATTTTGACATCCTTGTTCCTTAGACTATATATCATAGGGTTAAACATGGGAGTCACAATAGTATAGAAAAGGGAAAGCACTTTGTCCATTCCACCTGAATGACTAGCACTAGGTCTAAAGTAGGTAATTATAGCTGATCCAAAAAATAGCATCACAACTGCAAGATGAGATGAACAGGTGGAGAAGGCTTTGGTCCTACTTGTGGCTGATGGTAATTTGATGACTGTGGCGATGATTTTACTATAGGAGAAAATTATTAACAGAAATGGAACCAAGGCAAACACCACAGCCCCTAAGAAGACCATCATCTCATTCACAGTGATGTCCCCACAGGCCAGATGAAGTACTGGGGGTATGTCACAGAAGAAGTGGTTGATTAAAGTGGAACCACAAAACGGCAGAAAAAAAATCTGTGATGTCTGACCAACTTGCACTGGGATTCCACCAACCCAGGAGCCAATTACCATCTGAGTGCAAACCCTGGTGTTCATGAGTAGAGGGTAGCTCAGTGGGTTACAGATGGCCACATAACGGTCATAGGCCATCACAGTCAGGAGGAAGCACTCTGTAGCCCCCAGTATGAGAGTGAAGCACATCTGTGTAGCACAGGCGGTGAAAGAAATGCTTCTTCTCTGGGTGGCAAGGTTGAAGAGCATTCTGGGAAGAGTAGTTGATACATAACACATTTCTAAAAAGGAAAAATTTCCAAGGAAAAAATACATGGGAGTCTGGAGAGTGGAGTCCACTCTTGTTATTAGTACGATGGTGCCATTGCCCACTATGATAATGACATAGATGGCAATCAACAATCCAAATAGGAACCACTGGAGATGGGGAACATCAGAAAATCCCAGGAGAACAAATTCCTTCAACTTGGTTATGTTTCCTTCTGGTGCTTGTAGTTGATGGTTCATCTATAGCATAGGCAAATTTAACAAAATTATTTGCTTTCCCTTTAGTGTAATGGGACTTTATGTAATGTTATCAAGGATTCAAGACTTAGTTTCATTATCACTGGAATTTTGTCAGTTGTAAAAGCATTGGTCCTACAGCTTCCACTTTTATGTATTTTAGATCCTAATTATTGTCACTCTACATTTTCCCTTACATTTCTTTAAATTATGTGTTAGCTTGCTTTTGCCACCAGCCTAGAAAAAATCAAACTCTTCTCCACATAGCCCAGAACTTGACAACATTGGAAATGACTGTTGATATGAATCCACAGATTTATGCTACCTCAGATTCAGTAGTTATATATTTTGAAAATCCTATTATATTTCTCTAATAATTATATCATGTTTCAGCACACCTATACAGAAGGTATTTTTTCTCACATAATTAAAAAAAACAACTGAATCATAATTGAAAATTGTGCATAACAATGGGTAGCAGGCTTGCTTCAGTCCATCAGTGTCTTACACTATGTCTGATACAAGTCAAACATATTTATTTACTGAAACATCATATCAGACTTTGATGATTAAAACTTTCAAAGTTCCGTCTTTTAGATTTTTCAAAAGTACACTATATTTGTTTATTTCAAGGGCTCATCTCTTTCAATTATCTGATTTGTACATCATTCCCTTGGATTATATATTTTAATTAAAGACAATTTAACATTAATGTCAATACTATGAGTGTAATTTGTGGGCATAGGGGTACAAAAAGCATCATTCTGTGTTATATTGTGATAAATTTAGCATGGTCTCATTCATTTAAATTAGCTTGGAAACATTTACCAAGATATACATAGCAGGGCAATGCAGGGCAGACAGGAAAGCCAGATGTTATACTAAACTCTCAGGACTCTGTACCACCACAATTTTGTAGTTCCTCATAAACCTCCTAACATAGTTAACTTGACCATTTTTTTATCTTCACTTTCAGAGAGAAATAGTCTGTGATTCACTAATAACACATAATTTGACAACTTTAACAAGGATTTCATGATTTGAACTCACTACAACTTTCTTCATTGACTTGACTTTCATTTCAAAAGCTTTTGTGTATGGTCTGTGAGATAATTTAAAACATATTTAATCACTTTTTGAGAGTTAAATAGAACAATATTAGTAAAATATCATTTATTAATTCAAAGTGATTATTTGCTAGCTACTGTACTATATTTATACAAAGTATGTCAATATCATATTATATTCCTAAGTCAGTAACTCCATGGCTAACATCACATTATTTTGTTAGATTTTATTAAGTGTTACCTTATTGAGAATCAGTTTCTTTCAAACATTATTTCTTCAGGAGTCAGGACATTGGCATTTTGAGTGTGAGTTCTTTCATAAAAGTCCAAAGAGAATCTCATTCATTCGTGGGGCTAAATTTGTACTTGCACAGTCCTGAAGAGGTGGCTTCCTTAGATCTTGAGTGTTCCGTCACTCACCCCTGTTCGCCTTTCATCTCTCCAACCTGGAACTTTGGACCTTGTTTAGCAAAGAAAGTTCAAGACCAATGTCATTGAATCAGGGTAGAGTCCTAACAAAAACGGAATGTAGCTGAATTCTCCTTCCACCTGTTCTTGTGAGTTGCACACTGCTCTAACATTTGTGACACAAATCACTCAGCTAATCAATGACCTAACAAATATAAAAATACTTAGGATTGTGCTGTGACTTAAACATCTTATTCTACGCAAACAACTTACAGTGGTGCTGGTCAGTGTTAGCTACACTTGTTTTCAATTACTACCTTAAGTTCTTATAAATTTTCCTATTTGTTCAGGCAAAACTAAAAAGCATTCTTTGAAGTTATTTTCCTTGCATGATATTTATGGTGAAAAAAGATGTCATCTCAGTGCAATCATAAAGTTTTAGGAAATTTAACAAGCTCTGAAGGAGACATACCCGTATTTTTTCCTTTGTATTTCTTCTCCGAAATGCAACCCTAGTATCAGGACTACACATTATTACTTTCAGTTGAAAGTCCACAAATCTTCTTAAGACATATTTCATTAATGATAAATGAAGGAGAGGTAAGGACCATGGCAATTTTATTGCTTTAGATATGTTTTCACTTCAGAAAATGAATATTGCATTATCTGATGATCACTATGCCATTCTGAAATGAAGAGTGACTGTGTAAAGAAAATTTTCACTCCTAAGGGGGAGAAAAAATGATTTATATGGATAAAAACAAAAAATAAAATATTCATATATGATATTAATAAATTCAATGACTATATTAATTCACTCCTATAAAAATTATTTCCATTTTGAATTTAAAAAAATCCAAAGACTTCAAGGAATGTGTCTTAATACTCAAATTTAGCCAAACATCAGAAACTCACCAAATTTTTCAGTGTATATTTGCTTTGCATTTGGTCCATAAACCCTTCAATGAATTTAAATAATTATTTTTAGTTTGAAATATTTTTTTCATATTTTACAAAGCAGTTACTTCTACGAATTTGTTAGGATTCTCTAAAACCATGTGTGGACTTCCTCAGTTGTAATAAATCTATCACATTGGTTCATTACTATATCTCCTAATGAAGTATAATTAAAACAGAATAATTATGTCTTTCTTTTTTACAAGTATCTGGTTCAAAATTAACTTTCTTATAAAATTCTCTGTCCTTAATACACTATCAGAATAGTTTTCTAAATATTGAAGCTATTCCTATCTGTGTGTGAAAGAACAATGTCATTATAAGTCAACTTAATGTAATAAGACATGTTTATAAACTTTGAAATTTGTTTTTTATTATAATTTAAACTTTGTTTTTGAATTCAAATAGATAATGGACTAAAACAGATATTAGTATAAAAACAGTCATGTTTACCTTCATAAGGAAGATTAATGTTGATTTTTTTAATTACTGTGGAACATAGAAATATTTAGATGTCTAAATTATTTTAAGTTGAACCACTTGTATCATCACAAGGAATCAGTCTTCCTTTAAGATAGTCTCTTTCTGAAAACCATAAAGCACTTCTCAAATAAATATATCTCTGTCTACTCTGGGGACATCTTCAGTTTATGTATTGAAATTTCTAAAAGAAGTTCTCTGTTGATGGATGATTTGCCTGTTTTAACTGTACCATTCTAACTCTTTTTGTATCTTACCAGAGGTAATTGGACTCCCTATGGAATGAAGTGCCTATCATGGTTTAATTCCATTATGTAAGCAAGTTATTGAGTAATACTGTTTGAGTTCAGCAAAAATTGACACCTTCATATTTATTACCTAAACTGGACATATTTAAAATGATAACTTTATTATGAGAGCATTACATGTAACCTCTGTTCAAAGTACACTAAGTCATTGAGACATGCTACCTTTTCAGTTCTGTATATAATAGTGGGTTCTGTGATCTGCATTCATGGGCTAATCTGTACTATAGTGTAATAAACAGGCACAATAAACTTCACTTAAGATAAAATGAGAATCTCCCTCATATGTAGATTCTAGCACCAAATCCTTATAGGTGACTATATATCCAGACTACAGGAACCAGGATAATGAAAAGGAACCAGGGAGGTAAAGGAAAAGAAAAAAAAATCTGAAAGAGAAGAACAGTAGGAAACAGCTGTTAATAAGGGAGATATGGATAGAAATGGGGTTATTTTAATGAAAGGGGGATACAGGATTAAACAAGGAACTTTGGGGATAAAGGGAAAGAAGGAACTAAGAAAGGTGGGACCACAGGATAAGGGTATTATTATGGGAAAAATGGTGACACTTTAAATGGGGAAATCGTGGTGGAAGGGTTAGATAATGTGAGAGATAAATAATGCCTAGTTACTTGAAAAAAAAAAAACAGAGGAAACCACATTGGTTCAATAACTTACTGACAAATTATACATACAACTAGCTCAAGGACAGTAACAAAGATGACAGTGGAATGGAGGAGGCAATGGGAGAGCGCCATTTGGGATGTGGGTATATAGATGGATAAGATTGTTTGGGACGTTCTGTATGAAATACACACACACACACACACACAAATCAATAAATAAAAAAGAGTTATATTTGAGGAAGAAACATAAAAATTTGCTTCATGTTAATTAGTAGATGTGAAAAACATTACCAGTGAAATCTATCTTATAACTTTATATCCATGCTCAGGTGCCAAGTATCTCAGAAAGTAACCAACTGTGATCAGTAGCAATCACATACAAAGAGATTAGAGACACATGTGCAAACTTTTAAGTGTTAGTTGCATTTTGGCTGGAGAGATGGCTCAGCGGTTGAAAGCACTGACTGCTCTTGCGGAGGACCGGGGTTTGATTCCCAGCACAAACATGGTGGCTACGAACCATCCTTAACTCCAGTTCCAGGGGAATCTGAAGTCCTCTTCTGACCTCTGCAGCTTTGCATGACACTGGTGCACTCACATACATGCAGGTAATATACTATCATACACATAAAATAATAAAATGTTTAAAATAAAATGTTAAAAAATGAGTAATTTCTGTATGAAATAATGTTTCAAAATGAAATGGAGATATTTTTAAAGTTTAAAACTGCATTCAATTTTATGTCTTATAGATATTATACTGACTACAATATTTTATAATAGTATTAATTCAACTGTGAACCTAAAAATTTACAGTCAATTTTGGAAGAGATGCATCTTTTCTCTGGTAATTGTTATTGAAAATGTCAATGCTATTGTAATGAAATGCTACTTCTGATTATGTGGTTATTCAATAAATAATTTTTAAAAAATGAGAATTTGGAGTAAGCCGACCTACAGTAATGGAAAAGGCACCAATCTGTCTATTCCAGAATTCAAGTCTGACAAGTACCTTTCATTATCATTGGTTCCTAACATTTAGGTAGCTTAAGAATCTTCAAATGACACTAAACTTCTCATGTCACTAGTATGATATTTCATATTATTCATTAGTGACTTTTAATAGAAAATTATTAGATGAAAATTCCATGATATGATTTCCTATAAGTACTATGATAACAACATTTTGAAAATTCACTGGACGTTCAGGAGGCAAGGGTCATTGAAAAGGAGTGTGGTGCAGGTTGTGAGGACTCGTGGAAGAAGAAGATGTGGCAGAGTCAAGGGTGAGTATGAGGTGCCAGCCAGGGGTGAGCCGCTGCAGAAGAACTTCCAAAATTTAGATGAGCTAAAAGCAGTTCCAAGGCTTCAAAAAACAGAGAGATCCTCTGATGACACAGAGCAGAATATCCTGGAAAAATACACAATTATAAATGAGGACTGTTCAACAGTAACATTACAGTGACAAACTCATAAAGTGCAGACATTTAAAACGAAGTGACTTATAAAACTGGATAGTGTTGAGGAAAGAGGCAAATTGCTTTAATTTAATATTGACTGATATGTGATATATATTAAATATTTTTTCATATTTTATTTACTATTTTTTATTTATTTTGTATGTATGAGTGCATTGCTTGCATGTGTATAAGTGAACCGATGTCATGCAATGTCTGCAGAGGCCAGAAGTGGGCATCAGATCCCCTGGAACTGGGGTTAAGGACAGTCGTTAGCTGCCATGTGGGTCCTGGGATTCGAACTTGGGTCTTCTCCAAGAGCAGTCAGTGTTCTTAACCACTGAGCCATCTCTCCAGCCCCCTATATATGGTATTTTTAAAATATGGAACCACAAAATCAATATTCTATATCTTCCAGTTTTAAAACACTCTATTATGACTCTATTATTTAATGCAAGAATGGAAGACAAACTATAGAAAACTGAATAATTCTGCATGTAAAAAAGAAGTGCATTATTTTAAAATTACATATATTAATAAAACTGAAAATAAGAAAAATTCTCAAATAAAATCTATTTGCCCTTATTAGTATAATTTTACATTTAAAATCCAAAATACTAGAATAATTAACCAAAGAAAAGGAAAAAATAATCCTGTAAATACTTGGAATTATTCTTAGCTTTCTAAACACAGATTGAGCTTTACATAGTCTGAGAATTCTGCTCATTTCATGGATGTTACATGTGGATGGACATCTGACATCAGTGAACCTTAACACCACTGTGTTTGCTCTTTGAGTCAATGAATACACTCTATAGGAATGTAAATATATTCAATAACAAGAAATTGTATGTTTCAAAACGAAATGATATGATCTATCATCTAACTTGGCTGTTTCTGACTCAGCTTTTTTATATTTTCACCTCCTCTTTTCTCTTCCAGTGTTACTGGGTGCCTCCTAACTCTGGGTATCCATGAAGAAGTGAGTCCATCAACAGAAAGTAAGAAAAAGTAATCTATTCATATCATTTATTTGGAGCCATTTATTTATTGCTGTCAGTTACTACTTTTTCTCAAATTAATTTACAACATATTCTAACATATTTTTTGGAGTTTTTGTGCTTATCATGAAATAGGTCTTAATTATATTTAAACTCCCTCTCCCATCTGCACACTCCCAACCACACTGGGCTTCATACATTGTGTCATATATTTTAAGGCTTATCTGTTCAAGTATTTATACCTTGACACCCCTTCATGCAAGTTCATCCCCTGGAGTTTAGTCAGTTTACCTAGAGTCTCTCACTTAAAGATCAAATATTCCTCACCCAGAAGTAATCAATTGCCAATGATTCAGCTAAGGTTGGGGCCTGCTGCCTATTGCTCAGCATACTTAATAATTAGAGAAATGCAATTCACAAACACTTTAAGATTTCATCTTACCCCAGTCAGACTAAGATCGAGAGAACACAACACCAAATTTGGTAAGGATGTGGGGAAAGGGGAACACTCAATCACTCCCAGTGTGAATGCAAACTTGTACAGCGTATTTTTAACTAGTTCCAATGAGTAATAGTGACATGACCATAAAAATGATGAGATGTGCTCTTTTTCCAGCGTGAGCAGAGTATCTTTAACTGTACCATCTATGTATTTATCTGTATGATCTGTGCACCTACACTGATACTGTACATCTATCTTGTCAAAACTATACAGCTTTAAAATGTAAATATTCATACAATCTAATTACAGCTAATTTTATCAAGATTTTTATTCATTTTGTATTTTAACATTACTGTTCATGTGATAACCCTCTGGTGTTCCAGTTTGTGAAATAATCACAATTATTTTATGAATTCTCAATAAATAAACATTTCTTGTTATGAATCATACTAAGATAAGCATTCCCATGTTGACCACACACATGAATATTTTTACATTATTACTTGGTAAACCGTGCACATGGGTAGGTAGGAGGACAGGTCGTTGTTAAAGTGGGGTACCATTCCTCTGTCAGTACTGTGTATGTGCACACACGGCTTCGGCCGTTTTGTACATACACTTTGGTCAGTCTTTGAATTGTTGACTTTTGTTTTTGTCATTCATGGGGTTGTATAGATGTCTCAAAGGTTTAAATTTTCATTTTGCTTCATTACTAACTGATTATTTAATTTCTTTCCTCCACTGGTGATTTGAGAAAGATTAATTAAAGCATCATGTCAACTGTTTTCTTGATTCTTTTGCATTTTTGATTTGGAACACTTTTTCAGGTGTAGATGATGGCAAATGGTCACACAGAATCAACAGCCGTCTCTGTCATGAGAAAGCATGACTGAAAGAGCTGAGTACTGATTATGTTAAAGTGTAATTCTAGCACTTAAAGTACATGTCATTCCCTTTCATTTTGTGTTGTTTCCAAGTACGTATGTCTTCTCTGTTTCCGACCAACAATTCCCATAAGGTTGAGACTGGGCTTCTTATTTCTTTGCAAATTCCATAGGCCCACAGACGTGAGCAGACTTTCACATCATCCAATATTTGATAATAATAATAATTTGTATTTAGGTTCAAGGACTTTGTGAATTTGTTATAAACAAAAGTAAGAAACCTGCTAAATGTGCACAAATCTTTCAGTGTTGATTTTTTTCTCTTAAATTAAAAAATTCTTTCAGTCCTTCCTCCTTGCAATAGTCCCAGAGGTCTGGCTGGGTGGCTCTATTTGTTGAACTCACACTGAGGAGCATCTGGGTGTACAAATTTGACTCTCTAGATCTTAAAATATATGACAAAATGCATCAAGGCCTGTAGTGAGATATGAAAGGGCTGTGGATAAGGAGTGGAGGGGAAGTATGATTAAACGTACTATATGAAATCCACAAATTTAATAAAAATTTAGTTTTAATTAAGCAAATTTTTAAACATCTTAAAAAACTGAAGTGATGATTAAAGTTTTTAACACATTTTGAAAACTAATGGAAACATTTAGGTGAATGAAACAACAATATTAATAGCAATGGAACATGCTTTTACAGTAAAAATTGGGAAAATGGGGGTACTATAACTGGACAGGAGGAGAGGTGATATACTCAGTGAGAGGGAAGAGAGACCAAAAATCTTAGGTGTTGTGATAAAACAGAGGATAATATATTAGTTCATAAGCTTACTGAAAAATACACATACAATATGTATATGTTTATGTGTGTAGCTTACGTCTATATAACAAAAAACACTGCCAGGCAGGAGAAACCTTACTTTGTGTTGCTAGTCAGGATAGTCCAAGACACTACCAAAATAACACAGGTTATGGACCCAGCCCTTGATTGCCACACAGAACTTGAAGGTAAAACAATGTTGTTGAAGATACCCCATACTCTGAATACAGGACTTGGAGCAATCAAGCTGGAAGTGACCTGAAAGCCTCCTCCCTGAAGACTAACTCTCCTATTATTAGGATACTATGCATGATGCCAAGGGAGACAAGCAATCAATGGTCTTAACCTAGTTGCAATGTCTAATAAACACAACAATGACTGTCCCAGCAAACTATATCTATTGGTTGAGCAGTGGCACTTTTGTTCTTAGTAGTAGTTAATGGTTGTTTAATAGGAATTAAGGCCCACTCCATGTAAGGGAACCCATGTGTGTTAGTTTAAACAACGCCTAGAGGTCATAAACCCTAGGAAAAAATCTGTTTTTGTCACATACCAAGACTAACACAATTTCTTATTTCTGGGCATTCTAAATATATATCTGCATGCTTATAGTCAAGTACACCTCTCATCACTCATCAAAGAAGCTTAATTTTGAACAGATGGAGACTGAGTTCACAACTGGTCAAACATAGAATAAATATCTGTGAGATATCCAGCCCTAAGTGACACATCTGCAGTACATCCTCTACACCTAAGGCTCAAGGAGCATAGCAGAACTGGGGACAGAAGGAATCTCTCAACTTTCACCACTGAAACTTCCTCTTGTAACATATGGTGATTAACACAGAAAGCCAACAATGGGCCAAAGTAGAGAGAAAGAGACTGCAGAGTGCCTGTCTGTGTGTAGGATACCTTTAAAACTTTTTATTTAGTTTTTGCGCATTTCATATAATGCATTTTAATCAAATTTAGATTGCCTCCCCATTCTGTGCTCCCTTATCCCTCCTCACTAGATTTCATGAGTCTTTTATGTATGTTAAGTCCTATCTGGTTAAGCATTTGTACCCAGTATTCCCTTGGTGCAAGTTCATCCACTGGAGTCTAGCCAGTCTATTTGGAGTCTCTCCTTTAAAGACAGTCTATTCTCCCTCACCCAGTAGTAATTAGTTGGCAATAGTTCTTCCACTAGGTTTGGGACCAGCTCCCATTTTCCCTCAGTCTACGATGGGTTTTTGAGTTACTGAGCTGGCATGGGACTTGTGCATGATGTCACCATTGTTGCAAGTTATATCAAACTGTGCCACCCAGAGGGCAGGGACCATTTCAAAATTGGGTGAAGGATTTTTGAAGACAGTAAGAGCCAGTGTTGATAGATGATCACCAAGGAAAATAATTGTCCAGGCGACTGGGAAGTTGCTCATATGAACTTAGAGCAAAGGTGACAGAATACAAAAGTCCCATGCAAATTCAGACAAAAACCCAACATAGAAATGGGTAAGATGTCCCAACTTTAGCTGAGGAACTGTTGGCAACCAATAACCACTGGAAGAGGGAGAGTTGGCTTTCTTTAAGAGAGCTACACTATGTTGATCAGTTTTCAGTGGATGGACTCACACCAAAGGACATGTAGGGACACAAATTTGGCTTGTAATTGGTACAGAAAAATTATCATTTTATTTTTAAAAGACAAATGCATTTAGTTTCCTTTAATAAAGCAAGAATCTTTTACCATGCTGTCATAGAAACAGAAAAATACTAGGCCATATTTTTCCTTATAATATACTTTTACAAAGATGAATCTTGCATTTACTTTGTAAATTATTAACAAAAATTCTGAACTAGCCTTTGACTCAGCATGAAAGAGAACTCTATCAATTTTATTTTCAGTTCATCTATAATAGAGATATGAAAGCTTCAAAATAGATGATTTGATTTGAATGACAATATTAACTGTTTATATATTTAGCATGAGTTTTAGTGTTCTAAAATAAAATATGTAAATAAAAACCATACAGTGTAAAGTAATTCACATCTCTACGCCTATTTCTGTTTACTTTTTAAAACTCTTTTACTACATATAACTATGACAAATATATATTTTGGCTATGATTCTAAGCCTTTAATGGTTGTTCTAGCTTTCAAATCCATAAATATATATTTGATATATAACACACACACACACATTGGGTCAGTAAGAGATTTGCCCGCTTTTTCAATAGAGCATGAGATTTTTTTTATATTTTATTTCTTATTTTTATCTTATGTGTTTGCATGTATTGCCTGTATGTAGATGAGTGCACCCGTGTCATGCAATGCCTGCGGAGGTCAGAAGAGGCTGTCAGAGCCCCTGAAACTGGAGTTATGGGCAATTGTTAGCTGCCATGTGGGTGCTGGACTACGAACCCTGGTGTTCTGCGAGAATAATCAGTGTCCTTAACCGCTGAGCCATCTCTCCAGCCCTCAGCATGAGATTCTTAAATGTTATCCATAATATTTGTGCACCCAATATTTCACGCCCTTTTAAATAAAAATAACCCTTTTCATTGCAGGATCTCTTTGATCTCCGCTCACCACCGTAATATATCGCGGCTTTCCCTTTTGCTTGGCTCTCACTCCATTCTTTCCCAGGCACTCTGCCCACCTTTCCAGTAGATTTTGGTGGAAGTAAAAACACACTTGAGAAGCCAACATTTCCTAATTTTCTGCTAAAAGTCATAGAATATTTAATCCTTCAATTTTTCGAGCCCGTCTTGGTTTTGCCTGTCCTTTCACTTTTCCTTTTGCCTCTCTGCACTGTGGCCTGCAGGAGTATCCCTTTTCTCAACTTGTACAGACTGTGAATTTCATCTCCTCATTCAAGTAATACTAATTTTGATGTAGACCAGTCCTGTTCCCAAAGGATATATAAATAACACATGTTCCATCGATGTGTATCTTAAGTTTTTGTTACACCGAAAAATCAATACCAGAGGCTGGAAAGGTGGTTCAGGGGTTAAGAGCAATGACCACTCTTGCAGAGGACCTGAGTTTGAGTCCCAGCACTCACATAGCAGGTATACCATCTATAACTCCAGTACCAGGAGATCCAATGCCCTCTTCAACCTCTTTGCCACTGCACAACACGGGTGCACTCACATACGTGCTGGCAACACACTCATACACATAAAAAAAATAAATTATTTTTTAAAAAGGAAAAATCATTTCTAAAATATTCTTGATCTTTCCAAAATTTGTTATGTATGGTAGAGATTTTGATTTTCACAAGCCTAAAACACTCTACTTTGAAACAAGTATTACATGTTATATGTTCGTTTTTTTCTCTTCTTTGTTCTAAGTATAAAGTTTTGCGCTTGATTGAATATCTAAAACTAAGATAAATAAGTGTCTATTAAATATTTCTTGTTTACATTGATTCATGTTTCCTATAAAATATATTAAGGTTTAAAATATCAGAATATATGTAAAAACTTAAATAATCTTTTCTTGAATTCAAATCAACTAAAAGTATTAAGAAATATACTGTAAAACATGGATTGGTAATGATTGAAATTGTTATGAATTTCCACTAGGATTTTGAATCTATTATTTTTCAATTGTTTATATGTATCTATGTGTAGAGTATTTTCTTAGAATACCATGTGTTTTTTTGTAACAGATTCAGCAATATAGTTGTGTTTGTATATGAATATTTGATGTTTTTCATTTATATATTTAAAGGTATATATTAATATATTCATACAAAACGTAGCAATAAGGTAGTGTGTTATATTTCAGTGTTTAACATCATGATTTATAAATTTCATTGCATATTTGCACATTCTGTATATTAGATTTATATTGTACATAAAGACACAGTTTAAGAAAACCATATATTGAGAGAAAATACATTCATTCATTTTCTAGAAATGGGAATATTAGCCTTGTCTTTTTTATTACGAGTCATCACAGAATAAGTAGTTCTGTTTTTCTAAGAACTTCTCCAAGAAAATTTGGCACTAACATATTTGAAACACAATTTATTGTTTTGTTTTGATTTTTTTGTGTATGTTTTGTTATAACTACAGTGACTGCAAAGCTAAGATTGCATCAAAACTTATATTAAAATAAATGCACTTTCCCTAGGGTTTCAACCTAGGGCTAATTAAGAGTAATCTAAGAATTTATATGTTGAATTTGATTAAGTTTTAACATGTTATGAGTTAGTTTGTTACGTTCTCACTGACATTTCTATACATGTCCGTAGCATTTCTGTTCACACTTCCCCCACTTGCTTTTCTTTCTCTCCTACCACTATCAGACCCACCTCCTCTCTCTCTCTCTCTCTCTCTCTCTCTCTCTCTCTCTCTCTCTCTCTCTCCTCTCTCTCTCACACACACACATACATACATACATTCCTGGATTCAGGACATCTGGGTTTTGTTGTGTGACTCATTTAGTTTGACCAGGGCCATCTATGTGACTATTAGATTCAGACCATCTTCTGGAGTCTGGTGAGGTCTCTGATCAGTACATAACAGAAAGCATTAGCCTCCATTTCCTGTCTTATCAGTGACAAATAATTCATCAGTGAAGGATAAGGTCCCCTTGACTCCTCAATCCTTGACTGATTTATTTTTATACTTCCTCTATAATTGTTATTTTTTTATCTTTTAATTAGCTAAATCTAGCTACAGTTTCAAGTAAATACATAGAGAATTGTGAAGGTTAAAAAAAATCTACCTTAGAATATGTCCAGAGTTACTTGTTATACAACCAATTAAGTTATCTGCAGTGAGGCTGCACAGGCAGTCCTCTCAATATAGTTGTTAACCAGCCCTGGAAAGTAGGATCTTAAAAACAGGAACATATGATTTATTTAACTTATAATCTGGGAACACAGAAGCACATAACTAAACTTTGTAAAATGATGGTAATTTAGCATAGCGGGGGTTGTTGATATAAACATAATTAGTGTTAAAGAACAATATCAGAAGAAAAGTATTTTTTAGGACTGGAAAGATGATTCAGCAATTAAGAGGCCTCTTATGGAGGACCTGAGTTCAGTTCCCACAACTACATTCAGGTCGCCCACAACCACCTGCAACTCCAGTTCCATGATATCTGACAGTTTTACATACTGAAGTCATTTATATGCAGTCATTTATATAGACACAAATAGAAACACAATTTTAATAATTAAATACGTTCTTCTTGTTGTTTTAGCTACATGATAAAACACTATACACTCTTGTAATTTCAAGGTTTTCCCTCATGTTAGCATCTTACTGAGTAGTTTTCTCAGTGCCATCATGATGTCCTGGTTCCTCAGAGTGTATATAATGGGATTCAAGAGTGGGACCAAAATGGTGTAGAAAAGAGACAAAAGCTTTCCAATGCTTTCTGATTGATCTGGTTTGGGTTGTAAGTAAGTTACACTCGCTGTTCCGTAGAACAGGACTACAACTATCAGGTGAGAGGAACAGGTGGAGAAGGCTTTGGCTTTCCCTTTGGCTGATGACAGTTTCAGAATGGTGCAGATAATTTTGCCATAAGAAACAATGATCAGCACAAAGGGAACCATGACAAACACCATGGCAACTACATAGACGGCTATCTCATTTATAAATGTGTTTCCACAAGCAAGTTTGAGCACTGGAGGGATGTCACAGATGAAGTGATTAATTCTGTTAGAGCCACAAAAGCGAAGTGAGAAAATCTGGTAAGTTTGTCCAATCACGACTGGAATGACACTGAGCCAGCAGGAAGCCACCAGATGCACACACACTCTGTGGTTCATAACTAAAGCATAGTGCAGAGGATTGCAAATGGCCACATAACGGTCATAGGACATAGCTGTTAGTAGGAGGCACTCTGTGCCTCCAAGCATAAGGATAAAGCACATTTGGGTGGCACATTCAGATATAGAGATATTTCCTTTTTGATTGTACAGGTCCACAAGCATCCTTGGGATAGTGACTGTTACATAACAGATTTCTACAACAGAAAAGTTGCTAAGGAAAAAATACATCGGTGTCTGAAGAGCAGGGTCAGTTCTTGTTATTAGAATTATAATGCTGTTGCACATCAGAATAGTCAAATATATGAGTAAAAACATTCCAAATAGAAGCCCCTGGTGTCGAGAAATATCTGAAAACCCCAGGAGAATGAATTCTATTAATGTGGAGTCATTTGATTTTTCTGTTCTAGTTCTCTGTTCATCTGAAAATGTTAAATTCAGTATTATTAATAAATTCACATTTGATATTTCATTATTTCTACTTTTATTATTTAACAAATAAACCTTCATAACACCTTAAATTAGCACCATGCCCTGTTACAATTCAGCGAGATTTGAAATTTCTGTAGTCAACTGATAAAGTCAACGTAGTAAATCAGGTTTACAGTTTTTCATTAAATTTTGCTTTATTGGAACCAAGGTTATCACAAGCACTTACATTTGAAACATCTTACAGAAAATATTTCATAATTTCACTCCTGGTTGGAATTCTACACAGGTTTTTTGTTATTGAAATTCTGGGCTAATCTTTTTATCTGAACTGGTAGCAACATTCTAACTTCTTCAGTTTGATAATTTTCCCATGAATCTTTTCCTTTAGACTTTCCTTTGTTACTGAGGAAAATATGCATGCAAAGTTTGCTCTCAGAACACCTCTCATAATGCATAGGAGCAATACTGATCTTAATATTTTTTTGTACACCAGTCATTCAGTGTTTATTACAGGGGGCATCACCTCCCCCTGGTAGCCACACTCCCCCAACCCCACCCCAAGCTCAAGCTGTGGATAGTCCCCAAGGTCACACAGCCTCATCAGTCACAGGAACGGGTTTGACCTTGGTGCCTCCAGCCCCTGCTGCCTCCTCCTCCTCCACACTTGGCTTCTTGTGAACCTCTGCAGGTGGACGGGGTGGGGGATTGGTGGGTGGCTGCTTGATGGTGCTGCCAACTTGTGGATCTTAATATGTTTTTAACCTTCTTGTTCACTGTATTTAAATATTAACTAAACATAATCTGAAAATATGATCCAATTCTTATAATACTTTTCATATTTCTTGTTGTTCCTGAAGGTTTATCATTATTTCTTGATTATAAAGTTCAAGCTCTGTCGCTACTGTCTCGTCTTCATCTGTTCTTTTGATAATAAAACCTTTGTCAAAGGTCTACAAGTAAATAAAATAAACTAAGGTGCTTAAATAGCAAATTAAAACAAAAAAGCTTTCATGTCCCTTCATATTAAGATCATTTAAGGTAAAATAATCATCGTAGACTGAAGTTACATTTTTATATGCTTGTTTCTGAACTTTCCAAAACAAATGGCTGTTTTGTAATCTTTTCATACATCTCATGACCCCATACTTCCTAGACCAATCAACTGATGCTGTTGAGTTAAGATATGATGAATTGTATTCAAGCATTCTTTGCTAGTTTTGTATGCTACTAGTGAGTGTTTTCAAGTTTATCTTACTTTCATTTATAAAATATTTACTTCAGGACTACCTGATGATAATTTTTATAATTATGAAAGCTAAAAAGTATAAAATTTAGATAAATAATACATTTTCAATTACAGTTCAAGGATTTGTGTTTTACTCTCTTTTACTATTTGCAAATGTACTTGAGTACATTATATACATAGTACTATTATATCTTACCTTGATAAATGTGCATGAAGAGCCTAAGAAAGAGTAGCTGATCTATTATATCGATAAATGTGCATGAAGAGCCTAAGAAAGAGTAGCTGATTATTAATCGAGAACCTCATAAACACTTTTCATCCTCGGGAAGACACACACATTCTGTAATAGCTATGTTTGTTTCAAACATCAACTCTTCTTAAATAGGAATACGCATAATGACCCTGGGGATCAACTTCTGTCACTAAATTACCTTCTAGAAGACTGCTTCTGTTTGGCAGTGATCCTGGATGAATTCTCAAAACTTTCTTCTTTGGTTAGATCAATCTGTCTCTTCTCTGTTCATCAGCATACATCTCTTGGCAATTACTGATGGCTGTGCACATGTGTGCCTGTGTTTGCATATGTGTTTTTGCTTGGAAAATCCACAGCTATCACTGAAGACAGGGTTGAAGGAATTTACATTGAATACAGGGAAACTTCTGTTATTTCATGGGTCCATTAAAAATTATTTGAGAATTTCATTCACACATTATATATATTTTAAATACGTCTATCCACCATTACCATCCCCAACTCCTCTCTGTGTCCCCTCCCCCAGTCACATCTGCTTAACAATTTCATATCTTCTTCTTGGGTCCACTGCTAAATGTGTTCCTTTTCATTCCTGGTCTCATCTAAAGAATACGTCAGCAATCAGAGCCACTATGTATTCTGGTCAAATTTTAAGCCCTGCTGAAGTTTATAATAGTCTTGTAGTTTATAATAGTCTTTATAGTCCAAATGACAAAATTCTGAAATTTCTTTTTCAGGGATTTTAAACAATTAATCCAATCAATTGCTCAGATATCTATGATAGAGTTTTCCACAGACTTCATAAATAGCCTGGGTTCTAGACTGGCCTCTCTGTTTCAAAGATGACATTACAGACTCTATGTGAAGGTTAACATTACTTAGAGCATTCATTTATTAATTATTAAATTCAGACAAATCGATCTTAGAAGCAAAAAATGAACATTTATTTAATTGTACAACTCATCTTCAAAAGAAATTTCAGAAAATATCAAAAAACCAATTTGCCTGATAGAATGTGAAAAGTTTACATTTAATTAGCATTAAAAGTTTCTACTACAGAATAATTATCATGGCACAAAACATGCATTTTATTTTTTTTAAAGGTATACTTTCACTTTGAAGGTTTTCAGGTTTAATATGTACTTATTCAATTGGTTTTTAGTGGCTCATAATTTATTATAAAATTTAAAATATGTTTAATGTGGTTTACATTTAAAAGGAATGTCAGCTATGAACAGTTCTGAGACCATAATCACAAACAAGAGACAGAATAGTCATAATATCCAGAAATCATGCCTCATGTAACTGGTGGATATAATTTCCATATTCCCTTACCCTTACCACAAGGAAACTTTTACATTGGATTGTTCATCATCAAATAGTGTGAAATCTTTATCATCTGGATTCTTCATAATCAGGATCTAGGATTAATTTTAAGAGTCCATCTCATTGATTCATGTGCAGCCATTGCAGAATTGAACTCTATTGAATGAATATGCCATGATTTGCTTAATTTATCTTTGACAGTGTTTTACTTGCTTCCCAGTTTCAATTATTATACAGATGTTTTGAATATTCTTAAACAAATTTTAGACTTCTGACGCAGTTACAACATGTTACAATATTCACGAACACAATTACAAAATATGTGTCTATTCTTTGTGAATAATTGGCATTTTCTGTACTTTAAGTTTTATCTTCTGTCATTCGTGAACTGAGATATGTAATTTTGGTCTACACAACAGCTGTCTAATTGGAAATAAGGCCAATGGGAGGGCATGAATAGTGGTATTGTAAACAAAGCCAAACACACATGGCTGGAGATGTTATAGAGCCTAGAGAACAGCCTATTTTTTGTCACATTCATAGACCAACATAATTTCTTCTTCTACTCTAAATATGCATCCTCATATTTACACACAAGTGTATATTTCATCTCTTATCAAAGAAGCTTCTTTTTAAAACAGATGGAAAAAATATAGTTTCAAATCTGGCCCAACATAGAAAATAAGTGTCTGTGTGACAATTATTTTTAAGTGACACATCTACAATATAATCTCTACACATATGATGAATGCATCCCTCACCATTTGCCAGAGAATTATCCTAAATCAGCAGGTAGTGTTTAAAACAGAAAGCTATAATTTTCCAATGTGCAGAGAACAAGAAGTCTCAGAGTGCTTATTACTGTTTAGGGTACCTATTTCAAAATTGCCTTCCAAGGTTCAGATATTATTAAAAAAGAGCAAATGGAAAGATGGTGAGATCCAGAGGTTGTGTATGATCACAAGGAAACAGTCTTCCAGACAACTAGTCAGTTACTCACATAAACCCACAGCCATGGTGACAGCATGCACAAGTTCTATGCAAGGTCAAACCAGGCAGAATCCCAGCATAGACATGGGGAATTGGGTAATAAACACCAACACAACCTAAGGAACTTTTGACATTTTTGGTTGCTGAGAGGAGGAAAGACACTGACTCACAGAGATAGAACTCTTCAATGGGACTAGTGGATAGACTCACACTGAAGAGCATTCGGGAATACAGATCACATTATAGGCCATATTATGTGTATGAGATTACACATAATTGGGACTGGAATAGTAAGGTGAAGTGTGGATAGAGAAGAGTATTCTCAACACTATCAAACTAAATTGTATGAAAAATTTGAAAATCAATTAAAAAAAGAAAGGGGGATCATGGTAAACAATTCCATCAGAATCAAACTGGGTAATGCAATGCCAGTTAAGATACCTATGAAATTCTTCACAGAGCTACAGAAAACTTCCTAAAATTCATAGGGAATCACAAAACACCCCAGATTTCCAAAGTAATCTTCAGTATAAAAGCAAAACTGGGGGGACTGTCATACCAGATCTCAGATTATACTACAGACCTATAGTCATAAAAAAAAACATGGTACTGGGACAAAAATAGACACATAGATCAATAGAACACAATAGAAAACTCAGTCGTGCTTACATGCAATTTCAGTCACTTGATATTTGACAAAAGTGTCAGGAAAACACAAAGGAGAAAAGAATGTATCTTCAACAATGGTTCTGGCAAAACTAGATCTCCACTTACGAAATGAAATTGAAACCTTATCTTTCAAAATGCACAGAAGTCAACTCCAAATGAAACGAAGACCTCAAATAAACACCTGAAATTCTGTAACTGCTGGAAGAAAACCTAGGTAATACCATACAAGATATAGTTTTAGGAAAAGACTATATATCAGACATTAGTTGCTTAGACATTAAGGCCAACAATCAAAAAGTAAAACCTCATTAAGCTACAAAACTTCTGTACAGGGAAAAAAAACAACCAAAGAAATGAAGAGGAAACCCACTGAGTGGGAGAAACTCTCTATCTGCTACACATCTGAGAGAGGACTAATATTCAGAATATACAAAGAACTCAAAAAAACAAAGAAATTAAAAAAATAAAGCAGTGCAAATGGGCTATGGATCTGAACAGAGAGTTCTCAAATGAAGAAATAAACATGGCTAAGAATCACCTTAAAATGTGATTACACAAATGCAGACTGGCTAAGATCAAGAGAAGAAAAACATCAAATGCTGGGAAGGATGTGGAGAAAGAGGAACACTCATTCACTACTGGTGGGAATTGAAACTCATGCAACCACTATGAAAAGCAGTGTGGAAAACTCCCAAAAAGATAAAAATTAATCTACCATATGATCAGGCTGTACACTCCTTGGCATATACCCAAAGGATTCATCCTACTATAGAGATGCCTGTACATACCTCTTTGTTACTGCTCTTTTTATAGTAGCTAAGAAATGGAAAACAACTTAAATGTCCTTCAGCTGATGGCTGGATGATGAAAATGTAGTACATTTACACAATGGAGTTCTACTCAGCAGGAAGAAAAGATGAAATCGCGAAATTTGCAGTTAATGAATGGAACTAGAAACTGTTATACTAAGTAAAGTAACAGACTCAGAAAAGCAAGCATTGTATGTTCTCCCTCATTTCCTGATCATAGTAGCAATCCCTTTTATTAGAGTACATATCCTCATGTAACAGAAAGATCCAACGAACCTGGAAAGGGAGCATGGAGGTAAAAGAAAAGAAAGAGCCTCAAAGAGGGGGATGGTAGAGAACAGATGTTATGGGTATTGGGAGAGGTGGGAAAAGTTGGAGTGTTTATCTTGGACAGGGAGGTGAGGGACATGTAGGAAACCATAGGAGTTGGGGGAAGATGGAACTCAGGATATTTGTGATGGTGGGAGGTGGGTTTTCTCATGCAGGGAGAGTAGGGAAAATGGGTGGCTTGGACTGGGGAAGGAGGAGGGAGGTTAGATGGGGTATGGGGAGAGGAGAGATGAATGGAACTTGGTTGGCATGGGAAGCCAGAGGGAAATGTGTTGGCTTTGGAATCCTCTTAGAAATACACATATGGTGTTTGAACGTTAGTACAGGTTTACACCTGGGGACTGTATGGCAAGGAGCATAGTGCCAGACTGGAGACAACTCCTTTCAAGTTGTTGGTCAGAGTAGTCCAAGAGACTCCTGAAATAACACAGGCTATTGCTGTCAGAGCCCTTCATTATTGCCTAGAACTCAAAGGTAAGACCCTACTGCTAAAGAAAGGACATAATTCAAACACAGGACTTGGAACAATGGAGCCCGAACTGACCTGGAAGCCAAAATCCCTGAACACTAGTTCTCATAGTTCTAGAAGATACTACACAAGCTGCCAAGGGAGAAAATCAATCCATCATCCAACCCAATTCTAAAGCCTAATAACCACAATGACTGGCACAGCAAACTTTCTCTATTGGTGCAGGCGTGGCACTGTTATCTGAATGGGGAGGGGGAGCAAAATCTATCTAATTGGACTTAAATCCTCTCACTAGAAGGAAACTCATAGGTGGTAACCTAATTATAGCCAAATATACATGGATAGATAGGTCAGAGATCTTAGTGAAAACTCTTTGTCATATCTCAAAGCAAATGAAATTTCTTACCATATGCTAAATATAGATCCTTATATTTACAGACAAGTGTACCATGCACCACTAATCAGAGAAGCTTCTTTTTGCAACAAATGGTGATGTTTACAGAGTTCCATATTTGGTCACACACAGATAATATACATCTGAGAAGTGCCCAGTCCTAGGTGACATATCTACAGTGGACCCTCTATATCTAGGGCTTATGGACACAGTGGAACAGAGGTGGAAAGAATACTAGTGCACTCCTCACCCCTCAACTCTTATCAGTGAACTTTTTTTAATACAACAGAGTGTCATACACACAGAAGTCCATAACCGGCTAAGTTTTAGAGTAGAAGAAACTGCAGAGGGTGTGTTTATATTAAACTTCACACACTCATGATTCAGGACCATTCCAGAAGAGGGGACAGAAAGCTTGTAAGAGACAAGGCTGGTCAATGAAACAGGTTTACAGGCCACTGGAAGCATGCTCATGTGAAATTGCAACAATGTTCGCTTTGTGAACAAGACCCAGGCCAATTCAATCAGACAAGGGCCCAGTGTGGAGCCAGGGAAATAGTAGGTGAACCAGTCCACCCCAGGATGTTTGGAAAGTAATTACTACTGGGTTAGGGAGAGTTCATATCCTTTAGACCTCTAGATAGACTGACTAAACTCTAGTGGACATCTGGGTACAAATGCTTGACCAGAGGTTCAAATATATGACATCTGGGTACAAATATATGACAGAATGTATGAGGCCTAGTGGGGGGATTATGTGGGGTCATGGATGGTTGAGGGAGTTCTAAATTTAATTAAGAATTATTGTATGATATGCTCAAAAACTCAAAAGTATTAAAAATAAAAAACCTGGGCAAAACCATGAGTTTATGTGTTTTATTATAGAATAAAAGTGAGGGATTACTTTTATGAGTGTGAGTGACCTTCAGACAGTTAAAGTGCTCTGCCTGGTTGGTGATAACTTACTGGGACTGTAACTTGTGCAGTATCAACTAATCCATTGCCTTTTGGTTATTCAGCAGAGAAGGAGACACTAGATGGTTGTGATACAATCTCAGGTTAGGTGCCTATGACCTTCTGTTGTTTCCTTCTACGTGGGCATATCAGTAGCCCCAGTGCCACAACTTAGACTTAGTTATCTATGTATTGTTCTGATCCCTTAGTCGTGATGAGTGCCAGAAAAATTTTTCTGTATTCTGAAAATGGCAGTGGTTGACCACACTGAGTTGCCAGGAAAGCAGTCATCATACAAAGAACAGTAAGATCCTGTCATTATCTATTGAAGACAGTAATTTTATTTGGGATCTATTTTCTGTGTAGATTGATAATAGTTATTCATTAGAATTATTCTTTATTCTGGTGTTCATTATTTTATTACTGGTTTAACATGCAGAGACTGGAAACTCTAGGGGAATGGTCAGATAAATCAATAACTACAAACCAAAGTTTCTCAATCCTCAAAAGCAAAGAAGTCTATTTTAGTGTGTTCTTGTTCTTATATTTTCCAGAATATTTTATAAAAACATTAATATCTAATTATTGCTAATAAATTTTACTTAGTGGGCCATGGCAGTACATATCTTTAGTCTCAGTACTCAGGAGACAAGGGCAGACAGAAATCTGTGAGTTTGAGGTCAGAATGGTTTTGCATAGCGAGTTCCAGGCCACCTGGGACTATAAGGAGAGCCTGTCTAATGTCTAATATATATTTGAACTGTAGTTCATATTGATGAGTGCCTTTAGAAATACTTCTATACATTTTTACTTTTTAACCAATACCTTAGCTTCATTTTAAATGCAGCAACTTTAAAGAATGAATTCTAGATACTGTGGAGATAGTTCAGTAGATTTAAACTCACCTTATGAGTCTGAAAACCGCCAGTGTTTGCATCCATATTATTCAAGTACAAAAGCCCAGCAGGCAAAATAACCTGTCTACAATCTTAGTGACCAGAAAATGGAGACAGGACATTCTGAGAACAAGATGTTAGATAGATTAGTGAATCAGGAAGCTTCATGTTTAGGAATATATCTTGTCTTAGTAAATACAGTGGGTGATGAAGGAAACCATTCAAAAGTCTACAATTGGCCTTCACAAATACATGCACAGGTTTGCATGTACACTCATCCAAATGTGCACCCACACACTTGCAAATAATATGTACACATACAAATGTAATACAATTATTAAAAGAATCATTTCCAAGAAAAAATCTAAATGATAATATATAAGACATGGATGCAACCTAAGTGTCCCTCAACTGACAAGAGGATAATGAAAATGTGGTACATTTACACAAAGGAATTCTACTCAGCTGTAAAGAAGGATGAAATCATGACATTTGCAGGTAAATGGTTGGAGCTAGAAACTGTTATACTAAGTGAAGTAACACAGACTAAGAGAAAAAAAATGATATATGTTCTCCCTCATGTGTGGATCCTAGCACCAAATCCTTATATGTGCGTATGTATCCAGATGTAACAGTAGGAACTCGATAATGAAAAGCAACTAGCGAGATAAAGGGGAAGAAAGAACCTGAGAAAGAACAAGAGTAGGAGTCAGATATTTATAAGGGAGAAATGACTGAAAATGGGAGTATTTAAATGGGAGGGAGAAGAAAGGGTTATACATGTAACCTTGGCAATAAAGGGAAATAAGGAGCTCAAGAGACATGGGACGATAGGAGATAGGTGTTAGCACAGGAGAAATGGAGAAAACAGGAGCACTTTAAATGGAGAAGCAATGGCAGAAGGGTTAGATATGGAGAAAGAGAGGAGAGATAAAAAATACCTAGCTAGTTTTTTTTTAAAGGAGAGGGAATCATATTAATTAAACAACCTAATGACAAATTACACATACAATATCTCCACATAAGTCCATGTGTATAGCTAAAGGCTACCTACTAAGAAACAGTGTCAGACAGGAGAAACCTCCATTTGAGTTGTTGGCCAGCCAGGTTGGTTCAAGAGAGACCCAAAATTACACAGGCTATCGCAATAACCCTTGATTGCCTCCCAGAACTTGAAAGTGTGACCCTACCGCTAAAGACAGAACATACTTCAGACACAGGATTTGGAGCAATGGAACTGGAACTGACCTGAAGATACTTTCCCTGAAGGCTAACTCTCTAGCTTTGGAGAGCACTATAAAGGTGCCAAGGGAAAACATCAATCAATGGTCCAACACCAGCTTCAAGAAAAAATAACCACATCAATGGCTGGCACAGCATACGACTTTGGCACTTTTATCTTGCAGACAATCAACAGCTACCTAATTGGACTAAAGATCACTCAATGGGAAGGAACTCAAGTGTGATAATGTAAACACAACCAAAGACATATAGCTGGAGTGTTCACAGATCTTAGAGAAAAATCCCAAGACTGTCACATCCCTAGACTAATGTGATTTCTTAGTATGTGCAAAATACATATCCTTATATTTGCATACAAATATCACAGTCACCACTCATCAAAAAAGCTTATTTTGCACCAGTCAGAAACTATTACCAAATACTACAATTGATCATACATAAACAGTGTCTATGAATATCCCAGGCCTCAGTGACACTTCTACAATGAAACCTCTACACTTAAGGCTCATGGAACAAAGAACAGTGGTAAAGAAGACACTAATGAATCTCTCAGTGCTCATCAATGAAGTTCCATCATGCAACACAGGGCCAGTAACACAAAAAGTCACAAATAGCCAAAGCATAGAAATTAAGAATCTGCTGAATGCTGGTCCTTGGACAGGACTCCTATATTAGACTTGACACACCCAGGGCTCAGGGACCACCGTAGAAAAGGGGGTGGAAGAGGTACACGACCAGGTAGAAACAGAGTCCTACAAGTTTCTAGGACCCTGCTCATATAATTCTATGGCAATGGTGGCAACATACACAAGTCCCATGCAAACTCAGGAGGACAAAACCCCAGCATAGAACTGGGGAAACGAAGAACAAACCCTAGTCTTAGCTGAAGGAATATTGGCAACTGATTATTTCTAGGTGAGGAAGAGCTGATCTTCCTAGAAAAAGGAACTCTAGATAGGCCAACTAGACCTCATTGCACAGACATATACTGAGGAATGCCTGAATACACTGACTTGGCAGTGTGAGCCTTAACACAGATGAGTATATTGGTTCCAGTGGAGGGGGATATTGGAGGGTACTGGTGGGGATGAGGGTAGGATAGAAAGATGATTAAGATTGGTTGAGATGTTCTGTATGAAATAGAAAAAAATTCAATAAAAAATTTTAAAAATGAGGTTCTCCCACAGCAATCGGGGTCATTAAAATGCTTAGGTATGTAGAGAGGTTAAAAAAGAAGCATGCTCACTAGTGGTCTATGTCTATATCAGAGTCATATAAAGAAATAAAAGTATAATATAAAACTTTAAAAAATATATTTTGTGTCATGTATGATGGAAAATTTAAAATTTTGGGTTACTGAAACTGCTTGTCACTACACATATTACAGTTTTAGTATAATGTTATTTATTTCAGAAATTCATATTTTTTGAAATATCAATGAAAATGTGGCTGTCAGAATTATTTCTTCTTTTAAGTCATTATTATTGAATAAATTTTAGTAATATTTATTATGTTAAATCATATCATTTGTCATGTGTAAATACATAGACACAGCAAACAGATGTCTCACATATATGACCACCACTTATAAAATCACACAAACCAACATGAGGCCCTATAGTGGCTGAGATGGAACTCAGTGGTAGAAATTTTGCTTAGCACTTGTGTGGGTGTTGGTAATATTCTCAGCCTCTCTCTCTCTCTCTCTCTCTCTCTCTCTCTCTCTCTCATAAATACATAAATACATAGACATCATAAATACATGCATAAAATTTTTGTTAACCTAATTAACAGTTACCTTAGGAAACATAATTTTTGTATGTATGTCAATATCTACATTAAATGAATATAATTAATAAATGTTTTACATTGCTTAATGTTTTATTTAATTATTGTGTATGGGGAGTGGCTGTTTGAGTATTGTGCACACCTTTTCTGTGGTGGTCAGAGGACATCGTCATAGAGTCAGTTCTCTTCTCTCATCACGTATGACCTGGGGCTCGAACTCAGGATATCAGACTTGGTGGCAGAGTCTTTACTCAATGTACTATCTTGTCAACCCAGTTGTCTCTAATTTTCCTAGATTAAAAATCATTTTAACTAGATATAAATGAAGCACACATAATTTTCTGTAGTTAATAGATCAGAGAATGTGTTATAATTGAGGCAATTATACCAGTTCTACCAAAGTGTCTGGGAATGAATGTTCCACAAAATTTATAAATGTATAAATGAGATAATTTTCTATTTTATAATATGTACATTACATATATACTTTAAGAAATGACTCTCTTTCACCATTACAGATAAAACTTGCTTTGCGGTGAGCAGCATTTTAGAAGCAGATAAAACAGGTTTAAATATAGATACCACTGGAAATTTTATTACAGACATAGCAACTTACATTTGCAAATATATCATATTTTTAAGTGAATAATTTATATAATAAATTTCTCAGTGGCACAATGACATCCTTCTTCCTTAGATGATATAGCATTGGGTTAATCCTGGGAGTCACAACAGTGTAGAAAAGGGAAAGCACTTTGTCCATTCCACCTGAATGACTAGCACTGGGTCTAAGGTAGGTAATAATAGCTGATCTGAAAATTAGCACCACAATTGCAAGATGTGATGAACAGGTGGAGAAGACTTTGGTCCTACTTGTGGCTGATCAGGCCTGTAGAGATGATTTTACAATAGGAGAAAATTATTAACATAAATGAAACCAAGACAAACAACAGAGCACCTTAGAAGACATCATCTCATTCATAAAGATGTCCCCACAGGCCACGTGATGTAACGTATTACCTATATTAGTATCTGTGTCCCTTCACTACCCCCTGTCTGACTTTCATCCTTCCAGCTAGGAGCTTTGAACCTTGTGGAGGAAAGAAAGTGGAACACCAATGTCATTGATACAGGACAGAGTCCTAACAAAATGAAGTGTGGTAGAGCTATGTACTTCCATTCTAATCTGTGACTTGCACTCCATTGTGCATGTGAATTAACTCATTCAGTTTTTCAATGTCCTAACAAATCTAAACACACCTAGAATTATGATCTGTATTAAACATTTTATATTCTGTTAAACAACATGGAGAAGTCATGTAATGTATTACCTATATTAGTATTTTAAATGCTATGTTTAATTCCTATACATTTTGTAATTGTTTTGGGAAAACACAAGAAGCATTCTCTGATGTTATTTTCCTTACATGATACTTATTGTGGATCAAATGCTATCTTAATGCAAGGAAGAGTTTTAATGAAACTTTCAATCTCTGAAGATGAAATACCCATGAGTCTTTTCTTGAGGTTTTTCTTTGTATTACTCTTCTGTGATTTTTTCCAGCTCTTTTCTGTGACTTATATTTCACTGATACTGACATGGAAGGTAAGGACCATGATTATTCTACTCCTTAAGTTGTGTTTTCACTTCAAGAAGTGGACATTTGCATTATTTGATGATCAGTATTCAAGAATTGAAGAGTCACTACATAAAGAAAATTTTCAGTCATTTTTTTAGTGTCTGTCTCAGTTTCCCAAGTACTGGGGTTAAAGATGCACAATACCACACCTAGCTAACATCTTCACCATTACTGGAAAGAAGATAAACAGAGAGGAAAAAAAACTGAACTCTTCATATATCATGTGTGCAAGTGGCAACAATTAGTATAATTTACTGGTATGAAAATATTTCTTCATTCTCCTGCTTCAGGGTGCACACCTACTGTGCCTTTCTAGTGAGACCCTCCCTACATTATCCCCACCCTGACTTTGGGTATATACCCTACTCCTAATTGTCCTGCTTGAGACCTCCAGACATCCTTGACAAGTATACCTGTCACCTCTCACCAAAGAAGCTTCTTTTGGCAACAAATGGACAAACTGTTCATACACAGAGAATAAGTATCAGTGAGATGACCAGTCCTAAGTGACACATTTACAATGGAACCTTATGCTTAAGGCTCAAGCAACATAATGGAACAGGCAGTAGAGAGAATACTAAGTTAACTCTCAACTCTCACCTGTGAAGCTTCTTCATGCAAAAGAAAAGCACAACTGGCCAAAATGTAGAACATAGTAGACTGCAGTGTGTGTTCCTCTTGGTAAGACTCCTATATTTAATCTCACCCACCCAGAGGTCAGAAACCATTGTAGAAGAGGGGGCAAAAAGATTGCAATGAACAGTGTTCCAGGCTTCTGGGAACTTACTTCTGAGTTTACAGCAATAGTGACAGCATGTGCATGGCACATGCAAACTCAATCAGACATAAACCAGCATAAAATTGGAGATAGCCTGACCAAACTCCAGTGGATAAACTCACACCCAGGAACAACTGGGGGCACAAACTTGACTTGATAGGCCTTTCTCTATGTAAAAGATTCATGAACCCCTATGTGTGTGGTGGTGGTGGGGCTATCCAGGGTTCATATAGGGGATGGGATCTAACTATGATTAAAATACATTGTATGGAACACACAAAAATTCAATAAACATATATTGAAGAGATATTTCTTGTACTAAGTAAATTATAACTTAATGTTGTACAATAATAAACACGGTTGGAAACAATATCTAATATAAAATATAGGCCTTTTGTCTATGTTTTGCTTAAGAGGAAAGCAAGTTATGCAGGGGAAAATTTAGTCAATGTACTCTATTAAGAGAATCAAACAATGTCTTGACACTAGAACCTTAAAAGGGAATAAGCATTGCTTAGCATCCCCAGGAAAAGAAGTTTCACAACAGATGGAAAATTTACTTGTTGATGCTATTATGTCTCATAATTATTTTTAGAAAAGGAAAAATGAGAATGTAAAAGATGTTAAAAGGAGATATTTTCCAAAACAGAAAAAATGAGAAAGCCTAAGCAAGTGATGAAAGTCTGTGTAGGTTTGTTATGATATATAAAGGCTGAGACAAAAATAATATACATATAATCTTAAAATGTCTATGGTCATAGTTTAGTCAACTAGTTTAAGGAACAAAATATAAATCTAGAAAATATATATCTAGTCAATGTTTATCTACATAGCACATGATAATTAAAAGTACCAGACTGGTAGAACTAAACTTATTGGCTATTTAACAGCCATACTTTAAGGCTTATACCTATGTGGTTAGAGGGACTTAAAGGACAGTTTATGCCCCATGCCCTCCAAGGTCGACCAGGTTCTAGGGGACTATAGAAAATCTCTCAAAATGTCCTGTAACCATGGTAAGTCATCTGTCCTCTTGTTCAGTCAGGACCTGGAGACCCCACAAGATGGACTTGAACCAGTGTCCAGTCTACAAAGAAGAGGGTCAACTTAGAGGAAGCATCTCATTTATGCTTCCAAGTGAAGCCAGACATGGTCAAACAGGGTCTTTGACCTATCTTCATATAGATGGAACTGGTAAAAGAAAGGAGCCAGGAGCTCCTCCCAAGCCCATATGAATCCTGAGGAACAGATCCTCAAATGACCTTAAGTGTAAAAATAAATTGATCCATTGGGGCCAACTCTATGGTCTTAAACAGCCAAAAGGAAAGTATAATGAAAAAGTAAAGTCATTAGTATACTTCTTTAAGAGTTCCAGGGATTATACTTCCAAGACATTAGGCTTAAGTCTATATAAAAAGTTATTTAACCAATTATCTCTCATTGATGATTTTGTTCCTAACCAGAATGTGCTGCTCAGATGTAAGACTTCAAGTCTTGGTCTCCAATACTATAGTGCCCAGCTACAGCTGCTATTGTTCTAAAATGATGGATAAATTTGTTTTCTCCCCCTATTTCAGAAGCCTTTGAGAGGGAACTGATACTGATTCTAACCACTCCAACAGCTATCAAAATACCTCAAGGTAAATCCTGAATCCATCACTCTAAAGTCCAGCCTTGGAAGACAAAAGAAAAATGAGGAAGAACCCAATAGAGGGATGCTTTTGGAAGCCCTTAAGAAATTCCAATGGACTCTCATATGAACATTTGAAAATTGTCATATTCTGACTTTTTTCTACTTCCCTGTCTAGAACTTGTAGTGCTAATTACTCTTGCCTTTACTTTTCCTTCAGATCTCCTATTCGAGAGTCAAGTACTTTCTTTTCCCCTCAGAGATGAGTTATGCAATTTGGGAGTCTTTTAGATAGACCCGCTGATGGGGTACACCAATTGCCTCACCCTGAGTCCCTGTTGAGCATGGAAGAAGCCAGAGTTGTTTGCATCCCAATTCCCTTTTCGCAATTTGGCTAACCAGTTCAGAGGATGGCATGATAACGATAGGAGATAGGAATTGGGTAGGCAGTTAGGGGGAAAAGACCCCAAAGAAAAGTAGCCAGTTTCTTGGCTAAAAGTCAAAATGTCCTTGGGCCTCTTAGCAATATACTCTGTTCCGAAGGCCAAAAATGTCAAAAGTATTTTGGAGTTTGTATATAATCCTTAAAAGATTTTAGTGTTACCTCTTCAGAGGAGGAATGTTAGAATAGCCAAAAGCCCCATAAAAATAAATAAAAGAAGAAAAAAGAGAAAAAAAGAAAAAAAGTGATGGGGAGATATGGGAGGTGTTGGAGGAGAGGGAGTGGGCATGGATTTGATAAAAAAAAAAAAACCTTATATTCATGTATGAAATTCTCAATAAAATTTTTGTAAAAATTAAAAATAAAAGTGTGCCAAACTCATAGAGTGCAGCTATTTGAAACAAAATCATTCACAGAACTGAATAGTGTTGAAGAAAGAAGCAAATTGCTATAAATAATTCAAACTACAAAAATAAGCATTTACTGATATGATTTGATATGCTTTAAAATTTGAATCACAAAAATCAGCATTTGAATTTTCACAATTTTAAAACACTTGTTCCATGACTAAAGTTTTTCGTCTATTTTAGACATGATCTCCCTATAAATACAGCTGGCCTGTAACTCACTATGTAGCCCAGTCTGGCCCCAAACTCCCAGAGATCTGCATGCCTTTGCATCCCAAGTGCTGGGATTAAAGGCCTGAACCCTGTTCTATGACTAATTTTTTTAGTGCAAGATAAAATCTTAAGCAGAAACTCTAGTAGCAAATTGGAGAAGTTTACATAGAAGTAAAGAAACAAGTTACTATTTTTAAATGACCAACATTAATAAAATATAAAATAAGAAAAGTGGTGTCTCAAAATCAATTTTCCTTTACCAATATAATTTCATACATTAAAAACCAAAATACTATTATATTTTACCAAAGAAAAGAAGAAAATCATCCTGTAAAGATTGGGACAAACTCCTAAATTTCTGAACACAGATTGAGCCTAACCTGAGACTTCTGTTCATTAAATGAATTCTGACATCAGCATATCTTAACAAAATTGTGTGCATTCTTTGAATCAATGAAAGAATACATTCTACACATATATGAATATATACAATAACAAGAAATTTATGTTTTAAGAAAGTAAAGTTGGCATCAGCCATCACATAGGTAGGCTGAATCTGACTTGGCTTTTTGACGTTTTCACCTCCTGGTTTCTCTTCCAGTGTTACTGAGTACCTCTACATAGGGATGTCCATGAATAACTGTGTCTATCAATAATAAGTAATAAAAGCAGTTTATTGTTATCCATTTGGAGTCATTTAATTATTGTTGTCAATTATTATTCTTTCTCATATTAATTCACAATGTATTTTGACTAAAAGACTGTTATTGCTTTGTGCATTTCATATAATACATCTTAACTAAATTTATATTACCTCCATATTTCCAAACCTAACATAGCCCTTCCCTGCTCCAAGATTTCTGGTATTCTGTCATATATGTTAAATCTTTTCTGGTCAACCATTTATATCCAGATGTCCCTCAGCACAAGCTCAGGCCCCAACCCTAGTCAAGGAACTATGGGCAAATGATTACTGTGGGGTGAGGGAGAGTAGAAGTTCTTTAAAGGAGTGATTCACAGCATATTTGTAACTACTTCTAATGAACAATAGCAACGGGATCATAAAATGATGAGATGCATTGCTTTTATTTACAACTTGAACATAATATCTTCTCTGTTGTCTATGTCTCTACCTGTGTAATCCATACATGTATACTGATACTCTAAACCTATCTTAGTATTTCTAACCAGCTTTAAACTATAAATATACATAAAATATAATTGCAGCTCATTTTTGTCAAGAATGTTTATTAATTTTGCATTTGAATATTTTTGTCCATTTGATAACTATGATGTTCCATATTTTGAAATCATCACAGTTAACTTATGAAATCAACATAAATATTTCCAATTATGAGTCATACTAAGTTGAGCATTCCAGTGTTGACCACTCACATAACCATTCGCACTACCACCTATTGTTACATTATTACCTGTAAATAGGTAGGTGCCTGATGAAGACAGTCTATTGCAAGTAGGGTACCATCTCTGTGATTTAGCCCTGTGTGGCTGTAAACACTGCTTCATCATGTATGTATGTGCACTTTGGTCAGTCTTAAAATTATTTCTATTTTGGAAGTTTGATACCTCTGTATGTGTTTCATTAAATTTTCATTTTGTTTATTTACTAATTGATGATTGTTTACATTTTTTCTGTTGGAAATTTGTGAAAATTAATTGCAGCTTTCTGTTTACTTTTTCTTGAGTTTTTGGGATGCTTGATTTGGAGCATGTCCTTGGATGTGAACAATCAAATGGCCAAACAGAACTGACATTCATTACTGTTAGGAGAAAGCATGCTGTATTCCCAAGCTTAGAACAATGCATATGTGCATTTCCCAGGCAAAGAAAAGATTGTGTCCTTCAATTGTACAGTGTTTACCACCATTCCACATAGAATGAGAAACAGAAAACAGAAAATAATATTACAGAAAAAGCACAGAGGTTTGGAGAACTGGTCAACTTCAGCATGATAATTTCTGATTGTTTCTAGAGTTTCTGCACAGACAAGACAAATCTCACAAAATTCAACAGAGACACAAATATACCAACCACCAAAGAATACATTTATTTTTGAAGTGAGATTTATTGCTATTATCTTATCTATTGTCATGATAGAAAATATTATGATAATAAAAAAATAATCAGAACTGGTCGTGGTGGTGCACGCCTTTAATCCCAGTACTCAGGAGGCAGAGGCAAGGGGATCTCTGTGAGTTCAAGGCCAGCCTGGTCTACGTAGTGAGTTCCAAGAGAGCTGGGGCTGCAGGGAGACCCTGTCTCAAAAAGACCAAAGGAAAAAAAGTCATTAACCCTTTATTTCAATAGTTATTCAACACCAGTTGTTTAATTTTATATGATCTTTCTTATCTCCATTCACCACATAAACTGTAGGTAAAGACTTATATAACACTGAGGAGTTAGTATGTGATAAACAGTTAAGCATAGTTCTAGAATTAAATCTTTTCTCTTTTGCACATTTTTAAATTCTTTTCATTTTTCATATTAATGAACATAATCTTCAAACAGAACTTATATTTCCTAATCAAACAGCAATTATCAGATCATTTATATTTTTATTTTGTGTTATATGATTTATATGGATTTCTGTGTTATATATATTTATATGATCTATGTAAGTGTGTGTGTTATAGGGTGTATACATGTTTGCATGTTTCCATGTATGTGGTTGCCTTTATCCGTCTTATTTTCTGGACTGGGTCTCTTACTGAACCTGGAGTTCATGAATTCAGTTAGAATAATTGGCCAGCAAGCCATCTCCTCTCTCTGCCTAGTTAGCATTAGGATTATAGGGAATGTATCACTATGCCCCACATTTTGTGGGGGTTTTGGGAAGCAAACTTGGATACTTCTACTTATGCACCCAGCACTATGTTGGCTGAGCTGTCTCCTCATTACCTGTCATCACATTTTGATGTATATTCTTCAAAATTGTTTTAATTCTTCCATCAAAGCCTGAACCAGTATAGTGTGTCTTTCAAACTCAAATCATACAGCCTTTGCTCTCATGATTAGTCAAATTCCGTTTAAAAACATAGTCTTCTTTCACATGTCTATGAAGTTAGCCACAGCTATGAGGCATGGGGTTTCAAAATTCTCTCAAATTCTCTCAAACAGAACATGTTTGTTAAATGCAGTTCTTGCCTGGTTAACAGTGACAATGAGAAATAGATTTTGTTTATATGATTTGAAGAAATTCCCTCCAACCACTTAGACTTAAGTGTGTCACTACTGCTGTTTTCATTCCCAATTTAATAATAAATGTAAATGAAATAACAGGAACCAAAAGTCACAGAAGAAATTATTAATTATGAATACTAAACTGTCAAAGACAAAAGAGATTATTCATTTTAGTTCTAGAGCAGGCAATTAAAATGCCTTGTTTTGAAAAAAATCACATAGGATACTGTATTGTAAGTTAGACACGTGGACTCTTAATGAACCTGTGACCTCGATCTTCCTTATAAATAGCACTATCGTTTCTTTGTAGTAAAGATAATTAAAAGTGCTTAATGCACATCATGAGTTCCAGGGTTTGGGATTCCAGGATGGGCCTCGTATTGTCAGTCTACTCTGGGTTTTTTGAGCTCCTAGTGATTAAAAAAAAAAGAAGAAGAAAAGGAAAAAAAGGAAGGTGAAAATTTCCATCTCCCTTTTCCCTTTACCCAGTTTTGCATCGAGGTCATAGGCCAGTACTGAAGAGGCCAGCCTCATATCTCTTTCTCACTGGAGTTCCTCTCTAACATCTTCAGTCTTCCACTGGGTTACCTCCTCTGCCTAGTTCAGATCTCTTAATACACATAGCAGGGGCCAGGCTACCTCTGCCGCTGCTTGCTCTAACTTCTGCCCCTGGTGCACTACTCCCAGACCTTCTGCAATTCTCAAAACATCTCCATCCCCCTGTGGAAGATCCCACCGATCAAGCTGTCATGCCACTCCATACCACCTACAACTGGGGGCGAGGGGGGGCGGGATTTCCCTCACTGACATCATCCACTTAGGCGGCCTCACCTTAGTTATGCGTCGCTGCTAACCCCAGCAGCCCTACGGGAGAACCCACCATGTCAAAATTTCCTCTGTCAACACTCTCCCCTCACTCAGCTTCCCTTCAGTTGTTGCTCTCCTTCCCCATATCACTCTTCTCAAACTCGTTCTCAGTTTTCTCATATCCTTGCCGACTATGCCAAATGTCACTAAAATGCCTTCTGGAGAAGTGTAAACAGCATCCACCCTCTCTTCCCGTGGTCACAATGACAAAATGTGGTATGATTTCACCCAACTTCAGTCTGGGAAATCAGTGAGTTTACGGAGCCTACTTTCAGAGCAATGAATGAAGATTTGCTTACAGGAGTGTGGGTACTCTTCCTGGAGGGAAGCACTGGAAAGTTTTCATTCAGCCTAGAACTACGATGGAGCTTTTCCTAGGCTTCCTAAATTTATAGACCCTTAATCTCCCCGCTCCCCTTGCAACTAGGACCAAGGGGTTGTTTGGGAGTTTTCCATGACTCTCCCTGTCTTTCCTGACAGTCAGCAAGCTTAGCTGTGATGATCCTAGGCTAACAGGTGCAACCAAGTTTGGAAAATTGGTATCTTCCCATTAAATGTCTGTCAGGGGACAGTCCTGTGGAACAGCTTCTCTCTGGTGGTAGGCTATTCATGGGGGTATGTGCTGGATTATCAGCATAGGTCAGCATTATACCATTTTAAGTATCTGGAGTAGGTGGCAGGGGCAGAGCAGCATAGTAGAGGAAAGTACAGTGAACAGGACAATTATTCATGTGGAGGGAAAGGGCTTTCTTGACAGGTTGACGTTTCCTAGTATGGCTTTACCAGTCATGCTGCTCTCCAGGAAGCCACTCAGAGCAATCACAGATGTAGAGCCTCTGCTTCAGTTAATGGGAGGAACAAAATCTTAGTCAGTTGATGCCCATTACTATAAGTTAGTTTGTACAACACCACAGATTTTGAGAAAACATTTTTTAAGATGTGTTTCGAGGCGATGACGCAGGGAAAAAAAAAAAACTGAAAGGAACACTATTAAAAAATTAAAGTATAAGTTTCTTAAAAATATTTAAAATATACTTTGTTCTTGAACTGCAAATCCCTAATTCCTCACTTTATTTAGGTTTAAAATTTTGAGCACTAAATGAATTAGTAAATTATGGCTTCTATTTTGGGTAATATAGGGAATGTCATAAGAAACATGAACTTTCCAAAACTGACGAAAAGTGATCAAATTTTTAGGTACACGAACAGGAACATTATTTGTTTTGACTTGTGAACAGCTAGAGTCAATTTTTGTATCTGAGACATTGCAAAAATAATGTTTTTAAAAATTATGTTTTAAAAACACATATATGAAACAATTAAAAATTTCCCAAGTATTTTATATGTTAATTTTATTTACCAAAACTAATTAGAAAGAACACCTAGGGACTGACTTCTCCTTTGATGATAAAGCTCACTGATTGGCAATCACAACAGGACTGCATAAGTTTTTGAGACTGTAACTGTGATAATTGAAAAGACACCTGGACAGTTATATGACTATGTGGAGGAAAGGTAATTCTGTATTGAATCGAATTATTTTAAATAAAAAACAGGATGCCCTCACATGAGCCAAATTGGATAAAAATCATAGTGGGATGGCAGGAACCATATAGTAAGAGAAGGTTAATAAACTGAAAAGTTAATTAGGGAATTGTTTGAAAATAGAAATATCAGCTATAATGTTTACCCACTGGGTGGTGTTTGCTCTGGGAGTAGAGAGAGTTTCATTTTCAAACATGATGTAATGATTACTTTGATTTATTGTCTCAATCTAAATAATGTTATACATATATTTATGGAAGAAAATATTTGTATAAAAATTTAAGAAATTACACATGGAAGTTAAATGCAACTTATCATTAAAAAACAGTAAAAAATATTTGTCTTTTTGCTACAGTTTGTAGAAGAATTTTGAAATTATTTGGAGACATGGAAAGATAAACAATATCACAATGTTGTCCAGTAAACTGGACAGATTAAAATCAAGCCTTTCGAAAAAGAGTAATTAATTCATTGTCAATTTCTGGTGAAAATATTTTTCATTCAGGTGTACTTGTTGGAAAATACAATCATTTTAAAATTATTAAAGGAGGTGTTAATTGTCCAGTGATTGCAACATGAGAAAAAAAGTTTTAAACACAAATAGATAAAGTCTTTTGGGTATATGCCCAACAGTGTTATAGCTGGGTCAAATGGCAAGTCAACTTCTAGCTTTTTGAGGAATCTTCAAACTGATTTTCACAATGACTTCAGTAGTTCACACTCCCATCCGCAAAGAATCAGAGTTCCCTTTTTTCACATCCTTGCCACCATTTGTCATTATTTTTAGATCGTAGCTATTCTGATTGGGTTTGAATGAAATCTCAAAGTGGTTTTAAATGCATTTCCCTCACGCAAAAATATATTGAGCAGTTTTCAAAGTATTTCTCAGTCATTTGACTTCCATCTTTGAAAAAATTTATATTAAGTTTCTTGCTCCACTTTTTATTTGGTTGTTTTGTTGTTGTTGTTGTTGTTGTTCAGTTTTTATTTATTTATTTATTTTTACATTTTGGTTTCATTCTGAGACAGGGTTTACCTGTATCTCAACAAGGATGGCCTTGATTATCTCACATAGATCTACCTTCCTCTGCCTTCCACTAGGTGCACCAAGCCCAGTTTGATATGTAGTTGTTTGTTAGTTTGTTTGTTTTAGTTCTTTGTATATGCTAGATAGTAACCCATTGCCAGAAGTATAGCTGGTAGAGATTATTTCCCATTATGTATTTGTTCCCTTTACTAGAATGATAGTGTTCTTTGTTATACAGAAGCTTTTTGTTATATGGGGTAATATTTTCCATTGTTTGTGCTATAGAACTACTATTCACAAGTTCTTTCATGTGCCTATAAGTTCTAGTGTAATTCCTATCTTATCCTCTCTCTGATTTAGAGTAACTGGTCTTATACTGGGATCCTTAATAAATTTGGAATTGATATTCGCATGGTGAAAGATAGGGCTCAAATTTCATTTTCAAACATGCTGCTATCCGGTTTGATGAGCACCATTTGTTGAACATGCCGTACTTTCTCCAGTGTTTATTTGTAGCTCATTTGTCAAAAATTAGGTGACTTTAAAGTGTGGATTTAGGGGCTGGAGATATGACTCAGCATTCGTTAGAGCAATGGCTGCTCTTGAGAAGGACCCGGGTTTACTTCCCAGCACCCACATAGCAGCTAACCATCTATAACCCCAGTTACAGGGTATTTGATGTCCTCTTCTGACCTCCAGGATCACCGTAGGGCAGGGCTGCACTAATATACACATAAAGTAAAAAATACTAAAATATTTTATAAAAATTGTGAAATTAAACCCAGATTTTTGTTTGTATTTCACTGTTTATTCCAGAACCATGCTGTTTTTCTGACTATTGCTCTGTAGTACAATTTGAGGTCAGGAATATTAATTCTTCCAGCATTTTTTATTTTGAGTATCATGTTGGTCATTCTGAGTTTATTGTCTTTCCATATGAAATTATGATTTTTTTCAATTTCTGTGAAAATTTGTGTTAGTATTTTAACAGATACTACATTGAATTTGTAGATGTCTGTAGGTAGGTAGTTATTTTCACAATACTAAATCTACATAGTCATGGAAATTCTTTCCATCCTCTGGTATCTTCTTCAATTTCTTTTTAAAAACATTTTATTTATAATTTTACTTTATGTGTGTAAGTGTACTGCCTGCATGAAGGTAAGTGTACCCATATCATGCAATGCCTGCAGAGGATAGAAGAGACTGTTGGATGTCTGGAATTGCAATTACGGGTAGTTGTTAGCTGCCATGTGGGTGCTGGGTTTCGAACCCTGGTCTTTAGCAAGAACAACCAGTCGTCTTCACTGCTGACCCATCTCTCCTCCCCATCTTCTTCAATTTCTTTCTTCAATGACTTAAAATTTTTATTATACAAGTTCTTCACTTCCTTGGTTAGATTTAGTCAAAGACCTTTTATATTCTTTTGACGCGAACAAGAATGGGATTGTTTCCTTGATTTCTTTCTCAGTCTGTTTTTTGTTAATATAGGAATGTTACTGATTTTTGTATGTTAATATTTTTTATTTGATTGGATGCTCTAGGATTGAGCCCTCATGGTCCGGGAACAGCAGGGTGGGCTGGGAGGTTGCTAAGTCAATAAGTTGGCTGATAGTTCATGTTTAGAGATCTCAGAAGTCTAGGGGTGAAAGGATCCTAGTAAACAGAGCATGTCTGAGAGCCGAGATAGCAGAGTGAAAGGATGTATGGCAAAGGAAATTCAACAAGACGGGTCTGGGAAAATCCCCGATCTGGGGGCTCCCTCGGCTTCTAATAGAGCTGAGACATTTGCATGCAGGGAAGTCTGCAGGGCCAGGCAAGGTTCCTGAGACAGCTGAGGTAGCATAACACAGGAGAAATATACACATAAGACAAACATACCTAATCACACTCTTTTAAAATATAATATGATTTTAATACTTGGATAATTTCACACAATTTATTCTGATCATATTCACCCCAGTTCCTCTAGTGATTCCCAGTAAATCCTCCCGATCAACTCTCATTTTCCTACCTCCTCTCCCATGTACTTTTTTTCAATGTATATTTTTATTGAATTTTTGTGCATTTCATACAGAACATATTCATCATCTTTATCATCTTTTTCCATCCACACTACCCATAACCCCCTACAGCAGATTTCATGCATTCTGTTATATTTATTTTATTTTATTTATATGAGTGCATTGCCTGCGTGTATGTGATGCACCCATGTCATACAATGCCATAGAGGTCACAAGAGGGCTTTGGATTCCCCTGGAACTGGAGTTAAGTACAGTTTGTAGCTGCCATGTGGGTGCAGGGAATCAAACCTGGCTCCTCTGCAAGAGTAGTCAGTGCTCTTAACTGCTGAGCCATCTCTCCAGCCCCACATTCTGTCATATATTGTAACACAATGAGTAGAGTTTTTGTACCCAAGTGTCATCAGTGAAAGTTCATCCACTGTAGTCTAGTCAGAGTATCTAGAGGCCCTCCCTTAAAAACGATGTACTCTCCCTCACCCATCAGTAATCAGCTACCAATAGCTCCAGTTAAGTTCGGGGAATGCTGACCATTTCCCTGGTTCTATGCTGGGTTTTTGTCTGATTGAGTTTCCATGGGTCTTGTGAAATTTGAAAATAAATGGCTAGAACTAGAAACTGTTATATTAAGTAAAGTAACACAGACTCAGAAAACCAAGTGATGTATGTTCTCTCTCATTTGGGTATCTTAGGATCAAAATCCTTATATGTGACTATATATCCTGATGTGACCACAGGAACCAGGAATATGGAAAGGACCATGGAGGTAAAGGGAAGGAAAGATCACCACAGAGGGGGATAGTAGGAAAAATATGTTACCAAGGGGTAAATGGGGAGAATTGGGGTATTCAACTGGGAAGAGGGGAGGGAAGGATATAAAAGGAATCATAGGGGTAAAAGGGAGGATCTTAAGAGTGGGGGAATAATAGGAGACAGGTATTATCAGGGGAAAATGGGGGTGCTTTGATGGGGGGGAGGTTAGATAGGGAGAGAGAAGAGATAAATAAAACTTAGGTGGTGTGAAAAATCTGATGAAAATGTATTAGCTCAAAAACCTAGTTAAAAATACAGTGTCTTAAGTATCCCTTGTTATTTGACACTTTCTTCATTTGTGGTTAGCACCTGCCTTAAGTGGTGTGAGACCCTGGTTTAATTATAAACGCAGAAGTAGATCCACTTTATCTTCCCCTTTCCCCAAGAAATCAGATGTCTAGATTTTTTACACAGTTCATTAGATTTGACACTAGAGCTACACGTTCAGTGAACGCTGAAAGGGATATTGGATTCAACTGGCACCAAGTGTCTCTAGTGTCTGGTATATGCACTTATAGATTTTCTTTATGTCATTAAAATTATTTTTAAAGTATTTATTATTTTAATCGTATGTGTATGAGTGTATTGTCTGCATGTATGTAATTGTATCACGAGGGTGTCAGATTCCCTCAAATTGGACTTATGGACAGATGTTAGACAAGATATGGGTGCTGGGAACCAAACCCTGGTCCTCTGTCAGAGCAGGCCATGCTCTCAACTGCTGAGCCATCTCTCCAATCCATAAACTATTACTTTTCTTTTGAATAAAATTATTTTTCAATAGATTCTGTTTATCTAGAGAATCTTTCAAATAAAAATAACCTTTCAAAAGCATTACAAGTGTTTATTTTCATTTAAGTTCTTTCTGATAATGATAGGCTAAAATAAATCCATATTATAAGACAATACATAAACTGAACACAAATTCCAACCTTACCTCCTGACTATGTAACCCTTATATTGTGTACATGAGTTATATGTCTTTTACTATACAGATCAAATTACCACCAAGCATGATAACTTAGTTTTTTAATGAAAAGGTGGTTTGAATATGTGCTCTGATTATATAGGAGCCCTTAACTAAACTGTGTCAAAGGACCTTTTGTATACTAAGACACAATATTAACTATGATAATTAAAGAATCTAGAAAATGCTAACCATTCTGTTTCCAATAAGTACATGACAAATACATTAGCAAATTCTTGTAATTGTAATTGTTTCGCTAGGCTGATGACTTACTTTGCAGCTTTTTCAATGCCACCATGATGTCCTTGTTTCTCAGAGTATATATAATTGGATTCAACAGTGGGATCAAAATGGTGTAGAAAAGAGACAACAACTTCCCCATTCCTTCTGGTTGATTTGCTTTGGGTTGTGCATAAGTGATAATAGCTGTTCCATAGAATAAAATTACAACTATCAGGTGAGAGGAGCAAGTGGAGAAGGCTTTAGATCTACCTCCAGCTGATGACAGCTTCAGAATGTTGCAGATAATTTTTCCATATGAGACAATGATCAAAACAAAAGGAACCATAATAAATACTATAGAAGCAACATAGATTGCTAAATTATTCACAAATGTGTCTCCACAAGCAAGACTGAGTAGAGGTGGAACATCACAAAAGAAGTGATTAACTTTGTTAGATCCACAAAAAGGCAAAGAGAAAATTTGGTATGTTTGTCCAGTCACAACTGGAATGATACTGATCCAGCAGCCAGCCACAAGCTGCATGCAGACCCGATGGTTCATGATTACAGCATAGTGCAGGGGGCTGCAAATGGCCACATAGCGGTCATAGGCCATCACTGTGAGAAGGAGGAACTCCATGCCTCCAAGCATAATGACAAAACAGAGCTGTGCAGCACAGGACACCAAAGAAATAGTCCCCTTTTGGGTACATAGGTCCATGAGCATTCTTGGGATAGTGACAGTCACATAGCAGATTTCCACAAAAGAAAAATTGCTAAGGAAAAAATACATAGGTGTCTTAAGAGTTTCATCAGTTCTTGTTATTAGCATTATAACGCTGTTGCAGATCAGAATAGTCAAGTACATGAGCAAAAATATCCCAAACAGAATCCACCGTAGTTGAGGAATATCAGAAAATCCTAAAAGAACAAATTCTGTAATTGTAATATTTGAATATTCTGATTTAATATGCTCTTCATCTGCAGATAAAATAAATTAAGTATGTTTAATGCATTTATTTTTCAAGTCCATCAAGTTTGTATGCAAACAGAATGAGATGCATGGATTTATTTATTCTGTTACATAACCATTTACTGTTACTTTGCTTTTTTATTTTTTTACAAGATGAGGTTTGTAATCTTAAAAATTAACTGACATACAGCTAAACTCAAGAAATTAAATTTATTTTATGAATTCAGCTACATTTCCACCCAGATTTTGATATATGTACAATAGTAATAATTGTACATTGTCGGAAACAATATTTTCTTGTTATGTGCTTAAATTTATAATTTTATCTGAAACGTCTTAATGTTCTTTTAATATCATTATCAATTTTTGTCAGATTCAGTATTTAAAGTTATCAACCAAAAGTTTTGCTCTCAAAGGATTTTCTTATTTCTTATACAAAAGAAGTTTTCATCTTTAATCTTTCCTTTTTAAAAACAGTGGTTGACTGGGCTGGAAGGATTTCTCAGTGGTTAGTGCTTGCCACTTGTTCCCTTGAACACTGGAGTTCACATCTCCAGAAAACCAATTAAAGGCTGGTTTGCCATGGCAGCCCTCCTATAAGTCCAGCCTCTGATGGTAGAGAAAGGCTGGACTAGTCATAACCTTAGGCTCTAGGTTTGCTGGAGTTTTCTGGAATGACCCTGCCTCAATGAATCAGGTCAAAGAACCAACCTGAATGATTTCTGATTTCAAACTCTGGCATCTACAAGCATGTGCCCTCCTACATGTGCACATTCACACATGGGTATGTATACACATGAAAGAAAAAAGAATGCATGTATGAATTCTCACCACAAATGCACACAAAAATGGGAAAAAATCTGCTGTAATCAGTTTTCAGTTTATCCGTTCTTTGCTCATGAGGATATAAGAGACTAAACTATTATTGCTCTTCGAAACTCACTTCAGGTTTTTATGAAAACCTTTCATTCTAGAAGTTTCCTCAGTAAATTTCTTCTTTAAAATTTATTAAACTATGTGTGAATCAATATTTAGTATTTAAGTTAAGAAATATTGCCTATTACTCATAATAGATTTTATTTCCCCTGTTCTATCAGATTCTATTTTCATAAATCACTTGTAGCCCATTGTAGTTTGCTCTATTTTTCCTTAAAAATGATGTATGGTAAAACCAGACCTTGAACTACACCCAAACTCACTGCCTAATTCTGTCTTTGTAACTGGCCAACATATCGTAGTGTGAGCAAAATAACAGACAAAAATAAATGAAACCTGGTCTAACACTGGCTGCTCTTGCAGAAGACCCGAGTTCAGTTCTCCACACCTAAATGATGGCTCACAAGCATCTGTAACTCTAGTTCCAAGGAATCCAGAATTACTGTATGCATATGATTCACTTACATACATGTAGACAAAATACTCATGCACATAAAACAGAAATAGTTAAATAAGTAGATAAACAAATAAAAATTGAAAATGTCTTGATTACTTATTGTCATATCATCTAATATGAAGTCAACACTGCTCTGAATCATTTCACTTTCTAAATGTTTGTTCCACAATTTCATGTAAATATTCATTTATTTTTCCTCTCACGACACAACTTTGTATCTTTTAGATCCATTCCTTGATGGTTTTTATATTGATAAATGAATGTTATTGATTGTTATCTTATATTTCCAATTTCTCTCTGTGCTCATTTTAAGTATTATAGAAAATCAATTATTTAATCAATAGTACCATTACTATTATTGGTAATTGGTACTACTATTGATAATGGTACTTTTTTATCAATAGTTTCATTACTACTATTATGGAATAATATTTCTAATGTAGTTTCATATCTAATTTTACTTAATAGCACAATCAAATGTATATGAATCATAGGTACTAGATTTCACTCTTTATGATTTATCAATTTATAAACTTGACTCTCAAATTTAAAGCTATCTTCAGTTATAATAATCTAAGAGAACAACTGCGGCTTACCTTTATACAAATTCATGAAATAGTCTATGAAACTGAAAGTGGTTTCTTAAGCCGTGCGTTTTATATGCTTCTGTTTACCACATCCAATTGCTATGATTCTGCAATAATTATTTTGGTTTCAAACACAAATTTCTCTTAAATAAGGAGAATCACACATATCCCGGGGGAATATTCCTCTTGTGTATTACCTTAATTTCAGACGACTTCTGTGTATAATGAGTTTCTGAGAAATCTGAGTTAATTAAATCTATATTCTTCTGTCATTATCAACTTCTACAAATGTTTTAGTATTATTTAACACAGATTTTTATGCTTTCACTCTGGGGATATGAAATCATTAATTAATTCTCATGTATGCCACAAAAACTTTTTTCTGGCATATTCAAACTGTATATTGTATATGCACACACATATACATGTATCTTTAAGTAATTTTTTAAATATCCTCATATTGTTAATGTAATTAAACTTACTTATTTTTCCCACCTCTGTACTGAATTGAGTCTTTTCTCCAACGGTTGTTCAGAATATGAAATGCTTTATTTTATTTTTTTGTTTCAGTCCATATGGTGAATTAATTTTCAAAATTTAAACATGGTGTAGTAATGACAAATACTACATAACCACACTGTATAATTCTACTTAAGTTTTATTGGAGTCAATTCAGCTATATATATGTCGCGAGCCGGGACTCTGTCCAGCAGAGTCCAGGAAAGACGACACAGACACCAAGGTGAGGTTCAAGCTTCTGTTTCTCTTTCTCCTTTATTCTCTCTTATTCTCTTCACTATGATGCTGGCTCACTATGATGCTGGTTCCTCTCTATTACACACTTCAGCTCTTTATATAGCGTATTCCAACAGCCCTCCCCCCAGCCGGTACCAATCAGGGCTCACACACGTGCAGCGGCCAGGCAGAGTGTAGCTCATAGGCATGTAGCAAGATCACCAGGCTGGCAGCACCTGTTTGGCCTCTCCATACTTTGGAGTAAGCAAGCGGGAATCACGAGCCTTGGCAATCAGCCAAGAGTTGGAGTAAACAGCACGAGGTTTGGCAGCCAGCCAGGGCGCCATCTGGCTGACTCAGCTGTGCTCGCTTCCCACACAGTGACATTGAAGATTTACTCAAAGAGGAAGAGGATCACAAGGAAGAAAGCTGCCCCACAGAAACGTCTGGTAAATATGCCACAGAAAGGCTAGGCATGCTTAAATCAAAGTAGCTGGTTATATACATTTGACATGCGAAGTGTTGCTATGGGGATGTTTAGGGATTTGCTAACTACTTAAATGTGATATGATGGGGTCTTAGGACGGATGAGCTTTGGGGCTTGTGGCAGGGAGGACAGGTGAGCAGGTGTGACTGGTGTCTTCCAGGTGCCCTCAAGTGGAAGGACGACCTCTCCAGGAAGGCGGCAGAGGCCTTTCTCAGGCAGCAGCAGGCCATGCCAAACCTGCAAAAGCTTTTATGGGACAGGTAAAGACCTCTGCTTCAGAACTAGAAGTGTTTAGGTTCGTGGATCGCTTTCTGAAAAGGAAATGAGTGGCTAGAGATTGGGCTTGTGCTGCCAGATTTTATATTTGTAGAATTTTTTTAACAGATTTAAAGTGTTTTAAAAAATTGATGGTGTGTGTGTATGTGCATAATGGGAGTGGGGAGGACATTGCCAAGGTGTGGGGTTGGAGAAGAACTTTATGGAGTCAGTTTTCTACTTCTACCTTTACATGGATTTTATGTATCAAACTCAGGTCATCAGGCTTGGCAACAAGCATCTTTACCCACTGAGCCATCTCCATTGTCCTGGATCACGTTTTTAGATCTAATCAGTCTGTCTCTAGTAATTGGTAAATTAAGGCCATTTGTGTTAAAGGTGGCTTTTGAGAGGGGTTCTCTTCTTTATATAGCGTTTCCAACAGCCCTCCCCCCAGCCGGTATCAATCAGGGCTCACACACGTGCAGCGGCCAGGCAGAGTGTAGCTCATAGGCATGTAGCAAGATCGTTAGGCTGGCAGCACCTGTGTTGGCTTATACTTTTGATAAACAAGCGGGAATCACGAGCCTTGGCAATCAGCCAAGAGTTGGAGTAAACAGCACGAGGTTTGGCAGCCAGCCAGGGCGCCATCTGACTGACTCAGCTGTGCTCGCTTCCCATATATATTATATGTAGATATAAAACTGTCATGAGTGATCTTTCTCTAGGAGAACCAAAACTCTTTCTTTGAATTCAAGTTCACTAAAATTCTCCTGCAAAATGAAACTTGATATTAATCACTTGAAATAAAAAGTTAATTTTGCACATTTTATTCATTATTGCCAAATATTTTTCAGATTGTTTTAACACGTTTCCCTGTTCATCAATTTTGTGCTAATAATGTTTCTTTACAGTTTTATTAAAATTGTTTTCATTTTATTAAAATTATATTTTCTTATGAAAAATTCGAATAAAATTGAAAACAAAATTTCCTGAAATCTTACACTGTATGGAAGAGGAGCAACAAAAATTATTTTAAAAGAATTATAGGAGGACAATCTGTCCTCCTTCCACCCCTGAATTCTTTTCTTGGCACCCCAGACCTCTGAACTAACCTCTTGGCCTAGATCCTCCTTCTGCTTCCTGATCCTTTGGACCCAGAAGACCCCAATTTCTCATTCTACCTCCCTAGACCTCACAGTCTACCACCACCCCCAACTTGCCTTTGAACACCTGAGACCAGCCTTCTTCCCCGGTTGCCCCCACAATGAACCTGCCAGGGGTTCCAGAGGCCAGCCATCTTCCCTGGTAAGTTTGGCTCTGCCCATCACACATTGGCTACCACAACCTGATTCCATCCCTCCCCCAACCCCTGTTGCCACATCCTGTTCTCCTTCTAGCCCTGGGAACAGGCCCACTTCCTCCTTTGGCACCACAGACCTCTTGGCCCAGATCTCCCCCGCCACTGCTTTCAACCCTTTGCACCCAGAGTAAGCCAATTATTCAGTCTACTTCCCTAGAGACCTCACAGCCTGCCCCCACTCCAGAGACCAGCTTTCTCCCTGGCTGTATCCCAGGTGACCCCTCAAGGCCAACTTGCCTATGCCCCTATCAGGCAGACAGACCTGCTCAGTCATGAGTCTGATTAGTTTACTACTCTGCAAGAACTTGAAATACCCACCAACTTTTCTTCCATACCTAAACAAAATACAACTAACCTATATAAATAATATTAATAAAACCAAAATTAAATAAAACATAAATAGAGTAGAAGTTCCTGCTGAGCCCATGATCAACAAAGAACATCCATAAGCCCAAACAGCAGCACAAAAACACAATATGAAAAACCAGGATACTATGCCCCCAGCAAAACCCATGAGTCCTACAGATGTGTACAGCATTGAGATCCACCATGTAGAATCCAAGGATGCAGAATTTAAAAGAATAATCATAAACATGATCAAAGAACTTCAAGAAAACACAGATAAATGACTCAAAGAACTCAAAGAGGAAAGACATAAACTTCTGAAGGAAGCACAAGAATACACAAATACGTGGCTTAATGAAATATCAAAAACAATTCATAACTTGAAAAGTGAATTCAGTAAAGAGATATAAATAGTGAAAAAAGTGGAAATGAACACAGGACTGAAAGACTCAATAAACCATTTAGAAAAAACAGGAGAAAATCTCACAAGCAGAATGAATGAAATGGAAAAAGACAGAAAATCAAGACTGTGGGATAAAATTGCAGATCTGGATTCCTTAAGCAAGGAAAATGCATTTTTTTTAAAAAAGCAGAAGAATGGAATACATAAGAAATATGAGACAACATCAAATAACCAAATTTACATATTACAGGCATACAGGAAGGAGAAGGAAATAAAATCAAAGTCATTGAACAGATCTTCATTATGATTATAGAAAAAAACATCCCTTAATTAAGGACAGATATACCTATAGAGATTCAAGAAGCACGGAGAACAACATTAAAACATGATCAGAACAGAAAATCCCTATGACATATCACAGTGAAAACAAATGTACAGAGCAAAGAGAGGGTACTGAAAGCTGCTAGATTAAAACAACAAGTTACATATAAAGGAAAACCCACCAGAATTACAGTTGGCTTTTCAATGCAAACTATGAAAGACAGAAGAGCATGGAACAAAGAATTCCCAGCTATAAACAATCACAGATGCCAATCCCGAATACTTTATCTAGCAAAACTATCTATCAAGGTTGATGGGGAACAGAAATTTTTCCATGACACAAATAGGCTGAAAGAATTCATGTCTTCAAAACCACCACCACAGATAGTACATGAAGCAATACAAAGGACTGAAGAAAGGAAAAGAATTCACAAGAAACTACAGAAAGAAAATAAATGTATAGCAACAGAAACAAAACAGAACTACAAACACTAAGAAATTGAAATGACAATATACAATAAACACTTTTTAATAATAAGTAAATATCAATGGCCTCAGCTCCCTTGTCAAAAGATGCAGGCTGGTGCAATGGATTGTGAAAGATAACCCACTTTTTGTTGTCTTCAAGAAACTCAGCTCACCTTCATTGACATAGACACTATCTTACAGTGAAAGGATGGAAAAAAATATTCCAAGCAAATGGCCCGAAGAAGCAAGCAAATGTTTCAATTTTAATATCTGACAAAACAAACTTCAAATTAAAACTCATCAGAAGAGACAAGGAGGGTTATTTCATTCTAATCAAAGAAACACTTGAACAAGAAGATGTTATAATCATGAACATTTATGGATGAAAATCAGTAGCCCAGTACCATAAAACAGAGATTGATACCAACTCAGTAATAGTGGCAGTTGTAATACCCTACTTTCTTTAATAGACAGGTCAACTGGACAAAGAATAAACAGAGAGACATCTGAATTAAATGATATACTACATAAAGTGTACAAAACAGACATATACAGAATATTCCACCCAACCACCAAAGAATACACTTTCTACTCAGCAGCTCATGCAAGTTATTCTAAAATTGACCACATTCTGGTGCACAAAACACATCTCAATAGATAAAAAATAATTGAAATAATCCCATGCTTTCTATCAGCACATACAATAAAGCTTATAAAGAACAGCAAAAGAAGCTCTAGTAAATACATAAACTTATGGAGATTAAACAACTTCTGAATCATGAATGTGTCAAAGAAGAAATTAAGAAAAAAATAACAGTATTCCTGGAACAAAATGAAAATAAGAACACAACACAACAAAACCTCTGGGACACCTAAAAGCAGTCCTAAAAGGGAAATTTATAGCTCTTAGTGCTATAAGAGCTGTTCTTCGAAAGGTTAAACAAGATAGACAGACCCTTAACCCAGTTAACCAGAAGAAAGAGCAAATCCAAGTCAACAAAATCAGAGATGAAAGAGGAAACATCACAACAGACATGAAAAAAAAAATCCAAAACATTGTAAGGGAATATTTTAAAAATCTATACTCCATTAAATTTGAAAACCTAAGAAATGGATAAATTTCTAAAATCATGGCCACCACCAAAGTCAAACCAAGAGGAGATCAAAGAGATCAACAGCCTAAACAGACCCATAACAAAGAAGGAAATTGAAACAGTAATACAAAACCTCCTGACTAACAACAGCCCAGGCCCAGATGGATTCCCAGAAGAATTCTATCAGCACTAAAAGAAAATCTACAACTAATACTGCTTAAATTATTAAAAAAGATAGAAATAGAGGGAGAACTTCCAAACTCCTTCTATGAAGACAGTATCACTCTATTAACAAACCCAGGTAAAGATACAACGAAAAAAAAGAAAGCTATAGACCCGTATCTTTAATGAACATTCATGCAAAGATACTCAGCAAAATACTTGCAAACTACATACAGATAAACATCAAAAAGATAATCCACCATGATCAAGTCAGGTTTATTTCAGAAATGCAGGGATGGTTCAACATATCTACGTCAACAAATGTAATAATACATGTAAATTGACTTGAAAACAAAAACCACATTGTCACCCCAATAGATGCAGAAAAGGCATTTGACAAAATGCATTCATCTTAAAAGTCCTAGAAGGAATTGGTCTTGAGGGAACATACCTCAACACAATGAAAGCTATATATAACAAATCCATAGCCAATATCATAAATGGAGAAAAACTGGAAGCATTCCCATTAATTCAAGAAGCAGAGAGCATTGTCCACACTCTCCACTCCTTTTCAATATAGTGTTTGAAAACCTTGCAAAAACAATAGTACAAGAGAAGGAAATTAAAGGGGTACCAATTGGAAAAGAAGAGACAAATTACTCCTATTAAAGATGATGTTATAATTACGAGATCCCAAAAATTCCACTAAAAAACTGTTAAAACTGATTAATACTTTCAGTAATGTGGCAGGATACACAATCAACTTACAAAAATCAGTAGCCTTTCTATATACCAATAACAAGCAATCAGAAAAAAGCACTCAAGGAAATCCTCCTATTCTCAATGGCCTTAAAAAAGTAAAATACTTAAGAATAAACCTAACCAAAGACGTTAAGGATCTCTACAATGATGATTTCAAAACTCTAAAGAAATAGATAGAGGAAGACACTAGGAGATGGAAAGATCTACCATGCTCTTGGATTGGTAGAATCAATATTGTGAAAATGACCATCTTACCAATAGCAATTTATAGATTTAATGCAATTCCAAACAAAGTACTTATGACATTCTTCACAGAGCTTGACAAAATTATCCTAAAATTGATACGGAATAAAAAAATACCTTGGATACTCAAATCAATCTTGGGCAAAAAAAACAATGCTGGGGGTCTCACCATACCAGATCTTAGATAAAATTAGAGACCTGTAGTCAAAAACAGCAAGGTACTGGTACAAAAATAAACACATAGATCAATGGAACACATTAGAAGTCCCATACACAAGGTCATATAATTTCAACTACCTGATATTTGCTTTGACAAAGGTGCTAAGAACACAAAATGGAGGAAAGTGAGCATCTTCAACAAATGGTGCTGGCAAAACTGGATCTCCACTTGCAGAAAAATGAAACTTGACACTTATCTTTCACTCTGCACAAAAGTAGATGCCAAGTGGATCACAGACCTCAATAAAAACCTGAAACTCAGCAGCTGCTAGAAGAAAACATAGGAAACCCTCCATGGTATTGGCATAGAAAAAGACTTTCTAAATAGGACACCAGCTGCCCAGTCACTAAGGTCAACAATCAGTAAGTGGACCTCATTAAATTACAAAGTTTATCTACAGCAAAAGGAACAACTAAGGAAGGGAAGAAAATCTTCACCAGTTATACATCCAACTGAGCATAAATATTCAGAATATACAAAGAAGTCAAAAAAAGAAAGAAAGAAGAAATGACCCAATAAAAGGTGGGCAATAGAACTTAACAGAGAGTTCTATAACAAAGAAATAAAAATAGCCAAGAATCACCTTAAAAAGTGTGCAACATCCTTAGTAATTAAATAAATGAAGATAAAAACCACTTTAAGATTCCATCTTATCCCAGTCAGGCTGGCAAAGATCAAAAGAACAAAAGACAGCAAATGCTGGAGAGGATGTGGAGAAAGCGAACACTCATTCACTGCAGGTGGGAATGCCAACTCGTGCAATCACTACAGAAAGTAGTGTGGAGAACCCTCAAAAGTCTAGGAATGGATCTACCATACGATCCAGTGATACCACACCTTGGCATATACTCAAAGGACTCATCCTGCTCTATTTATACCTCTACATACATGTTTGTTGCTGCTCTCTTCACAGTAGCTAAGAAATGGAAACAACATAAATGTCCATCAACTGATGAATGATTAATGAAAATGTGGTACATCTACTCATTGGAGTTCTACTCAGCAGTAAGAAAAGATGAAATTATGAAATGCGCAGGTGAATGGATGGAACTCGAAAGTGTTATACTAACTGAAGTAACACAAATGCAGAAAAGCAAGCTACATCCATTCTCCCTCATTTGTGGATTGTAGCACCAATCCCCTGTATGTGCATATATAAATTCTCATGTAACACCAGGAGCCAGGGAAAGGGAAAGAATACACGGAGGTAAAGGATAAGAAACAACCTGAAAGAGGGATAGTGGGGAACAGATGTTACCTGAGGGAGGTGGAAAAAGTAGGTGTAATCAGCAGGGTGGAGAGGAGGGAGGGACATGCAAAGGACCATGGTGTCAGGGAGGGAGGGAAGTCAGGAAAGGAAAGATGGTGGAGGTCAGGAGGTACTGGGGGGAAGGTGGGGATAATAGGGGTAACTGTGACTAGGGAGGTAGGAGGAAAGCTAAATGGGAGAAAAAAAGGTGGAGATGAGTGAATCTCGGGGGGCTAGGAAACCTATAGCCAAAAATGATTCCCTCAAACCCTATGAGAAATGCACACAGAGTGCCTGAACATCAATGCATTCCTTGCTTCTTTGTAGGGAATGCAATGACAGATAGGAAAGATCTTCCTTAGAATGACAAGAAAGCTGTACAGCACTCATCAAAGAAACTTCTTTTTGCAACCAATTAAGGCTGCTGCAGACCTGCACATTTGGTCTGTACAGACAACATACTCCTGAGAGACGCTCACTACTGGGTGACACATCTGCAGTGAATATCTACAACCAAGGTTCATGGAACATAGCAGAATAAGGGGTAGAGAGAATGCTATGGTGACCCCCAATTCTCACCAGTGAGGCTTCCATGTACATCAGAGTGTGATACACAAAGAAGGCCACAACTGGCCAAGTTTTGTAGAATAAGAGACTGTAGAGTGTAGGATGGGATTCCTTTATGGAACTTCACCCAACCACACCTCAGGAATCATTGTGGAAGAGGAGGCAAAAAAAAATTGTAAGAGCCAGTGATGGTTCATAAACACAGAGTGGGGGAGGCCTCCAGGCCACTAGAGGTTTGCTCATGGGAGCCTGTGGCAGTAGTGGCTTGGAGCATGAGATCCATCTCAGCTCAATTAACAAGGGCCCAAAGTGGAGGTGAGGAATAGGTGGAGAGCCAGCACTAGATTGAGCAGGAGTTAACACTGATTGCTGCTGGATGAGGGAGAGTGTGACTTACATATGACCACGGGATGGGCTGACGAGGCTCCAGTGGAAGCATTTACATTTAGGGAAATTTGGGTACAAATGCCTGAATGAATAGGACTCAGAATGGATGGCAGAGTGCATTGGGTTCGGTGGAGGGGTTGGAGGAGGCATGGATGGGGGAGGTGGGTCTTCTCAGAGTCATTTTTCTTTTTTTAAATTTTATTTATTATTTTTATTTATGTGTATGTGTGTATTGCCTGCATGCAGGTAAGTGCACCCATGTAGTGCATCATTGACCGTGGAGGTCAGAAGAAGCTGTCGGATCCCCTTGGACTGGAGTTACAGATACTTGTTAGCTGCCATGTGGGTGCTGGGATTTGAACCTAGGTCTTCTGCAAGAACAACCAGTGCTCTTAATAGCTGAGCCATCTCTCCAGCCCCCAGAGTCGATTATCTTCAGAACAATTTTCATGTATAGGCAGAACATATATATGGAACTATTTGGAGTGACTGTGAGTTACTAAATTACAATTCATGGAGTATATCCAATTAATAACAGAAATCTCTCATATTAAGATTTCCAAGTTTATATGTGTTTTGGTTGATAAATGTTACTATATTCAATTTTACAGACTATTGACGTTATTTTATTGTATTATCTCAAACTCATTATTTATCTTCTAGTTATATTGTCTTTTTCTTTTTTACCAGATTATGCTCTAATAATATGATTGTCAAGTTCAAGAGCAGTGGTTTTTAATATGTTCTCCATTATGTAGTTTTACATGTCCAGCTGAATTCGATGAGATTATTTGAATTTCCTCAGTATTAGAGAAAGTTGTGATACCTATTGGAATCAATTCTCACACTTCATGGTTCTTTAACAGCATCTTGGTCTTTACTGACTGTTTTGATTTCCACATCAGCATGAGAAACTAATTTTGTTTCAGTAATAAATAAATATATTTTATAAGTCACAGACATAAGCACCTATGACTTTGTGACATTTCTTCAGATGTACTGCGGTTCATAATAAAAAAAAAACATATTTTCAACTTGGAGAATTTCAACACTGAAGTATGTTGTTAAACTTCATTTACTCACCTCTTAAATTTTCCTGAACCTCTCTGTTATTTAGTGCTTTGACTTTCAGCAAATTTGTATTTTATTTATTTTTCATTGCTAGAAAATTTAGTATGACTTCAAAGACTATTTTTATATCAATTTGGTTTGTTTCACACAAAAATAGAAGGAATTTCTCCTTTTGAAATATTTATTTTATATTTTTTATGTGTGAGAATCTGTGTGTATGTATGTGCTTGTGTGTGCATGGGTGGCCTTAGAATGCAGAAGGGGCTGCAGTAGTGGAATTATAGCTGTTTGTGAACCCTCTAGTATGGGTACTGGGATCTGAACCCAAGTCCTTTGACAGAACTGTGTGTACTCTTAGCAACTGAGCAATTTCTACACACCATAAAAGTGATTTTTTAAAAATATAATTATTATGTGACTTTTTCCTTAACTTTTCCTGGAAATATAGGGTTTGTTCCCTCCATATAGGAAACCAAAGACATATCACATTAAATGATTCTACCAGGATCCAATTTGGCAAAACAACGAGTTTTATTGGTTTTAGTTATAGAGCGTAAGTGAGGATTACTTAGTGAAGTGTTATTAACACTCAAACAGCTGCATCACTGCAAAGACCCACATACTGTGGAAAATAGCACCATGGGATATGTAATATGCATCCCATTTCACTCAACTTACGTTACCTTTATTCTCTAGCAGAAGGGAAAAATCACAAGAGAGAAATTAACAATCCCATGTGAGGGTCCCATTAACTGCTTTGCTTTGGATTTGAGTATCAATAGGTCCATTACCACTACTTTGACTTAGTTATTGCAGTAACGACTTTTGTAAAATGGACAGAATCTGAACTCATGAGTATTAATTAACCTGGGCAAAGTCATGGAACAAAGTGCTCTTGTGACCGGGGCACCTTATCTGGTTTCATGGAAACTTCAGTTTGCTACTTCACTTCATAATAATAAATTAATATGGGAATGTTTTGGAATCAACATATCAACAGTATGAAAGACAGTGCATATCTTTGTTGAGAAAAGCACAAAGATTGAGAAAGAATGCTTACTGATAAGCTAAGGGTGGATTTGAGTTTGTAGTTTCATAATTGAAACTGGAAAAATTGATTTGAATAAAATCATATGTGGGGCCTGACTTGCGGACACAGTGCCAAAAGACATCTGTAGAAATGAGAGTCCTCAGAGTTCAGGCCAACTCTTAAAAACTAAAGTTAAGAGTCAGTCTATTGCTGAAGACAGGACATACTTTGGACACAGGACATGGAGCAATGGAGCTGAAACTGACCTCAAACTCTCTTCCCTGAAGACTAGCTCCCATAATAACAGAAGATACTATGCAAGCCACTAAGGGAGAAAAGTCAATTAATGGTCTAATCCAGCCATAAAGCCTAATAATCACAACAGTGACCTGTGCAGCAGACTATTGCACCAGACTACTGGTGCAATAATGGCAATTTTATCCTAGGGATAATCAACAACTATATGATTGAACTTAAGGTCTGCTCAATAGGAGGAAACTCATGCGAGCTACTTTAAACATAGCCAAATAAACACAGCTGGAGAAGTCATAGATCCTAGAAAAAAGCCTACATCTATCACATCCATAGACAACAATTCCTGATTATGTGCTAAATATGTATCAGTATATTTACAGACAAGTATACCTTCTATCACACATCAAATAAGCTACTCTGCATTATACGGAGACTATTATAGAGTTCCACAACTGGTCAAAAACAGAGAATAAGTGTCTGTAAGATACTCAACTCTATGTGACACTTTAACAGTGTAACCTCTAGCCTAAGGCTCAGGGAACATAGCAGAACACAGGTTAGAGAAAATAGCAATGTTTCTCTTAACTCTCACTAGTGGAGCCTCCTCATGCAACAGACAGTGATCAACATAGAGAGCTACAACTTGTCAAAATGTAGCACATGTCCCTGGATAGGACACCTACATGAAACCTCACCCACACAGGGGTCAGGGACCATTGAGAAAGATGGTTGAGAAAGACTATAAGAGCCATGGGTGGTGGATGGCCATAAGAAAACAGTCTTCCAAGCTTCTGGAAACTTTCTTATATGATCTTACAGCAATGGTTATAGCATACACACCACCCATGGATGTTCAAAAGTGACCAATCCCAGCACAGAAGTGGAGAAATTGGTAAAGTTCCAACCTTAGCTGAGGAAATACTGGCAGCTGATCACTGCTGCATGAAGGAGAGTTGGCTTTTTTTGAGGGAGTGATCCTTGACACATTGACCAGGTTCCAGTGGGTGAACTCTTACTGAGGGACATCTGGGTTCATAAACTTGACTCAGTAGGCCTTAGCACATATGACAGAATGAATAAAATCCAACAGGGAGGGTGAATAGAAGATTGTAAATGTGGGATGATCTAAACATGATTAAGACATATTCCATGAAATGCACAAAAATTCAATTTAAAAATGTTAGGTTGATTTTTAAGGTACTAGCTATAATTTTGCCATAGTCATGCTACACTGTGGTACCTCGTGTGAGGAAGAAACTCTTTAAGCCAAACTTAGAGGGAAAGTCCCAAGGAAAAGGGAAATACGGAAAATCTCAGTCATACATGTAAGTTTTATGATAATGGGAGACAAGTTTTCCTTAATTCCTCATGCCAGAGTGCTCATGGGTAGGTGTAATTATCCTCCTTTCCCCTAAAAAACAGTAACAGTCTGCTCATTAAGAGGTAACAGACCTTTTCACTTTTTCGGGCTTTGCTGATGCAGAGCTTGAGGAGGTCAGGTTGCTGGGGGAAGGAATCAAGCCCACTAAGGGGAAGGGGGGTATGGATATATAAGCCAGGAAAATCACAAGGCCAGTCTCTCGCCATTTTATGTGGCTCTCAGGAAGCCACCAGACTTATGTTTGGGTGTGGACTTTTGAGCACAGCTGCGAATGGGGTAGTCACCATTTTTGGAATAGACCAGGGTGGGGGGTAGAGGGTGGGGTGGGGCAAGATGGCACACAAGGACACCTGCCCAACTTGAGGTCTCCAGAGTGGGCGAGAAGAGGCACTAGGACCAGTGAGAAGGCACCCATGGAGCAAGGTGGTGGCATTCGAAAAGTTGATAGAGACCATGGGGCTGGATGAGCTGGCGGAGGGTGCTCCACATGTAAGCCTATGAGAACCCATGTCTTTGTAAGTCACTGCCTTTCCCAGACATCATACAAACTATTCAAAATCCAAAGAGAATGTCTTATGTTGGTTTGTCAGTCTGTGTCAGGACTGGGAGATCCTGAGTGAGGGCATGTCTCCCTGCTAGAAGGGAAAAGTGAAACAACTGCTAAGACATCTGTTTCTGGAATGCTGGAGTCACACTCACATTCCGCATGCTGTTTGTCCATGCATCAAGAGACATCTGTTACTGTTTGAGTAGCTAAAATCTTGGCCCTACTGTGCTGTTTTCTTATATAATGGGAAAATTTCTGTATGCTTTGCACTTATATGTAAACCTTGTGTGAACTTCAAATACTAAGCTTCCATTAATGGCTCCCAGGACGGCAGTGAAAGCACTCCTGTGTGGCAAATTAGGGATCCCTGGTCTAATCTCAGTTTCTCTGCACTAGTCAAGCAGGATACCCACAGCTCAGCACCTGGGAAAGTCCTATGGGGAAAAAAAGGAATTTTTAAATGTTCTCAGTCATACATGAGGACAAGTAATACATCAGCAAGCACAAGACTTTCTTGTATCTGGCCCTGATACACTTTAATAACTCTTTATTCACTTTTTAAATTGCCTTTACCTAACCCAAACTGCCAGGAACTGTGTTTAAACTGTCACTCTCATTTTCATTTTTTTCAGTTTCTCTACAGGGAACTCTTTATTGTTGTGAATCCTTACACATGCATGACAATAAATGAGTTTGCTTAAAGGAATTGCAACTAAGTTATCATGATGTGAATTGGTGAACTTTTAAAAGTTATTCAGAAATATTTTCCTTGATATCTCTTCCATGGGACACTTAATTCAGAATCTTGGGGAAAAAAAGATTACCAATTAAGATATTGCTTTCAAACTGGTGGATTGTGAATTTAACTCTTTGGAAACAAATTAAATTAGATTGGCCCTTATCAAGAAAAAAAATTAAATGTGTACTTCCAAAAGAATTATGTCTAGTAGAAGTTCATGAATATCCTCCTCTTAATTCTTTTGCACTCTGTGGAGTTCCCTTCCCTAGGGCAAAAGACAATAGAAGAAGCTACATTAGAAATGTAAAGTACCTGGTTTAGTCTTTGCTAGGTTGGAAATGCTGGCTCGTTTTGTTCTGTATCTCCAAGCCTGTCACACTTTGAGATTAAAAACTCATTCACTGTCTGTTTTGTCTGTATCATAGTGCTACCTCTTTAAAGGAAGAAATCTTCCTCTGCACCATGACGTTTATGTACAAATCATAAAAAAGGGTTTAAAAGGAATGTTTAAGGAGATTTTGATAATATAACCCACATGAAAATCAAGAGTGTTCTTATTTTCTAATCATTAGATGTTGACTGACTTCCTTAATACATATAATGCCAATATTTGTTCTAGATTTATGGATGGTAGTACACGCAAAGAAAGGATCAATTTGACCAAGTAAAAATGAAGTTAAATGATAATGCATTATAGTCACTATGTAGTAGGGGGCAAATAGGTTAGAGCAACTATTCTAAATAGGGTCTACCATCTTAGGGTCACTAGTAAAAATTGATGAGATACAAAAAATCTCAAGTCCTATCAGAGAAATAGCAGCTACACCTTGCATGGACTAATTCTTGTGGTTACTCATGAAGAGAGAAATACAAAGCTCTATAAATCCAAACAAGTGATTTTTAAACTAAGAGTTATAAGACCCTACAAATTTGGATCCACTTGACCTAGATCTCTGATTTTCTGCATACAATCCTGGAGTAAAATTTTACCAGAGAATGACAATGTCATCTGAGTTTACATTGTCTCCATACATGTACAAACTAGCTAATTCATGGTGGGTGTATGGTTACAAACACATCATCCCCCCAAAAAAATATAGCCAGGGGGAAACTAAGCTATAAAATGTAAAGTCAGATACTTTTGTTGACTTGATTTTCCTTGATTACTAGTGCTAACTGCCAAATACTCATGAACTTATAAAAATGTAGAGATATTAAAAAGTGACCCTTCACAATCAAATTTTCCAGCTTACTATTTACTGTTCCCAATACAAAACCTAATAGGTT
>NW_008356163.1:613809-620628 GCF_000622305.1 Nannospalax galili
TTTTTAATTTAATTTAATTATTTTATGTGTATGAATTACCTACTCTTACTGAACAAGGCTGATATAATCCATCTAATTTATGAAAAATGCCTGCATATTATTTATTACTCCATATCTTTATATAATTTCAACTTTCTTTGACAGACCACAGAAAGTAATAAAATCTTATGTTGGATGCATAGAACAAGCAGCATTTCACCTTCATGTGGAATTCCACCAACTCCTATGCAAATATTTTCTTCCATAAATATATATCATGCTCCTAATTCACTAATATTTTCAAAGGATGATGATAAGCAAGGCAAAGAAACCATTACATGGTGCTGGAATATGGCATTCTCTAAAACTCCTGGAACAAACATCATCCAGTCAATTGAACTTTTAGCTGCCAATTCTGCCTTCAAACAATTCCATAATTAACTTTTCAATTTATAACCTAATCTCATTATACAGCTCAAGCCATCCCACTATTGTTTCAAGCCCCCTTGCCTCATTCCTCAGCCTTTTTTGCTATCAATATTTCCCTCTATTCAAAGTATCCTTCAATGATGAAATTATGCTGATTTATTTCAAAGTATTTAATTCTATACAGAATTACCTTGTCATCAGAGAAGGAAATCATCTTGCTAATTGTCTAGTTGTCTTTTCGGTTATCATGGGTACTACTCAGTAAATTATGCAATCCTTGGAGCTGAAGAGATGGCTCAGAGGTTAAGAACCCTGACTGTTCTTGCAGAAGACCTGGGTTCAAATCCCAGCATCCACATCAGCTAACAACTGTCCGTAACTCCAGTTCCAGGGAATCCGACAGCCTCTTCTGTCCTCCGCAGGCATTGCAAAAGACTCATACACATAGAATAAAAATGATAAATAAAATATTTTTTAAAAAATTATGCAATCCATTCCCTATTGCCAATCAGTGGCCATCACCATTTTGAGAGAGTTGACACCCAAGATGTTAATCCTAATGGACTTCTTCTAGTAACAATAGCTTCAATAAATTCCTTTAATCATTTTAAAATGCTTATATATGTGTCAATGATTTTCAAATGTTTCTTTTTACTATTGCTCCAACAGAAAATCTGCACAAGCTGTTTGAAAAATTTAAAAAGTCAAAACAATCAACTATCTTACCTAAGTATCTAAAAAATTTAACTCTTTTTGCTAACTTTCAGAAATTAATTTTTCTCATGAAATTCCCTATATGACCTTAAGTATAAGCCATAATTTTACCATCTCATGCACTGTTGGAAAATGTTAGATCAAGATTGATTAAGTCAACATGAAAATGAAAGACGAGACAGACTCCAAAGGAGACTTCTCTTGATTAATAACAATGAAGGACCAAAGTTTCCCCCAATGACCAAAACTGAGCCACTGAAGCCAATTGGTCTCAGTTTTTATGTGCCTTAGGAGGGAAGATCGTGTATATTTTGTGGTCCTGTTTTTTACCATTTGATGGTTTGGAGCAACTGCTGGTGTTACAATTTGGGGGTTTGGAACAATGAATGCAGCCATATGTTTCCCCAGACAGCATAATCACCCAGTCGGGTTCAAGGTTTCACACAGTTTCTGGCCAGGGGTTTCTCAACATAGCTTGGACTTTCCAAATTGAGACATTTATCCTGCATGCCTTATTTAAAAATTTAGTTTAAAAAACAACAAAAATGGGGTCTTTAAGGTTTAAGTGTTCAGAAACAAATTATACTTTAAATCATTTTAAAACAACATTAAGAATTTTAAATTGTTCTTACCTTCTGTTGGAAAGTATCTTTAAAAATGTTTTATCAGAACACATGGTTTTGTATAAGAAAGTTAAGCACTAACTCATGGCTAGATCTGGCACATGGTTTTTATCATTAGCTGAAGCTGAGTGTCTGCATCTGTCTCTGCTTTCTCATACAGGTCTCCCTGGATCACATTGTGACTGGAAAAGCCATACCAAAATACTTACAACCTGGTTATTAAGCCCTTTTCCTTTTCATGTATAGCTGTCATGTTCTGTGTGCCTTCTCCTCCAATACAACCTCCTTCAGAGACTTAAGATGACATCATACTGACATATGCTGATTCTCTAGCACATCACCTGAGACTCGCCCACCACCCAGGAGCAGCCCATCACCATGACCACCCAAATGGGCATGCTTCCCTTCTTCATTTATCAAACAAAGAAATGAGAACTATAGAAATGACCTTTATAAAGTAGACATAATCTGGACTAATGACTTTTAATTAATCTTGGGGAAATCACTACTTTAGTGAACTGGACACCTTACCATGTTTCCTGGGAACCTCAATTTACTACTTCTCTCCAAGATAATTAATGCACGTGGGTGTGCTTGAGAATTAACATATTAAAATTCTGAAAGACAGCTCATCTTCTCATAAATAAGAATGAATATTGTGAATGAATGCTTGGGGATGAGATCAGGGTGGATACCAGTTAGTAGTTTACCAACTGAACATGGAGAACGGATTTTGAAATGAAATAAAGATGAGGCCTGACTCAGGAACACAGTTGAAAAACACAGTTTGAGGGCACAGCTCCAAGAGATATCTTGGGGAATGGAACAGTTCCAAGAGACATCTTGGGAAATGGGTGTCCTCTGATGTTGAACCATTCTTAAACATTTAAGTTAGGAGTCAAAGTGTTTTATGCAGGTATTAAGTATAATATTGGCATGGTAATGCTACAAGCTATTTATTGTTCTCCTCTGAGTTGCCATGACTACCAGGACACATTTTCTCTCTTCAAAATGGCATGGGACGATCATATAATGCCTAGAGTGGAACAGCCAAACAGCAAAGTAGAGTAACATGCTTTCATTGTGTTATTGCCCACAATAATTTTACTCCGGATATAACACACACATGTGTGTGTATGTGTGTGTGTGTGTGTGTGTGTGTGTGTGTGTGTGTGTGTGTGTTATTGCCCACAATAATTTTACTCCGGATAAAACACACACACGTGTGTGTGTGTGTGTGTGTGTGTGTTGCTAACCATAGCTGTTAGGTTATTTCTTTCCAATTGTCATTGCTTCACTGTTGTTTAGCATGTAGAAACTAAAATCTTTGGTAAAATGTCTGGTAAAATCAGTAAGCATGAACCATCTTTTCGTGATCCCAAACTCAGAGCCGTATATCTTAGTGAATTCTTTTTGTGTGATATTTCCAACACTTTTTATGAACACATCAACTCATCATCTAGAATTTGTACTCAACTCCACATGAGTGACTTCAGAAATACCTCTTCCCTGTGGTGTAACTACACCATCATTACAATTCTCTGAACAAAAAGGCTGAATCAAATTTAGTTTTTAAGCACATCCCCAAACTTGGAGGATACTCAATCCCCAAGATATATCTTATAAACATGTATATCATGGAACTGTGCTGATTGAACTGTCTTGTTGGAAATCCTGCCCTGCAACTTTGTCTTGAGTCAGGCCCCATCCATGATTTGTTTCAAAATTGGTTCTCCAGTTTCAATTGAAGAAGCATAATCTTGTCTCCATCCTAATCTTAACAGACCATGTGGCATTATCAGCCCTAGTTCTAAAATAGCTCATTATTCCAAGGTCAATCATCCTTTCTAATCTTTATTACATGCAGTGGAGATGGGTGTACTACCTTGATATTTTAATTCTCAAGAATACCCAAATTCATGGGTGGAGCAGCAAATTGAAGATGCCAAGGAGAGATCAGCTGTCCAAGTCACAAGACACATGAGCATTTGATCTTCTGGTGTTGATTAAAAGTTCTTGGTTCAAGTTTTGTAATTTCATAAAAGTTATTCCTACACTTCTGATAAGTACTTTTTATTATCTCTTCCTACACTTTGCTTTTGTTGTAAGTATAATAATACTTATTGATTAACTCTAGGGTCTGAAAAAACAGAGCAGGCCTGGCCAGTTGCCTGTTATCTAAGTGCCCTTCAATGGTGAATTAGATATGTGGTACATTTACACAATGGCATTCTATCCATTAGTAAGGAAAAATAAGATCATGATATTTGCTAGTAAATGTGTGGAACTTAAAAAAAAATTCTGGCAGGGTATGGTCTTGCATGTCTTTAATCCCAGTACTCAGGAGGCAGAGGCAGGTAGATCTCTGTGAGTTCGGGACAGCCTGGTATACATAGTGAGTTCCAGGACAGCTGGAGCTACAGGGAGACCCTGTCTCAAAGAAAGACAAAAAAAAAAAACATTCTGAGAGTGGTAACCAAGACCCAAGACCCAGAAAGACTAACTCCACATATTATTCTTTCTTATTTGTGTATTCTAGCATCAAATCATTAGATGTGAGTATATAACCAGAAGTAACCACAGAAGTCAGGAAGGTAAAAAGGGATCATATGGGTTGGGGCAGGGGATGAATGAGATCTAGAGAGGAAGATAGTATAGTACAGGATATATCAAGAAGGAATTAGGAAATTGGGTAATGAGGAGTGTCATTATATACATGGAGAGGGTAGAAGGAAAAATGAATAATACTAATGATGTCCAAACATGCCAGAGGGAAATGTGTTATTTTATAAATTTAGAATAAATTTATAATATACATGTATATATGTGTATATAGCTAAAGATGTTTAACAAAAATTCCAGCACTTAACAAGAGAAACCCCCCTCTATGTTGTGGTAAGACTAGTCCAAATGATGCGCCCCCCCCCAAAAAAAAATAGGCTGTTGTCATAGCCCTTGATTGCCTGCTAGAACTTCAAGGTAAGATTTTATGCTGAAGACACCACACACCTCTTATGCAGTGCTTGGTGGACTTGAACTGGAACTGACCTGGAAGCTGCCTCCCTGATGCCTTGCACTTACAGCATTAGAAGCTGCTAAGCAGCCTACCAAGGAGAAAACTATCAATAGTCCTAACCAGAAGCAAAGTCTATGAAATACAACACTAACTATCCCAGAAATATATCCTTAATGGTGCAATATTGACCTTTTATCTTTGTGCTTCTACCAACTACCTAAGTCGAATTAAGGCCACTCGATAGAATGCAATTTTTGAAATAGACAAATACCCATGATTAAAGGGGTCAGAGACCCTAGAGTCAAACCAACTATTACCACTTTCCTATACCAATATAATTTCTTAACATATTCTAAATACTTACCCTTATACACATAAATAAGTGTAGGTAACAATGTTAATAAAAGGAACTACTGCATGCAACAGATGGAGAATATTACAAAGTTCCATAACTGGTCAAAATGTAGAGGATAAGTTAATGTTGGGAGAACAGCTCCAACTGATATTCTATAATTCATCCCTTATACCTTTAGGTCAGAAGAGGGGCAGAAAGATTGTAAGAGCAGAGGAACTGGATGCCTGATGTGAGGTAGTATCTTCTGCACATGACAGGAAAGATGTGCTCACGGAACCTCAAAGGTATAGTTAGCTAAATAATTTCTGTATAATGACAATACCATTAGACATGCCAATGTGTATATAGGAAATTCTATAAGGTCTCACCTCTAGATGAAGAGCTATAGGAAATTAATGGTTACTGAGGTAGAGAGAACCAATTTTTTTGCAGGGAGAAGTGCCCTGATAGATCGACCAAGTCCAAGTGGTCAGATGGTTACTGAGGTAGAGAGAAGCAATTTTTTTTGCAGGGAGAAGTGCCCTGATAGATCGACCAAGTCCAAGTGGTCAGGCTAAACAGACATCTATTCAAGCATTAGTAAATTGACTCAGCAGAATGTATACATGTATATGTAACAATAATAATAAAAGAAGTGGTCAGGAAATTGAAAGTGAGTTGAGGGGTCCTGAGTTGGATCCTGACTATCTGGAGGGGGAGAGAGGAAGGTAAAAATGATGAAAATAGTATATACTAATATATAAAATCCTCAAAAGAATTTTAAAAAGTGAAACTGGTTCTCCCTGCCCCCATCAAACATCAACTGGCAATTGCAATTTAGTTGGGGTTGGAACCTCAGAAACCCCTCCCCCATACATGCTGGGATTTTCCTAGCTGGATCATGTGCAGGATTCTGAAAGCAATCACAGATACTGTGAGTGCTGTGTTGTGTTTGCAATGGCTGTGTTTATCAATGAAACGGCATTTCACAGCTCTCTTTCCCATCCTCTGGCTCTTACATTCTTTCCATTTTCTTTTCCACATTGTCCCATGAACCTTGGGATGGAGGTGGTTAAATAGATGTCCTACCTATGGCTAGGGATAAGAAGAGTCATTGATTCTCTGCTATTTGACCAGTTATGACCAATTAATAGTGATATGATATAGGGACATACCATAAATAATTGGAAGTGTGTTTGAAAAATCAATCATTTAGAAAATTAACATCAATAGGTTCCCCCCTAGGCCCTATGACTTCCTTTTCCATGGATTTTTGGTGAGATTTACAATAGTAGACATGAATTCTCTGTTGTGAAGCAGGTCTCTGATAACAAGGCACTTGTCTTTCCTTATAAGAGCCATGCCACTCCTGCACCAATGGACATAGCTTACCTGGTAGGTCAGTATTACAGCATGTATGGTTCAGTGCTTGGGACAATATATGAGATTGCATATTAAGTAAACTTAAACACAGATTAAGACTATATTGAGATTGCCACTCACCCCAGTCTGAATTTTGGTCATTAAGAAAATAAATGAGATGGAGAGCTAGCTCTGTGATTCAGAGTAATTCTGTCTCTTGCAGAAAACTAGTTTCTCTTTCCAATGTCCTCATTGGGCAGCTCACAATCACCTCTAACTCGGTTTCCAGGGATCTGACACCTTGCTCTGGCCTCCTCAGGCACCTGCACACATGTGGGACAAATAAACCCATCCAGAAACAC
>NW_008356163.1:622411-622715 GCF_000622305.1 Nannospalax galili
TAAATTGCAGTTATCCTACATTGAAGTTTTTCAATTCTATTTAGGAAAAATAACATATGTCTTTATGAACTCTGTAATGGAGTAAGTTTGTCACTAAATACAATCATAGGGAACCTCAATTTTTTTGCCTACTCTTTGTTATTATATATTCTGAACTGTCACAATCTGTTATGCCACTGCAAATGAGTAAGTATTCAAAGAGAAAATTTCTGATTTATTCTCTTAAACACAGATTCCCTTCCTTCTGTTGACATTTTTTTTCCTCTTTCAATATTTTGCTTCGATAATCCAAAGAATTTTATTA
>NW_008356163.1:622832-626280 GCF_000622305.1 Nannospalax galili
TTTTATTACAAAATTAGTGATTGACTGTCAGAGATGCTATTTTAGGAAGCTATTGAATACTTAAAACTGAAGTCCTATTTCTGTTCACATTTTATGTCTGTGTGGCATTTAGATAGGGATTCAGGGTGAAGTAAATACGGTTAAAATATGTTTTAGCATCCAAAGTAGCTCATGAATAAGAAGGCATTTCACTATCCCCTGCAGTCAAGAAAGTTGATCTAAGTAATCTGTGAACCTCTTTACACTGTACACATCATCTTTGTATAAAAGAAGCCTCAAAAATATCGCATCTCTGAGCTATTTCTAAACTCTCATAATTTCACTAATTGATGGTCTGCCTATGCATTGCATATATTAATGTGGGTTCACATGTGCATCCGTTGGAATCCTCCTACACATTTTCATTATGCTATGCTTTACTCTAGATCTATATTATTATTTTCTTTTATATAATATACAGTTGTCTTTATAATGAAGGTGAGACTATAGTTAGTCAATGGTTATATAGGAACAATTATACTTTCTTTTACTCTTGCAGAAGTGCCTCACCACATTATACTCAATATTTGTTGGGTGATTTCTGTATTATTTAAAACAAAGGGGCAAATCATTGCAAAGAGAAAGCAGACATCAATTCCTAATTTAAAGGTTAGTTTTAGCTCATGTTCAAGATTTTACCTTTGAACAGATGCAAATTGGGAAGGAGCTCCATATGTGATAAACATGGAAATCCTCAGGAATTTGTGATTCTAATAACAGCACTAAATGCCAAGCTAATTTTCAATTTTGAATATCCTATATTAAATGCTGAATTACTAAAGTTCTTCATACTTCATATACAGTGATAGAAATATCCCAAGAAAATTTATAATAAAAGGTGAAAATGTTGTAGTGAAAGTGTTGAACAGAATCCTAAAGTGATATGTCATAAGCTCTAATTTCACAGACTTAGAGATATATTTTTGTGTTTCTTTATTATACCATAAAATTTTAAGTATATACTTTCACCTATATAATTCAAACTAAAACTCATTAGAAATTCAATAATAAAAATCATTTTTGAGTAATTTCATTGTAGACTAGCAAATATTAATATATGTTAAATTTAGTTAAACATTATCCTCAACATCTGGCTTCCTCAATCAGATTACTTTTTAAAGTCCATCTCCTGTCTCTTTATATCATATTTGTTCTTTCCCTAAGGTTTTGAACTAATCTTAGTGTGCCCACTTTTTTTTTTATTACTCCTAGATGTCTGAGCAGTAACAAACATTTTAAAAGTAAATTTCAGGTAAGCTAAGAATATCTACTAAGCAGAAAAACTATCATGAATAGAATTTTCACTTCATCTATATATGCAGTATCTTTTCCTTTCTTTCTTTGCTTCCTTCCTTCCTTTCTCCTTCCTTCCTTCCTTTCTCCTTCCTTCCTTCCTTCCTTCTTCCTTCCTTCCTTCCTTCCTTCCTTCTTTCTGTCCTTCCTTTAACTACTTTCTGAGTCCCTTCCTCTATATTTTTTCTTTTTTCATTTGTTTCCTTGGTGGGATGTTATAATATTTGGTTTGTAAAAGAATAAGCTTTCTTATATTTGTGGAATTACCCATTTAAAATAACATAAAAAGAAAGATATTGTAAAAAAAAATTATCTGAAGAATACTTGTACTTTGCATTTTTGTTTGTTTGTGCTTCAGTACAGAGCCCAAGGCTTTATTGCATGCTGGGCCAGCACTCTGCCACTGAGCTGTTCCCTTAGTTTCTGTATAAACATTATGTGCACATATTTGCTAAAATGACCTTTCTCACATTTTTTTCAATTCTGTGATTTTTGTGACTTCTAATATTTTATCTAAAAAATAAATTCACTGTAAACTTCAGGTAAATCCAGACACTTTTGATATTGTTCAACTACATTACATTTATTTAACTGGTATTGCCTCTGAAATCAAGATTCTTTTTGTTGTAGATATTAGGATATCAATTAAAGCACTTGATATACACTGCTTATATTTCTGTGATGAAATTTATGAATTAAAATTAAAGAAAGGTATGAAAGCAAATATATGGTTGTATGGATTCAAAAGGATTTTCCAATCACAAAATCTCTAGAGAAAATTAAAGCATGCTAATAGTTCTCTTATATTTTTAGATTCACATATGAAGGATCTCAATTCTCAGCCAGCAGAAACTGTTTCAAGAGTAGTAGACTTTAAACTTTTTAATTATGCTCATTTCACATTTTCATGGTCTCTTATATATTGCTGGAATTTTATGAGACAGGATCTCTATATCTCATAAATTTGAAAAACTCAAACACATGCTTAGCAATCAACAGTGATTTGATAGATACATGTTAGCACATTGATGATCATATTGATGACAATAATCCTTAATGCACTAGTCTATTATATTAAAAATTATTTTAAGGTTAGTTCTCATAAGATCAAATAATATCAGATTATGGATCAGTAATACAAAGACATTCTGAACCAGAATTGGACACCTACAAAAATAAAATTTTTATATTTAAAAATTTACTTTGTATTCTTTCATCCAATATTGATGTTAAAAAATAAAGGTACAGGTAGTACACATGATTTTGATGGCAGTCCAAAGTAGTTTAGTATTTTTAGGTAAACTATAATCCTTACCTTCACTGATTGATAAAAGGCCAAAAATCATAAAGAAGTTTGCTTTTCTAAAGTCAGGAATTTTCCTTTATTTGAAATGGAGGCCAGCAACATTCTAATATATATTCTATTGTCAGGGCACATGATGCTACTTAAGAAATGTTCACTACCCTTGGGACAGATTCCTTTCCCTTGTTACTTACTCTTTGTAGGAAAACATTTTTCCAAGCCAACTGAAAGAGTAGAATAATGAACAAATGATTTAAATGGAGACATTCCCCCAAATTTTCTAAATAGTGTTAAATTTCTGTTACCAAGAAATTTTGGAAGTTAAAACATCAGAAATGGGTAACCATATTTTTGGCAGTATTGTATTGAAGATTAAACCTAAGGGCTTCTGCATGCGAAGGAAGCACTCTACCATTGGGCTACCTCCTTACCTGTTTTATCTATTAATTTTTTGATTATGGGACTTCTGGCTGCCGATGAACTGCCAGTGACCATTCTGCCCTTGTGTTCACAACAATGATATTAGTGGCATGTTCCACCGTGCACAGGTATAACTACATTTTAGATAGGGTATATGATATTTTAATAAAATGGAAAATGTGAACTGTCTTAAAGTAAATCAGAAAAATAATTGTAGATTCAAAGCAGTTCATCTTTAACATCAGTCTATTTCCAAATATACATTGACCAGAATTGCCTAATTGTCTGTCAAACTAGAGAAGGATACTTAGATCAAAATAATGAGATGTGTCCATGTTTCCTTTTTAGTCATTCAAACTGGAAAGTTATATAGAATTTCTAGGAAAAAAGCAC
>NW_008356163.1:626302-626875 GCF_000622305.1 Nannospalax galili
CAAAATCCATACCAACTGGAAGGAGAGAAAGCCAGTTTAATTTCTGACTACAGCTCCACTGACAGGCTAGGGTTTCCAGTGATTATTACCAACTGACTTTAGTTGACATAGCGTGGAGATCCACCTAGTTGCTGCTGGAGTCCCTCATCAAGGACTGACTCAGATTCACCACCAAGTCAAAAAGTTCATTTGTATAAAATCTCCAGAGACGCCCTACATAAACACACATAGACTGGCATCCACATAATCAAACGGGGAAGAATGATCGATCAGGCCGTAAAAATCTGCAATAAATTTAAATGAATGTTAAAGATATGATCAGATAAATGAAAAATTATATTTAAGCAATATGCATCTTCATCTGGTGGCCAAAATGGCATCCTCTCAAAATTGGAGATCCATGCACTGACATGCCAGTTTTGAGTCATATCATTTCTATTGATCTTGTTGAATTCTAACTATTAAAATATTTGTATAACAATGAGTAACTTTGTCTTACTTTACATTTCAATCACCATCTAATGAAAAGCAGTATTTAGGTGGTCAATTGGTTACTGCAGTCTTCTTGAGTAA
>NW_008356163.1:627992-631293 GCF_000622305.1 Nannospalax galili
TCACACTAGCAAGACTGACACAAGCATCATTCCATAAAAAGAATCAGTCCTTTGTTCAAGTATTTGGGGGCTTTTGTACTCATATGTGAGGAATACAAGCAAGAGGTACATAGCATTTACATGGTAATTAAATGAGGTAACCTAGAGTCTCAAAGGTTACAGGAATGGGGTAGCTTTGGAAAACAAAGACTTCCATCCTGGAACACTAAGGTGCAGGGAAGTTTCCTGTTCATCTTTCTATTTCTACCTCAGGGCTTTTCCTGCTCCAAAGTTCTCAGTTACCATCACATTGCAATAGCTTTTGGCATCCATCTGATATGCACTTCTATTTCCATTGTATTCCCCCTCTTCATCAACATAGTTCCTTATGTTTATGTAAGAGGAGCTCTGTGATATTCTTGACTCACCACAAGGAGCCTGATGGCCTCTTTTTGGTTTCTGATTAATTTACTGAGCTCATTTATTATACATAGCCCCACCAGGAGGACTAGTAGAATGAAGGCTATTGGTCCTGTTAACTAGACAGTGGCCCTAAGTATTCCAGGTACCTTTTTAAAAAGACTGTTTTGTTTTCATTGACTATGCTGGATTAATATTCATAGAAACAGTATGGATACCTCCCTTTTCTGATGATATCATCTTTAGTCTGAGGCAGGGATAAGTTTACTGGTAGAGCCACAGGAATGTTCAGCTCTCAGGTGAGAAAGAAAGTTGTCATTTTTCCTGTCGGACCTTTACTTTAAAACTGTCTAGTCCATCCCCACCTCCTATTCTCATTGCCTTTACCTCTGAAGAGGTGACCCTAATTGCCAATAGAGAATAGAGGTTTCAGTCTTTCTTCTTCCATGCTGAACAGGGACGCAGGTGGTGTGGCAAATGGTGTACTTCTTCAGTGGATCTACCTCATCGACCCAAAAGTATAGCTATAGAGAGAAAAGAAAGTCCTTGACTGGTGTCTGCACAGAAGTAAAGACAAGTGTATATATACACACAAGATTAGTCAGGGAACCAGGAGAAGTCAGAACAGAATGAGTTTTCAAATATCTAATTCAAAGTGCACTAGAATTTCTTGATAAAGGCCCCAAAAGCATCCAGGTTTTTGGCTTTCTCCTCATTTTCATTTGGCTGAGGCAGCTGTACTCAAGATCTGTTTCTCAGGCATTATGATAGCTGTTGGAGTAGCTAGAGTCACAGTTTAAGTCCCCTTTTAAATGGCTTCTAGACAGGGAGAGAGAAGAAATTTAGTCATCACTTAGTTTTGATAAAAACAGTAGTAGCTTTGTCCCTTTTGACTGCTGGTAGCATGAAATCTTAATGAGAAATTTCTAAACCTACTTCATATGAGCTTTAAAGCCTAATATTTGGGGAGTATAATTTTTCAGGATTTAAAAGTAATATACTGATTAATCTCTGAGTATACTTTCCTTTAGGTTGTTTAAGACCAAAGAGTTGGTAAAAATCAACCAAGGTTTTCTGTTTACTCAAGATCAGTTGGGGATCTGATCCTTAGGGGTCACTCGGGTTTTTCTGGAGGAGCCCCTAACTCCTTTGTCTTTAATTTTACCAGTTTCTTCTACATAAGGATAAATCAGGAGGTCTTGCTTAACTGTAACTTTGCTTAGAATCATGGAGGAGACTTTTCCTCTCTATTGATCTTCCTCTTTATAGACTGGATACTTAGAATCCCCTGGTGGAGTCTCCATGACCTCCTTAAAAAGATAACATGTGACACATCATAACTACAAGAATTTCGGGAAATGTCTGTAGTCTCTTGAGATTTAGTCGACCTTTAAGGGCAAGGAACAAAACAGTCCCTTTAAGATCTTTTTAACAAGATTAGTATGTGCTTAGCCATCCAAGATGGTCAGTTGCACCATTCTGCACTTTTAATTTTAATTACTATGTAATATATAGATAAAACCTAAATGAAAAACCCAAACATTCTTGGGTAAACACTGACTGGAAAAGATTTAACATCACAGGTTAAGTAGGCACAGCCCTGGAAAGGGATTTTAAACTTTTATTTTTAATGTCTATCTCAATTGAAGGCAGTTCAGTTATAAACAGAAGCAGTGTCATTTCTTTTATAGTTCCCTGTACCCTGATTTACAGTTTTCAGAGGGAAGCAAGGCATCATTTCACATACCTATAGACAGGAAATAAACTGCTCAGGATTCGGACAAAGCTTCAATGAAACTGTTTCCTTCTAGACTGTATGCATCTGATTCAAGGAGATAAAACCTAGTTTCTTTTTAGTGAAATTACCTTGTTCTTGGCAAAAGAAAGTACCAAAAGTAATGCATAATACAGAGAAACATAAAGGACATCTTTCAGTAGTTCTAGGCAACCCAATACTTGTCTGCACCCATTTAATCTGAATATGGAACTGGGTGTGCAGTACAAGCCAGAGGAGTGAACTGAACATTAATAACAACTCTGTATCCCTATAAACCTGTTGAGACCTTTCATGAGCTTGCTTAAGTTCTCATCCTTCCTTCTATTCTGGAAATATCCATCCATTTTAATCTTTATACACAAATCTTATTAAATTATTTTAATTATAACATTTATTAACTTTTAAGACTTTCTTTAAATATGAAACATAGCAACATTTACATAAATTTGCCAATTGTGAGAATTTACTAAGCAATTGGTATTTATTCATATATATATAGAGAGAGAGAGAGGGAGAGAGAGAGAGCAATGAACAACTCTCTTAAATATATTTTTATAATGTACAAACTTTGAGGTCTCCTTGTAAGCCTTGAAGTAAGTTTTAAATGACCAAGTCTCCTTTAAATGTTTATAGATGTTCTACTTATGCTTGGAAAATGTTTATTTTATATAAAACATATACAAATACAGAGATAAATTGCACCCTGGACTGAAGTACTAATTTCTGAAAATTGATTTGTATTCTTTTTTTTTTTAGAAGAAGCATTTCATTACAACAGCATTAACCTATTCAATAACATTTTTCTGAGCTAGGGTACATCTCTTTCAAAATTGGCTGTACATTTTTAGGTTTACAGATGAATTATTATGCCTATACAATCTTTTACTCATTATAAACTCTATAAGACATAAAATTAGTTGAGGTTTTAACATTTAAAAAGATCTCCACTTTGTTGTTAAAATACAGAGTTTCATATAGAAAAATTCATTTTAAGGCAATTGACATTGAGACGTTTTCACATGCATTTCTAATCTCTATACATATGACTATTACTGGTCACAGTCGCTTACTTTCTGAGTTCCTTGGCATCTGAGCATGAATATAAACTCATCAGATAGACAGCCT
>NW_008356163.1:632267-632480 GCF_000622305.1 Nannospalax galili
TTATCTAGAGATATATTTCTTGATCTGTTATGTATAATTTGTGAGTAGATTGTAGGAATAATATGGTTCGCTCTGGTTTTCATGACTGGCTAGGCATTGTTTCTCTTTTCTATCGTCTCATCCCTCTATCATGGTTCTCCCACTTAAGGTGCCCCCATTTTGCCCCCTTTCTTCCTTACTAATATCCTTGCTCCTATGATCCTACCTCTGTTG
>NW_008356164.1:0-193 GCF_000622305.1 Nannospalax galili
CACCATGCTCAATATGCAAACACAGTGCTCAATCTCCTATTTTAATGCCCCATATGATATCAAAATGGTCCTTGACTTCGCAATGTTCCATTATGATATCACCATGCTCATTGTAAAATCACTGCACAGTTGTGATATTACCATCATCCACTGTGTTGTAACCATGCTTAATATGAAAATACAGGGCTCAATG
>NW_008356164.1:377-514 GCF_000622305.1 Nannospalax galili
CAAAAAGATATCACAGTGCTCCAATGTGCCAACACTATCGCTCCATGTGACATTAAATTGCTCCAATATGCCCACACAGTGTTACGATATGATTTCACAGTGTTCCCTTGTGATATCACAATGCTCCAATGTGACAC
>NW_008356165.1:0-276 GCF_000622305.1 Nannospalax galili
TCCACACATGCACACATGGGTGAGTCAGCCCCCATATCCACATGTGTTCACCCACATAGAATACATACACACACACACACACACACACACACACACACACACAAAGAAAGAAAGAAATCAAAAGTTGTGGTAGGAGTCCTGTTTCCATGTATTAACTTTCGATAAAGGGTTAAAATTCTTGCCAGACATGATGGTGCACACCTTTAATCCCAGCAATTGGAAGGCAGAGGCAGGCAGATCTCTATGAGATCGAGGTGAGCCTGGTCTACACAGAGA
>NW_008356166.1:0-779 GCF_000622305.1 Nannospalax galili
AGGTCTATGGTTAGGGTTAGGGTTAGGGTGCCAGTTGGGGCTAAGCCTGGGCCTGGGGCTTGGGCTGAGCCTCAGGCAATGGTTGGGTTTGTGGTTGCACTTGGGGTTAGGGTTAGTGTTCGGTTTCGTGATAGAATTAGGGTTCTGTTTGGGTTAGGGTTCAGGATTTGGCTCTGGTTCGTGTTAGGGTAAGTGTTCGGGTTCGGGTTCAGGTTACAGTTAGGGTTACACTTTAGGGTTAGGGTTAGGGTTAGGGATTGGTTTCAGATTTGGGTTCGGGTTATGGTGAGGGTTAGGGTTAGGGTTAATTCTTAGGTTTAGGGCTAGGGCTAGGATTACGGTTAGGATTAGGGTGAGGGTTTGGGTTAGGTTTCTGGTTTGGATTCAGGTTCAAGTTAGGGTTAGGGTAAGAGGTTAGGGTTAAGGTTAGGGTTAGGGTTCATGTTAGAGGTTAGGGTTAGGTTTAGGTTTAGGGTTAGGATTAGGGTTAGGGTTAGGGGTCGGGTTCAGGTTCGGTTTCGGTTTCGTGTTCATGTATTGGTTAGGGTTACAGTTAGGGTTTGATGTTAGTTTTAGCTAAGGATAGGGCTAGGGCTAGGGCTAGGATTCAGATTCGGGTTCAGGTTAGGGTTAGGGCTAGGGCTAGGGCTATGTCTACGGTTCGGGTAAAGGTAAGAGTTCGGGTTAGGGTTTGGGTTAGGGTTAGAGGTAAGCATTAGATTTAGGGTTAGGACTGGGTTAGGTTTATGTGTTAGGGTTAGGGTTAGGGTTAGGGTTAG
>NW_008356167.1:0-268 GCF_000622305.1 Nannospalax galili
TGGTCATTTAGAGCTGGGAACACTTTGGTCCAGGCTCTTCTGGCTTTCATAATTTGCACTGAAAAGTGAGCTGTAATCCTGATGGTTTTTCCTTTATATGTGACTTGTTGTTTCTCTTTTGCAGCTTTCAGTATTGTCTCTTTGTTCTCTAATTTTAGTGTTTTTACTATGATGTGCTATGGAGAGTTTCTTCTCTGGTCCTGTCTATTTGATTTTAGGCATGTCTTTCTTTAATTTTGAGAAAATTTCTTCTACAATCCTGTTGAAG
>NW_008356168.1:0-543 GCF_000622305.1 Nannospalax galili
CCCAAACTAACTCTAAATAAATAACTGTCCCTTATATTAGCTGCATCTAGGTACATCATTAACACTTTATCTCTTTAGATACTCTGAGAAGAGATTGGAACGGGTAGGATGGTAAAGCCCGCTAGGTCATACAGCTCTGAGGCCAGACATTCCTACTTTTATTACAGAGCTTCACCTGTTTAAGTCATTTCAAACTGAGGGGCATCATTTCCCAACCAAGTGCTAAAGATGCTTGGCTACCCATATCCATGTTGTTGTTGAGGTGGTTGCTCACAGAGACACATGATAGACCCAGAGACCTCTCACGGGTATCTCTAGGGAAGCTCCTATATCTCTAAGGACCTGTATCATCTTTGTCGATACATTTCCTTCTTTCTTTTACAATTCCAGGGGAAGTACCATCTTAATTCTGTTCAAATCTCCACTTAGCTGTATCCTTAACTATTAAGGATGAGGAATGAAACCTTGACAATTTGATCGTGACAACTTAAAGAGGTAGTGACTTTTTTGTTCTACAATTCTAGCCACAATAGAATTTGAACA
>NW_008356168.1:4743-4931 GCF_000622305.1 Nannospalax galili
TACACTTTTACTAACTCTCAGAACAAACATATATCCACATGCACTTCAAGGATGAGTGACATTCATCTTCAAATATATGATGAACTGCTATAAAATTACACTCATCTTGTTTTTGAGAAAGCCACAAATGTCCATACATTAATCAACAAACCATTGGTTTTTTTGTAACTGTTTACCCTACCTCCTCC
>NW_008356168.1:5112-6379 GCF_000622305.1 Nannospalax galili
CCCCCCACACACACACAATCAATAAACAAATATAGTAAAAACTTTTTAGAAGGTTCATTTTCCTTTTTCACTTCGTGTAAAAAATTTGTCATTATTCAGTACAATTTGGTAAGAAAAATCAAGTTCTTACATTGACAGTAACTTATGCTAATTCTCCCACAAGGAACTCCACATTGGGGTATTTCTTTTAAATTCAAACTCTAGATCAAACACCAAATAAACACTCCTACAAAAATATTAGTAAGTAGAAACAGTTGGATTATGATTATAATGCTATTAAGAATGATAAAATACAACAAACACTCTAAAAAGTCATGTGATAAACTGAGATTTCTGGCAACTTTAAAGTTAGGTTAACTCCATTTCCTCTTGTTAGAGAAAACCTTAGAGAAAACCAAAGATTTGGTTTGATTCTTTAGCAAAATTACACAAAAAGTTCTGACTCCAATTGCAGTAGCATTGATGACAGAGTCATCAAAATTGGCCAAGTGCTAAAGGCAAGACCTTACTTGAAGTGTAGGAAACACACTAGGACTGTTAGAACAGGTTTATTTCAGGACAAATAAAAAGATAATTCCGAGAAAAATCATGACACAAAGCCTATAGAACCTTAGTATTTGACAAGTTTAGCTTATTTTCTACCAATATTACAACTTCTATTTGGCACATTGAATGAGGAGATCCTGTTAGGAAGGAGCTCAAAATGACAGGGTATTGTTTCCTCATTTCCTTTGTAATATGATTCTCCATTAATTCCCCACAGTAAAAATCTGACAAAATATCAAGCTAATACTACACATCAAATTGTTATCCACCAGCTAAAATGAAAAGAGTTCATATACTGAAGACCAGTGTTTCCCAGAATTAAAGCTGACTGCTCCTAAGACGGTGGCCATAAAATCAATCTGACACACACATACACACAAAAATGGATTTCCAAAAAATTGTTTGAAATTCTCCAAACATCAAGTGAAATGTTCTGTGGAGAACAAATAATAGTAGACATGGAGAAACATTTGCTCAATATAGTTAAAGAATGTGAAGTTTCAGTGGTTCTGATCCTTGATCCAGGCCAGTGAGATGGCTCACCTGATGAAAGTCCTTGTGTCCAATCTAACCAACTTGAGCTACATCTCCCGAACCCATATGGTAGAAGGTAGCAACTTTTGTAAGTTGTCCTTGGACCTCCACATGTGTACCTTCGAATGTGCACACAAAACACAAAACACTAAATGTAAATACATGTAAAATTAAGTCTACATTGCTC
>NW_008356168.1:6405-7662 GCF_000622305.1 Nannospalax galili
TATCCATGTGTGCATTGCCAGGAGAGGTCAAAGGAGGGCAGTAGATAACTCTGGAACTGGAGGTATAGATATAGATGATTGTGAGCCATCATGTGGATGCTGGGAAATGAACTTGGGTCCTCTACAAGAACCATCAATGCTCTTAATTACTGATCTAGCTCTCCAGCCCCATAGATCCAGATCTTTATGAGTAGATTTCACTATATCCAGTGGTTTCTTCCTTAATGTATTTGCGAACTACTTTTCTTTCCAATCAAGATCAAGGGGCATTATGAATGACAAATAGACAAGACCCTAAAAGAACCTCCCCATTTCCTATTGTGGTTAAAAACCAATTTTACAGAACAAAGAATATTGAAAATAGAGAAAAGCACCAACTTACTTATTATGATGGGAAACCCATCAGAATAAGAGCAGATTTCTCAACAGTTTAAAGGCCAGGAGGATAAGGAGCAATTTATTTCAAGCTCTGAAATCAGCCACATAACTCTATCCAGTAATTCTATACTTCATGACTAAAGGAGAAAGAAGAGCCTTCTGTGGCCACTAATCCAGGACTACACACCATACTTCAAGGAAGTCTGCACATTAAAGAGAAAGATGAACAAATCCATCCATGAGGACAGAGGAAAACTAAGCCACACTAGCTGAGCAAACAAGTGAATGAGTGTTAAGATAGAACCAAACATTAGAAAACAAATGTGAAGAGTTCATACACGTTTTAATATTAACTCTATATCATGATGCTTTCAGTCACCCGGTCAAAATAAACCAGCTTTTGTTTTTAACTTAAAACAAGAAACCTACGTGGCTAAACAAACCTATGCGCTTGAAGTGAAAGGACTTTAAAAGGTAGGCTAGCCAGGCGTGGTGGCACACCCCTTTAATCCCAGCACTTGGGAGGCAAAAGCAGGCCGATCTTTGTGAGTTCGAGGACAGCCTGGTCTACATAGTGAGTTCCAGGACAGCTGGGGCTACAAGGAGACCCTGTCTCAAAAAAGACAAAAAAAAGGTAGGCTGAGCACATGCTATTAGAAAGCAAGCAGGTGTGGATATACTGATGTCTAGTAAAATAGACTTCAAGCCTGAATTCATCAGAAAAAATAAACAATTTTTTAATGTTTTATTTTTTATTATTTTTATTTTATGTATATGAGTGTATTGCCTGCATGTAAGTGAGTGCACCCATGTCGTGCAATGCTGCAGAGGTCAGAAGAGGGTTTTGGATTCCCCTGGAACTGGAGTTAAGGATGGCTC
>NW_008356168.1:8169-9074 GCF_000622305.1 Nannospalax galili
TGTGAGAAGAAGGGAATGTTTACACTCTGCTGGTGTGAATACGAATTGGTGCAGTCAGCAGGTAAGACATTAAGGAGGGCCCGCAAAGAAAGTAAAGATAGGTCTGTGGAGATAACTGACTGAAGTGCTTGCTTGCAAACCTGAGGACTTGAGTTAATTCTCAGAACCCATGGCCAAATGTAGGCATGGTGGTTGATGTTTCTATCCTTGTGCATGGTAGTAGAGAGAGGTGCATCACATTTGCTATTTCAGCAACTCTGTGCTGGAATACACCTGCTTCCAGGAATCTAATGCTTTGTTTGGGTGTAATCAGATGGGATGGGATCCCCATTTAACAAGTGACAACCTGTGTGAAATAGTGTCTGAAGGGAAGGAAGCTCACTGGACTCATTGTCCACTGTATTCTGGAAGGGCTGAACCTCTGTGTATTTCTCTGAGTTTGGATAGATTTAAAAATATCCAAATCTAAAACAAGAATTCAAAAATTTTCATAATGTTTCTATAAATCATCTGGACTGAGTGAACAGCTCTTGTAATTTATGTTTGAGGGATCTCTCCAAGAATGTTAAATTCCCTCAAACCATCCACCAACTTTGTGAGAAAAGAATTCTAGGGATAAGGAACCTCATGACTAACTTTTTTTTTTTTTAAATTATTTTCTTGGGCGGGCTGTGGTGGTACATGCCTTTAATCCCAGCACTTGGGAGGCAGAGGCACGTGGATTTCTGTGAGTTCAAGGCCAGTCTGGTCTACAGAGAGAGTTCCAGGTCAGCTGGGGCTACATAGAGACCCAGTCTCAAAAAAAATTTATTTACTTTACATTTTATCTGTTTGTGTATATGTGTATGCATATGTGTGTAGATGTCTGCAGGTGTATGAGGGTGTTGGATTCCATAGAACTGGAG
>NW_008356169.1:0-274 GCF_000622305.1 Nannospalax galili
TTTATCCACTCCAAAGTTATAGGTGGCTCAAACTCATAGTTTCTCTAAATGAAGAACAGGAAAACAGGACTTGGGAAACAGTCATGGTTTATCATGGCTGCTCAAGAGTCCCTTCCTCCCTTGTTTCTCTCCCTCTCTCTCTCTCTCTCTCTCTCTCTCTCTCTCTCTCTCCCCAGTAAGCTTACTCCCTCCTGCTCTGACTCCTGACTCCACCTCTGTCCCGTCAGGGCAAAAGATCCTCTTTGTTCCCCTACCCACCAGCTGAGGTCTTTAA
>NW_008356170.1:0-485 GCF_000622305.1 Nannospalax galili
TTTAAATACAGAAGAGACTGATGTATTTGAAAAAGCTGGAATAACTATTAAATCTGTTTCCTTCCCACTCTAATAAACAGCAAATAACTTAAATGTGGAAATTCTGGAGAAAAGACCATGATTGAAATTCTCTTAGAGCTGGGGCTCTGATATTTATTTGTATTATTTGAATCTGTATTTTCCAGCTCTGTATGTCACCTTGGAAAATAATTGTATTAGTTACTTTTCTGTTGATGTGATAAAATATCATGACCAAGGCACCTTATAGAAAGACGAGTCTATGGGACTGGAGAGATGGCTCAGCAGTTAAGAGCACTGGCTGCTCTTGCAGAGGACATAGGTCTGAGTCCCAACACCCAGATGGTAGCAATATTCCATAATTCCAGTTCCAGGGAATCTGATGCCCTCCTCTGACCTCTGTAGTGCATGTGGGTGCACTTACATACATGCAGACAATACACTCATACACATAAAATCAAATAAAT
>NW_008356171.1:0-281 GCF_000622305.1 Nannospalax galili
AAAACTCCTTCTTTACCATTTTTCAGAGAGTTATTGCCAGTTGCAGACATAGAATTGTTTTGTTATACAGTCATGAATGTATTATTAGTACTTAGGATTTCCATTTTATATAAAGCTCAGAAATGAGTGCTTTGCCTGGGATTTGTGAGGCCCTGGGTTCGATTCTTAGCAGTGGAGAGGGAAGGGAGGGAGGGAGCTGGGGGGAGGGAGGGGAGGAGGAAAGTAATTTACTCATTCATATCATTCAAGAAATAGGTGCAATTTTGAGCAAAGCAATTGCA
>NW_008356172.1:0-317 GCF_000622305.1 Nannospalax galili
TTCGCTTTCTGCTCTCTCTAGTTTAAGGCTCTCCTACCCTCCTTTCTGCCATTGAAATTCCCCGCGGGCACGGATCGGGCAGTTAAAAGCCATTAGGGCACCCGCCACTGAAAGACTCCCATGACAGGATAAGGGGGTCACAGCCGTGAATCCCAGATAAATTCACATCCCCTGCAGAAGAAAAAACGGTGCAACGACAGGCACCCGTTCACAAGCACACACACTGGTCATCTTGTTTGGAGTGTCGCCTTTACTCTTTACCTTCCGCCTTCTTCCTTCCTTACAATCCCCATTATGGGCCAGACTCAGGCTACTCC
>NW_008356173.1:0-328 GCF_000622305.1 Nannospalax galili
AGTCTGTGTCTCCTGCCTGCAATCTAGTCTCCTTGGGGGGCAGCATTCCTCTGTCACCGGCTCACGGATCCCAGCTTCAGCTGCCTCGCGCTCTCCCGCGTGATCCAGTGGCCAGTGGATCTCGCATCAAGAGGAAAGCGCATGGGGGAAAATTAAGGTGGTACACGGCTGGACAACGCTCCAGCAGCAGAGATCCACAGAGACATGGAGAAGCCCGCGGACCCGTGCCGCGACTCTCCAGGTGTGCCCGCGCACACCACGCCAGGGCGCCCAGCGTGCGCACACCATATCTGGCGCCACAACGTGAGAGCCTCTGAACCTCGTGCCA
>NW_008356174.1:0-354 GCF_000622305.1 Nannospalax galili
GCTCTTTAATTGGATTTAAGGTTCAGTTCCTAGGATGGGGCCCATACCTGACATTGATATCAGTCCTAGGAACCTGAGCTTAAACAGATCACAGGACATAGAGAAGAGGCTAATACTAGTTTTCTATTAAATATTTGATGTACTAACTGACTCTTAATGATTTATTGTTATACATATAGATTAATACAGCTCTTAACTCTCAGCAGAGAAGTTTCTTTATGTAGCTGATGGTGATTAACACTGAAACCCACAACTGGCTGCAGAGTGCTTATCCCTGAATAGTGCATCTGTATCAAACTTCTTCTTCCCAAGGTTCAGGGATTGTTGTGGAAGAGGGGGAGAGAAAGATTGTAA
>NW_008356175.1:0-399 GCF_000622305.1 Nannospalax galili
TCCTGATGGTAAAACCTTAGAGCCACGTTATACCTGCAAGCTGAATTTTAACAATAAATTCAGTTACAGTCATTTAAATTTCATCTCTAATGGTGGAATGCACTAAAAGGATCTATTTCTGCCAAGTTTTCTTGACATGACAGGAGAAAAAGAAACTTTTTTAAAATCAATTTTACTTTTCTACCAAAGAACAATATAATCTGATTAACTTTCTTATCCATCAGAAGTGCAAGACTTCTGGATGTAGGTAGAGGTTTATGAGCACAAAATTGGGAACAATTAGCACTCAAATTAATGTTACATGACATCAACATCTGGGATGTATGCTGTCATTTTGGGTCATAGACTACCTGCTGGGCTTGGTGTTTATATGACTGTAATTTACTCTGCATACAAATG
>NW_008356176.1:0-311 GCF_000622305.1 Nannospalax galili
TAAAGCTTGAAACTCTGAAACTATTAGAAGAAAGCATTGGGAAAAACCTACGAGATACAGGTGTAGGAAAGGATTTTCTAAACTGGGCATCAATTGTTCAGGAAACAAGGGCAAGAATTAACAAGTGGGACCTCATTAAACTAAAAAGCTTCTGTATATCAAAGGAAACAATCAAGGAAGCAAACAGAAGACCCACAGAATGGGAGAAAATCTTGACCAGCGACATATCCGACAGAGGTTTAATTACCAGAATATATAACGAAATCAAAAAACAGAGAACCAAGACAAGAAGCAACCCAATTAAAAGATGG
>NW_008356177.1:0-270 GCF_000622305.1 Nannospalax galili
TTTTTTGCCTGGGTTGGGAACTCATCCAAAAGCAGGTAGACACAGGACCTACATACTACACATGTCCTCTGAGCCTTTAACACCACGTGTTTGGGGGGATATTTTAATTCTTTGAAAATTTCATATAAGAAAACTGAAAACCTCCCCTAGCATCCATCACTTGCTACTAGCTTCAAGGAAACCATGTTTACTGGTCATAACAGGGTGGTTGCACATATGATCTCACAGTGTTTGTGACAGCATACACTCTGCTCTCTTTATGTTGCTTCT
>NW_008356178.1:0-373 GCF_000622305.1 Nannospalax galili
GACTGACGGACTGTTTCAGTGGGTAAAGTGCTTGCTGGGCAAGCACGAGGGCCTGAGTTTGGACCTCCAGCACCTACATAAAAGCTAGGACCTCCAGCACCTACATAAAAGCTAGGTATGGAAGCAGGTGGCGGTAACCTTAGCACTGGAGGTGGAGACAGGGGGCTGTGCCCCTGGGGCTCACTGGCTAGTCAGAATAGCTGGAACTGTGAGCCCCGAGTTCAGTGAGAGGAAGACCCTGTTCGTAAAGTAAGGTGGACAATAATTGAGGAAGACACTGGATATTGACCTCTGGCCTGTACGCATGAACATATGGGCATGAACAGCCACAAACACAGCTCTCTCTCTCTCTCTCTCTCTCTCTCTCTCTCTC
>NW_008356179.1:0-268 GCF_000622305.1 Nannospalax galili
CTGACCTAGTGAGTAAATTGGATTAAAAAGAAGGAAGTTGCTTTTTTTTTTTTTTATGCTATGTGGTATCAGGGGAAGAGATCCCAGATTAGATCGATAATACAAAGCCCAACTTGGGACCCCAAAACCTGGAACCCATGGGGAAGACAAGTAGTGATAAAGAAGGGTGTGAGTTAGAAATAACTGAAGATGCCCCTCACATTCAACTTTTCCTACAAAGAAAGGTGAAATCCATGATTTAGCACACTGATGGAGGCCTTAACAATGG
>NW_008356180.1:0-345 GCF_000622305.1 Nannospalax galili
AATGACAGGAGCCAATCAGCGATTCTTCAAAACAAGTCTGGCCATGTTCCGACCATTTCCTCTAGGCACCAAACAAGTCTGATCACATCCCAGCTGTTTCCTCTAGGTGCCATCCTGCCTCGCCCCTGGCCTCAGGCCCCTGCACATTGCCAGCTCCATCTTGAATAGGGACCAGCTCTGCCTCATGTTATCACAAGCCAGAGAGAGAGGAGACCCCCTCAAGTTGGTACTCTCTTCCTTCTGCCTGGAGAGGGACCCCTCTTCTACCTGATTAACTCCTATGATCCCTCAGTGTCCAGACCAATGACTCCACCTCTAGCATCCCCAGTTTATCAGGGGTGGGGC
>NW_008356181.1:0-248 GCF_000622305.1 Nannospalax galili
TTGGTTTCTATATATTGGTTAAAAAAAGTCCTTTCTGGGCTGGGTTGGGCTCTTCCACAGTGCCATCATGGAGAAAGGGGTTTCCTTGCTACCCGACCATATCTCCCCCTCTTCTGAGGTTGTTTCTACAGTGGATACCTTTAACCATCCCTTCCCATTACCTGGAGCCTCAAACTTCACCTTCTGATACTTTTCTCTTGACAAAGGTGCCAAGAACATTAACTGGAGGAAAGACAGCATGTTTAGCA
>NW_008356182.1:0-452 GCF_000622305.1 Nannospalax galili
TTTGGGCCTGCCGTTGGGCGGGCTGAGACCCGGTGGGACCGACAAGCGAGCAGCGGCGCCCCGACTGGAAGCAGGAAGGGAGGCAGCGGCCGGTGCCCAGCGCGGTCCCCAAGCACCCTGCGGGTCTCAGCAATTGTTCAGAGCCCCAGGAGCCCAGTGTCTGCCCGGCGGCCGTAGAGAAGGGGCCGAGTACAGGGTGGGGAGGCCATGGAGACGCCCCCCATCCCTCGCTGCCGGAGTTTGCCGGGCTGGCCTCGGGCTCGGGCTTCGCTTGAGGTCCCCGGCGGCTGCTAGCCCCGAGAGCATGGTGTCTGTGCCCCGTTGGTCTAGTTCCTGGGTAGCTGCTTCTCCCTCCCCCCAGTCCTCCCGCCGGCGCTGCCTCTGGGTGCCCAGTATGTGCAAGTGCAACATTCTGCATCTCCACGGAAACCGCTTTGTCACCAGCGGACAGA
>NW_008356183.1:0-443 GCF_000622305.1 Nannospalax galili
GAAGTGAGCCCGTCCCTTTACCTAGCTTTGATACCTTTATCCCTCGATGACTAGGGCAGTCCAGTTTATACCCCTATTGGTAGGATTGGGCATTGCAAGCGGCATCGCCACTGGCTCGGCCGGAATTGGAATGTCTACAAAATTGTCACAAAAGCTCATAAATGATGTAAATATGGTCTATGAATCCGTTAAGGATCTACAAGATCAGATAGACTCCCTAGCAGAAGTAGTGCTTCAGAATAGGCGAGGGTTAGACTTGCTCACTGCAGACAAGGGAGGAATTTTTTTGGCCCTACAGGAACGTTGCTGTTTCTATGTTAATAAGTCTGGAATTGTTCGTGATCGCATTTTGAAAACCCTATTTGGAGTGCTGGGAGTGGGATGCTGCCCTGTTTACTCCCGCTGTTGGGTCCCTTAGTTAGCCTCTTACTTCTTGTAAGCTT
>NW_008356184.1:0-414 GCF_000622305.1 Nannospalax galili
TGTTAAAGAAACAGTAAATCAAGCTGAAGGCCTCAGCATGCATGGCCTTTCCCCTCTGACAGAACCTGCAAGGTTCTGGGAGTCTCATGAAGAAGACTGTGGACTTTATTTGCAGTACCACGTCCCTGGTGGAAGTCGTGATTTTACCTTATTGGTGTGATGTTATTCACTACACATCAAGAACCACCTATGATCTCATTCACCAAAAAAGAAAAGTTTTCTTAGCAATGCTTTGATATGTGAGTTCAGAAGCTATCAGTGTCATATACACATATGGCTACTGTAAGACACTTTTTAAAAATACTTGAGATGCCAAACTCATGCTTGGAAGCATGTTATTTTTTGCTTGGGGCCTCTCTCTAGTCCCTGTGCTGAAATATAGGATTAAATTTCCTTTTAAAAAATGCCAACTAA
>NW_008356185.1:0-535 GCF_000622305.1 Nannospalax galili
CAACTCCAAGAAAATCCTTGACAAATACCAAAGGCCAGGAATCAGTTTCCAAACCTTCTTTTGTTTGTTTTGCGACAGGGTCTCCTTTTAGTCCCAGCCCAGAACTCATGTTAGACCAGACTGTGGTGTCAATCTCACAGAGATCCCCCTGTCCCTACCTCCAGAGTGCTGGGATTAAAGTATGTGCCATCATGCCCAGCAGTTTCACCTTTAAAAAGCTGAAAAAAAAAAAAAAAACCACCAAACAGCAAATTGAATCCTAAACAAACAGAACCAGTAATAAAAATGTGAGTAGAACCCATTAAAATGCCTGCTTATACCTAGCACTTCACTTGGGAGAGTTGGGAGACTATGGCAGAAGATCTTCAAGGGCAGCCTGGGCTACACAGCAAGAATTCGTTGGTTAAAAAAAAAAATAATAATGACTGGGGGAAGACAGTTATACACAGAGAGAATAAAGATAAAGTGTTTCTTTTGAAAAAATTATGAAAAGTGATAAACCTTTAGCCAAACTGATCAAGAGAAGAAATTATTA
>NW_008356186.1:0-635 GCF_000622305.1 Nannospalax galili
TTCTGGAGCACAGATGGAATTATAAAATAGGAACGTGTATTAACGACTTAGCTTTAGCTTTCAACTTGACACAACCTAGAGTCACGTGTGAAAGGAGTCTCAGTTGAGGATTTTCCCAGATCAGATCAGTTTGTGTGGGGGCTTGTCTTGATTATTAATTGACTGTAGGAGGGACCAGCCCGCTGTGGGTGTCGCCATTCTCTCTGGGTGAGGTGGTCCTGAGTTATACAAGAAAGCTAGCTAAGAATAAACCAGAATAAGCCAGAAAACAGTTTCCTCCATGGTTTCTGCTTCAAGTTCCTGCCCCAACTTCCCCAGATGATGGACTGTGACCTGTAAGCTGAAATAAAATCTTCCATCTTCTAAGCTGCTTGTCAGAGTGTCTTATCATAGCAACAGAGATGAAAAGAACAGTTTCTTTTCTCATTGCTGTGACACAATACCTGACAAAAGCAAGTTAAGGAAGGGTTTATTTCAGTCCGTAGTTTGAAGGTGCAGTCTACCTCGGGGGACTGGTTGTGGAGGCAGGTGAAGCAGCTGCCCAAAAGTCTGGTTTCTCCCTTTCCCCTTTTTATTCAGTCTGGGACCACAGTCCATGGGATGGTGTCATCCACATTCAGGGTGGGTCTTGTCTC
>NW_008356187.1:0-274 GCF_000622305.1 Nannospalax galili
AATAAAAGGGATACAAATAGGAAAGATGTCAAATTATCCTTATGTAGTTGACATGATTCTATGGATGAGAGATCATAAAAAAATATCAACTGCACTACTATCCTCAGGCCTCTTGGGGTAAGTATATAGCGCAGCTCTCCGCGCCCGCGCACCGGGACTCCCTAAGCCTCATTCACCCTTCCATCTGCCCCCCCACCCCACGCCCGCCATTCTATACTCCTATTTTGGACCCTGCGCCATTCCTAGTCTTGGGGCCCCAGACACCTGGGGAACC
>NW_008356188.1:0-387 GCF_000622305.1 Nannospalax galili
CTGGATCCTTCCAGGAAAGATGCTGGCCTCAGGAATTTGAGGGCTGGGCTGACCTGGGACCAGTGTCCAGGAAAGATCTGGCCCCCAGGGATGGAAAGGGAGGTGGGAGAAAGAAGAGGCCTGAGGGCTCCTGGGGAATACAGGGAGGAATTGGATGGGTCTGGATACAAAGGTTCAGGAAATAGTAGGGATTATGGACTAAGAGTTCAGTCCACAGGTTTGGGGTGTCACGACAAGAGATGGGCAGTGTCCCTGCTAGGAGGAGAGTTGGAGTAGGAGACCTGGGAGGGTGAATGAGGCTGGGGAGTCAAGGTGTAGTGGGCACAGCAGCCAAATTTACCCATGCAAGCTGCTGGCTCCATTAAGATGTGGACCTGGGCCAAATAG
>NW_008356189.1:0-697 GCF_000622305.1 Nannospalax galili
TAGGTCATATATCATTAGGTCCATATTGGGTTAATTTTTCTTCATCAATATAAAGAAGAAACAAATACCTGAATGAACTTAAACAGGAAAAGGCAGGATATGAAAAATGAATTCAATAAACATACAGAAACACTAAGGAAATCATGAAATGAAGGAAGAAACTGAAATGGAATAAAACAAAACCCTCAATGGATGGCCTCACCACCGGAATAGATCACATAGATTAGAACACGGAATGTGAGGATTTCAAGAGAGTAGAGGAAGTTGACTAAGAAATCAAGGAAAATGATATATTTAATTTTAAAAAGGAAGAGGAGGAGGAGGAGGAGGAGGAGGAAGAGCAGGAGGAGAAAAAGACCCGCTCCATACCAGCAATAGATACTATTGGACTTTAAGCTGTATCTTCTACATTGATAGGAATTTCCTCTATAATGTGATGCATTCACCGTTACTATGGAGAGCTCTCAAAGGAAGATGAACAATCATTTCCTTCACTGTGTAAATGAAGTAACATTAAAGACCGAATTTATCTCCTCCCCCAGATCTCCCTTATTATCAGTCAAATACCTGAAATTTCTCTAACAGTTTTCACTTGAGGCAAAGCTCCAACACTCTGGGTTTTACCAGGAAACAATGTCTCAGAAAATCTCACAGAACCCCATTGCTGACAATCCAGGGCATGAAGTCATCCTGCAGA
>NW_008356190.1:0-340 GCF_000622305.1 Nannospalax galili
AGGACAGAGAAGCTGACCAACTGACTGGTATGAACAAGTGCTTAGGGGACACAGCTGTTGGGTATCTGTCTAATCCTGTGAGGGAGGCGTAAGAAAAATCTGTCGCAGAAGTCTGGGAGTCACCAGAGCCAGCCTTTCGGAACCAACAGATGCGCCCTTTGTAACACAGAAACCACTGGCAATGGAAAGGCCCCTGTCAGTCCACCTGTCATGGCCACAGAACAGTCAAGCCAAAGGCTCCTCTGGTCCCACTAGGAGATGGTTCTGTCATGCAGCAGTGAAGCCTGAACCCCACACAGCTCCAGGAACCCAGAGGGGCATACCTAGAGGAGCCCTGGGT
>NW_008356191.1:0-264 GCF_000622305.1 Nannospalax galili
CCTGTGCTCCAGCTCCTGCCTCCAGGTTCCTGCCCTGAGTTCCTACGTTGGACTCCCTGATGAACTGTGACCCAGAAGATGTAAGCTGAAGAAACCCTTTCCTCCCCAAGTTGGTACTGGTCAGAGTGTTTTGTCACAGCAATGAAGAACAAACTAGTACACCCCAATATGTCTATTAGAGACTCAGACAAAGTCTAAGTAGGGTGCCTATTGATATTTATGGGAGACAAAAGGCTGCTACAGATATTGTGGCCTGAGCAACTG
>NW_008356192.1:0-255 GCF_000622305.1 Nannospalax galili
AACTCACAGAGATCCATCTGCCTCTGCCTCCCAGGTGCTGGGATTAAAGGCTTGCAGCACCAGGCCCGGCTCAAATATTACATTTTTAGCATTCTATTTATTATTTTTATTTTATGTGTATGCATGTATTGCCTGCATGTATGTTAAGTTCACCAGGTCCTACAGTGCCTGCAGAGGTCGAAAAATGGTGTTGGATTCCCTGGAACTATTTCTGGGCAGTTGATAGCCACCATGTGGGTGCTGGGAATTAAACCT
>NW_008356193.1:0-639 GCF_000622305.1 Nannospalax galili
CATGAGCTCGGAACCATGTGCTGGGACTCCTTTCATAGCAGGGTGCCTTCCCAGCATTTTTCCTGACTCTCCTTTTGAAGTGCCCGCCAAAAAATGCCCTAACATAAACATGGCCTCTGGCTCTAGGAATACCATGCTTTCCTGTGTGATTTTTCAGGCAGTCAGCGGTCTGGCAGCATGGCAGAAACCCACTTCCATATGCATATAGAATGTCCACAAAGTATCTATCAGCCAAAGCTTTTACCACTATCCCCACGGTATAAATATCCCAGTCTTCTTTCAATAAGAGAGAGCTGGATCACTAGAAGCTAGGAGCTGAACACTAGAAGCTAGGAGCGGAACCTTAGCTTTAGCCGCCCTCGTACTTTCCCGCATGGTCCAGTGGCCAGTGGACCCCGCATATGGAGGAGGGTGCACGGGTGAAATCAGGGTGGAGACACGGCTGGACAATGCTCCAGCAGCACGGACTTTCAGCACCAAAGTGGCGAACAGCGGCACGGGACGCGGCACACCGGAGAAGCCCGCGGACACCCGCCGCCACTTCCAGGGCGCGCGACTGAGACCAGGGGACCGATCCCTGCGGGACCGCGCCCGCCATATCTGGCGTCCAACGTGAGAGCCTCTGAACCTCGTGCCAGC
>NW_008356194.1:0-979 GCF_000622305.1 Nannospalax galili
ACACACACACACTTCACATCTCAACACTTGCATTGGGAGTTAAGTTTCTAACTTGGGAGACATACTCAAACCATGGTACCTTACTTTCTCTTTCTCTTTCTATGTCATCATTTTCCAACTAAATGGATTGTTGCTGTTTTAATTAGAGGCCTCTCTTATATTCAGTTTGTTTTCCCATTTAACTTCTCCACATTACTGGAATCCTATGCACATGAAATATTGTATAATTGGGGCTGCAAAAGCTGTGCAAGACTCATAAGACTCCATTGTCCCATTGGGCTGGGCTTATAAAAGCCAAGCTCAATGATTTATCAAATACTTCGAGACAGATATATACTGAAGATCATTTGGGTACAAACACATGAATGAATAGGACTTAGCATGTATGGCAAAGTGCATGGGTTTGGTGGAGGGATTGGAGAGGCATAGATGAGGGAAGGGGTCTGAATTTGATTGGGAAATGGTGTATGAAATTTTAAAAGCTCAATAAAAATTTTAAAAAAGAAAATTAATTAAGTAATTATTTTTTAAAACCTTCAAGATGCTAAACCCAGGCTTTAAACAGACGTGGAAGGAACTTCTGAGCATGGATTCCTGTGACAGTCCTTATTCACAGGTCCATAATGGTGATACACAGACTGGACTCACAATTTCCTCTCCTGACACAGCAGTGCACTGTGAAAAAAGCTGAGAGAAGTTACTCAAATTCAGAGAGAGGGCAAGGGAAAGTAGCACATCCTAGAGGATTAGTGCTGCTATGGGAAAGAGCATTCCACTGGCCAAACATAACCTGGGGGAAAAGGGGGCTCAGTGGGTCATCTCCTTGACAAAACAGTTCTCCAAGAGAGTAAGAAGCAGATCTCAGGCTAAATGAAGCCATACCATATCACTGCAGAGATGAAAAGAGGTCAAACCAAAAACCAAATGTGTAATAGAGCTTCTGCGACAGTAAATCACTAACCACAGAGAAAAAAAAAAA
>NW_008356195.1:0-218 GCF_000622305.1 Nannospalax galili
TCAGAACCAGGGATGCCTGTTTGCACCTCACTAGGGAGCTCTGAGCAGGCGCTGCGGGCTATGTGAGCACATCCCATCTTCCAGACGTTCTCATCCCCGTTCTGCAGATTCAGCATGTGCAATTCCGCTCTCTGGGGCGATCCTCCATGGCAAGCAGCGTACGAAGCCCATCTAGGATGACTTGTAAGGTTTCCAGATGGGGTGTCTTCATCAATGAC
>NW_008356196.1:0-403 GCF_000622305.1 Nannospalax galili
TGCAGCTGATTTTTCAGCCCCAGCTAACCAGCATCAATTGTCCCCATAAAGTAAAGGTTTAACTTCAGTCTCTTAATCACATCTGATTATTCAGTCCCAGCTGAACAGAAACCAAAGGTTCTCAATTCAAGAGATCACACTAACATCCCTGATGGTATCTGCTTCCCTTGAAGCTTCACAAACACTGCCTCCTGACTTGCTCCCCTGACACCTGTTCAACCTGTGTTCTCATACAACATAGGCCCAGCTGCTTTCTGCAGGGGGATGGAGCCTCCCACTCAACAATCAAGAAGATACCCCACAGGCAACACCACAGCCCAGTCCAATGGAGGCAATTCCCTAACTGAGGCTTCCAGAACTCAGGTGTGTCAACTTGACAATAAAGCTATCCAGCACATACACA
>NW_008356197.1:0-245 GCF_000622305.1 Nannospalax galili
TCTCCTGCCGCCTCTGACATTCAGATGGTCGTGTCATCTGCACCCTGTGACATACAGATGGTCGTGTCACCTGCCCTCTCTGATGTGAGCATGATCGTGTCACCTGCCCCTCTGACGTGCACATGGTTGTGTCACCTCCCCCCCCGACGTGCTGATGGTCTTGTCACCTGCCCCCTCTGACGTGCTGACGGTCATGTCCGTTACCCCCTCTGACGTGCAAATGGTCGTGTCACATTCCCACTCGG
>NW_008356198.1:0-309 GCF_000622305.1 Nannospalax galili
GGCTCAGGCCTTTGCTCCCAGCACTCAGGAGGCAGAGGCAGGAGGATCTTTCTGAGTTCAAGTCCAGCCTGGTCTACATAGCGAGTTTCAGGCCAACTGGGGCTACAGGAAAACCCTGTCCCCAAAAGACAAAAGCAAAAAACAAAACAAACCCCCCAAAAAACCAACCAAACAAAAAAAGCCGGAAAAAAAAAATCCACCCCACTTTGATGAAACAGTAAAGTAAAAGAGATTATAAAAACTAGAATTTTCTTTTTGTTTTTTTGAGACAGGGTCTCCCTGTAGCCCCAGTTGGCCTGGAATTCACTA
>NW_008356199.1:0-485 GCF_000622305.1 Nannospalax galili
AATAATAGTGCACAAATGTAGATTCATTTTTCTTTCTAAAAGCTTAGGTTGCTAGTGATTTCTGGAAACAAAAACTGTAAAATCTTCATAGGTATTTTTCTTAGAGCTCATAAGAAATTGTTTCAGATTTTTTATTAATCACCTATTCTTTCAGACTTTCTGTGAAGTAAATATATGATTCTTAAAGTTATATATTGTATTTCACTTCTAAAAATATTCTACTTATTGGGGCTGGAGAGATGGCTCAGCGGTTAAGAGCACCGACTGCTCTTGCAGAGGACCCGGGTTTGAGTCCCAGCACCCACATGGCAGCTATGAACCATCCTTAACTCCAGTTCCAGGGAAATCCAAAGCCCTCTTCTGACCTCTACAGCATTGCACAACATGAGTGCACTCATTTACATGTAGGCAATACACTCATCCACATAAAAATTAAAAATAATAAAATATTAAAAAATATTCTACTTATGTTTATTTTATTTAAT
>NW_008356200.1:0-503 GCF_000622305.1 Nannospalax galili
TATCAGTTCAGTCCTCAATTAATGCAATTTCGTTAAAGATTAGGCAGATTACTTTTATTCAGAAGAAACTCTGCCCTAAAATATTTACTCATTTATGACATTTACAATTTTCATATTTTTCCTACCTTAGTAAATACATACATAGTACAAGACCTTTAGACAACATATACTCAAATAACTACTACCTTAATTTCTCTCAGTTATGGACTGAGACCCAAGAGTTGTAAGATGAAATAAGCCTCTTCTTCACTGTCTTAGATACTATTCTGTTGCTGTAATGAAACACTGTGACCAAGAGAACTTATAAAAGAGTTTATTTAACTTATGGTTCCAAAGGGGCAAAAATCCATCATGGCAGGGAGGGATGGTGGCAGAGGTGGCTGGAGTAGGAGCAGAAGCTAAGTAAGCACTCACATGTTCAAGCAGGCACAGGAGGATTTTGGAACTTTGGGTTGGAAAAGCTGTTGAGTGCTCAGATTAATGAACTCTTATTGGTAGCTTGG
>NW_008356201.1:0-608 GCF_000622305.1 Nannospalax galili
AATAAACATAATAAAAGCCGGGCATGGTGGCACATGCCTTTAATCACAGCATTCAGGAGGCAGATGCAGGCAGATCTCTATGAGTTCCGAGCCAGCCTGGTCTACATAGTGAGTTCCAGGACAGATGGAGCTACAGGGAGACCCTGTCTCAAAGAGACCAAAAATAAAATAAAATAAATTTTTTTTTAAAAAAAAGAAGAAATAAAGACAGAGCCAGGCCTGAGGGCATAGGCCAGTAATCTCAGTGCTCAGGAGGAAGATGTAGGATGACTAGTTCATGACTATCCTGGACTAAAGAGTGATTTCTAGGCCTGGCTGCAGAGGAAGACCCTACATGAAAAAACGAAAAGGAAAACACAAGGCATGGTGGCACATGCCTGTACTTGATCCCAGCACTCAGGAGGCAGAGACAGGCGGATCTCTTGTAAGACCTAGGCCGGCCTGGTCAACATAGCAAGTTCTAGGCCAGCTGGGAGTACCGGAGACACTATCTCAAAAAAGAGAAGAAGGAAGGGAAAGAGGGAGAAAGGTAGGGGGAAAAGGAAAAGAAAAAAGGGGGGAAAGGAAAAAAGGAGAGGGGGAAGGAGTTATTCAGAGGGAAGTGATCA
>NW_008356202.1:0-985 GCF_000622305.1 Nannospalax galili
GCCCAGCTATCCATGTTTATCTTTAAGATTTTATTATTTATTTATTTATTTGTTTGTTTATTTATTTGTGTGTGTATGTATGTGTGTGTGTGTCTGTCTGTCTGTCTGTATCTTGTCTATGTGTGTATGTACATCTAAGCCAGAAGAGAGCATTGGATCCCCTGGAGCTGGAGTGACAGGTGGTTGTGAACAGCCTGACATTGGTGCTCTGGTCGTCTGTAAGAGAAGCAAGCATCTTAACCACTGAGCCATCTGTCCATCCCTCTTTCTATTTTTTAATCCCTATTGTTTTAGTGTGTGTATTGGGGGATGGTTCCATGTGTGGCAGTCAGAGAACAACCTGCAGGAACCCTTCTTGCTTTCTACCCTGTAGAACTTGGGGATTGAACTCAGGTTGTCAGCTTGGCAGCAAGTGCCTCCACCTGCGAGCAGTCTTGCCACCCGAGTTCTTCATTCTAGACAGTGATGTCTTCTGGCATGTAACAACTAGAAGTCTGGAAGTAAACTTCATACTTCTGCATATGTAGCAGCAGAACACTATGGGAGATCAGTGGAGAAACGACTGTTTATACAGCTGCACTCTGCCCAGAGTGGCCCTCATTGCTTCAGATTCCCCCTTCTTTTGTAGGCAGGGAATGGTCACAAAACTAAAAAGAATAATGGGGTATTCTTCCAAGTGTTTCTTTTTTGTTTTTTGGTCTTTTTGAAACAGGGTCTCCCTGTAGCCCCAGCTGGCCTAGAACTCACTATGTAGAACAGGCTGGCCTTGAACTCACAGAGATCCCCCTGCCTCTGCCTCTTGAGTGCTGGCACAGGCACGCGCCACCACGCCTGGCTGTTTAAAAATTTTTTAATACCTTTTTTCTTCTTTGCATTCAAATCCTATTAAAGTTATTGCTTAACTGTTTTCTTTGCAATGCACCATACCACATCTTCATTTACTGAACATGGTTTGCACAAGCCAGTTTATTGATTCTTTTAGAAT
>NW_008356203.1:0-1059 GCF_000622305.1 Nannospalax galili
GAAGAAATAAAGATGGCTAAGAAACATCTTAAAAAGTGTTCAGCATCATTAATAATTAGGGAAATGCAAATTCAAACCACTCAAAGATTACACCTTACACCAATCAGACTGGCTAGGATCAAGAGAACAAATGATACCAAATGCTGGTGAGGGTGTAGAGAAAGGGGAACACTCATTCACTGCTAGTGGGATTGCAAACTCATGCAACCCCCTTGGAAAATAGTGTGGAGAATTCTTAAAACACTAAAAATGAACCTTCCATATGACCCGGTTATACCACTAGGCAATGTTTATCTGAGAATGTTTGGATTTTTCCCAAGCTCTATTTACATAGCACATAGTAATTAAAAGTACCAGACTGGTGGAACTAACCTTCTTGGATGTTTAAAGCCATACTTTGAGGCCTATACTAATGTGGTCAGAGGGACTTAAGGGACAGTTTCTGCCCCTTGTTGTCCAAGGTTGACTAAGTTCCAGGGGACTATGGAGCATCTCTCAAAATGTTGGATTTTTCCCAAGCTCTATTTACATAGCACATAGTAATTAAAAGTACCAGACTGGTGGAACTAACCTTCTTGGATGTTTAAAGCCATACTTTGAGGCCTATACTAATGTGGTCAGAGGGACTTAAGGGACAGTTTCTGCCCCTTGTTGTCCAAGGTTGACTGGACCTGAACCAGACTACAAAGAGGGTCTACTCAAAGGAATCATTTCCTCCATGCTTCCAAGTGAAGCCAGCCATGGTCGAGTAGGACCTTTGACTTATCTTCACATATATGGAACTGGTAACAGAAAGCAGAAAGGAGCTCCTTCCAAGCCCATAGGACCCCTGAGGAACAGATCCTCAAATGGCCTTAAGTGTAAAAATAAATTGGTTTATTTGGGCCAACTGTATGGTCTTAAAGCCCCAAAGGATAGTAAAACCAAAGAATACAGTCAGTATATTTCTTTAAGAGTTCAAGGGATTACACTTCCCAGATATTAGGCTTAAATCCATATAAAAAGTTAGACAATTATTTCTCATTGATGATTTTGTTCCTAATCAGAAAGTGCTAATCA
>NW_008356203.1:5497-6200 GCF_000622305.1 Nannospalax galili
AGAGGAGGGTGACCTTTTGTGACAAACTTTCTGGGATAGTCATGTTTTGGAACTTGAGTTCCATTCTGGGGAGGGCCATCCCAAGTGTTAACCCAAACTATAAACAGGAAACTCCAGCCGTACTCCCACTCAAGTCCCAAGGTCGTGGATGTCTGACTGATGCTATGGGATAGTAAGAGAGAATCATGACAAGGTTCTTATTCTTGAGGACCTCCTCTCCTAAGACATGAATTCACTCATGCTCAATACATAGGCAGAGAATGCTGTCAAAGGGAAGAAAGGGATGTTCACAGAGAGTGAATGCAGACAGAGTAATGTGTGTGTGCAAGGTTCACATCCCAAATCCTACCACCTGGGTTCATCTGGACCTAACACTGTGTAGCACAAGACCCTAAGCTACCAGCTGTACAACCCAATGGACCACACTACATTCTAAAACTAAGAGAAACTAGATGTGTCAGGCACAGAAGTCCACTCAGTGGTTAGTTTTGCATTTTTGCCTCCTGCCTCCTACTTCCTGATACATTGGCAAGGACCACAAAAAGACATCAGGGCATAACCCTCATTAGTTGTCCACAGATGGACACAGATCAAGCAAGAGGATATTTGAGAGTGAAAAACAAAGAAGCAAGTCACCTTCAAAACCCCAAATATACCAGGGCTTTCTAGCTTTCCACACAAAGGACCAGTTACCTTGACTTGA
>NW_008356204.1:0-496 GCF_000622305.1 Nannospalax galili
TTTATTTTCTTTACATTCATGGCACAGTTCTACTTTTTTTTCCCTATGATGCATGCAAATGAAAAAGAACCTGCTGACTTGATTAAAAAAAAAACCAAGAAGAAACTAGTTGATCAAATATCATCACAGCATAAAATTAGCTCCTGACTTTAATGATCATTTTTATTATTCACAAAATTCCCACTTATTTTTGGGCTGTCTATATGGCTAAAATTTTATTCCTCACCAAATATTATTTATATTTAAATTTTTTTATAAATGCATTAGTCATTTCTTTTTTTTGGTAGCACTTTTGCCTAGCACTTACTTTACTGAATGGATTTTAGATGGACTTTAGTGTCATTTTGTTGATTTCTCACCAAAATTCATGTACAGTAGAGGTATATTACCTATTAAGTTTGGGGAAGATTGAATCTTTGCAATACTGAATGTTGCCACTTAATAGCAGAGTAACATGTTACTTAATCACATTTTATTTTTGTCTTTCCCTTTTCTG
>NW_008356205.1:0-545 GCF_000622305.1 Nannospalax galili
TGTAGGTATTGCATATATGGGTGCATGCAAAACATTCTTACACATAAAATTAAAAAAAAAATTTTTTTTTTAATGTAATTGAAGCCGGGCATGGTGGCCCACACCTTTAATCTCAGCACTTGGGAGGCAGAGGCAAGGCAGATCTCTGTGTATGAGACTGAGGCCAGCATGGTCTACAAAGCTCTAGGCCAGCTTGGGGCTATAGGAAGACCCTGTCTCAAAAAAAGACTAAGAGGGACTGGAGACATGACTCAGTAGTAAAGAGCCCTGACCGAAGCTAAGCTCCCCATAGACATTCTAACTGTACAGATGTGCACTAAGATGCACAGAATTTGGGACTGGGAAAATGTGTGTCTGAGTGCCCTAATTAGCTGCGAAATGTTTTCATTTGTGAATTCATTAAAATAAAGTGATTTTATCTAATTAAAAAAATAAGCTGTGTGTGGTTGCACTCATTTTTAATTACTTTTTTTTATTATTTCAAAGAGAAGCAATTTTTAACACATATTTCCAGAAATAACTTGAAGCAGGTTACATAAAAATAT
>NW_008356206.1:0-627 GCF_000622305.1 Nannospalax galili
ACTGTATAAGCCAAATATTAATATTTTTCAGGAAAGAAATGCATATTCAGAGAATTTATATCTGGAATATCCATCTGTGCTATTTTATCCATTCTTATATAAATAAGTTGACAGAATATGGAAGGATTCTTACTATAATCTTTTTCTTTCTGTAGGAAATTGATGGGAAGGCTCTGCTGCTCCTCAGGAGTGATCTGATGATGAAGTATATGGGGCTGAAGCTGGGGCCAGCATTAAAACTATGTTACTACATAGAGAAACTTAAAGGGGTAAAGTATAATTGAAAAAAAGTGCAAGTTTAGATTAGAGCTGATTCTCAGGTATACTGAAGACATTTTACTTTAAAAGTAGCTTTCTTCTCAGCAGTTTTACTTCATGGAAGGTTTCTATAAAAATGTTTAATCAAAATTGGAGAACTGCATCGACAGTCCAGTCTTACTCTTTAAATAACCATTCAGCATGTTAGTACAGGCATACTTAAAACTGGCAGTTCACTATGTCTTTCATTTTTATTGTGTAGTTTACTAATGTACTTCAAGTAGCAAATGGAGGAAGACCTTTGATTTGGGTTAACCTTCACATCTAGAACCAAACAGCTAAATCCTAAAGGGGAAATAGCAACTTAAC
>NW_008356206.1:891-1074 GCF_000622305.1 Nannospalax galili
ATTGATAATGTCTTAAACTGTAGGGTAGATTTGAAAAATAACTTTGTGCGGGAGATTTTTATTCTACTAGAATGATTTAGGTGGCATTTGATAAACTTTTGTTAACATCTATTTTACAATTTTCTATATCTTTTGCTAAGTTTGAACATTAGACATTCATTCTGCCATCTCTATATCCAAGAT
>NW_008356207.1:0-501 GCF_000622305.1 Nannospalax galili
CTTTTGAAAGGAAAGTTAGAAGATGGAAATTGATTTTTATCAGGTTTAAAAAGAGCCTATAAAGCTATCAGGTTTAATTACTATAATTCAGGATTTTGGATTGATATTAAATTTCTGTTATATTGAACTATGGAGTGAGAAGTAAGTACATGGAAAGATCAGAAGAGCTTATTGTGCATACAGATACACATTTGGGTATGATGAAATGAAGTGAGCAAGTAAAAAAATTACTAGAGTCCTTTTTCTAAAATTGCCAAAATTATTAAAGTAGACTGTAAACTAAAAACTCTGCATATCATGAAAGGGAAAGCAAATGAGGCAGACGCTCCCAGAACCGTGGAGTACTTTGTTTTGTGGACAGCAGGTATAAAGTGCACCAAGCATTTTGGCTGACAACAAGGGCATTTCTATACAATGCTGTTATCTTAATGACAAAAATGGCATTTAAAATAAATTAACAGTAACTAACAGAGGTATATTTTCTGGAGCAAGATCTGGGAA
>NW_008356208.1:0-836 GCF_000622305.1 Nannospalax galili
ACTCCAGCTTCCAGGGTCCACCTTTCAGAGTCCAATGGAAAGGCAAGTGAGCGTGGAACTCACTGTTTCTCCTCTCTTGACATTGCAGCCTGTTCTGTGAATACCCGTGGCTATTTCCTTTATTTTTCCCAATTTTAAAGTTAAGAGCTGAAGTCTAATAACCATCACTTGTCATTAACAACAATACTATCATAATGAGCAATGTTGTAATTAATAAATTTGGGTATAGATTTCAGGTATTTGTTGGCCAGTCAAATCTCTTTTTTTGTGAACTGTTTGATCTTGGCCTTTTCCTATGATTTTGCTGAATTGTTTTCCCCTTCTTATTTGTATGCAAGAATTTATTATACATTTAGACACTGAAAGATAATTTCTTATGTAAATATCATAAAATATTCTTCACAGCATTTTTGTTTTTTTACTAAAGTATGTAGGAGACTTTCTCTTCCCTCCTAGCCTTGGGATCAGGGAGGGGACGAGCTGGAACTGCTAACATGTTCCGGGATGCACCTGTCAGGGGTTTAACTTTAACTTCTGCCATTTGGGAATACACATTTTTGTGCCTCTCCAGCATAGGCTGCCTCTTGAAAAACTACCCTGCTGACAGCATCATCTTTTAGCCCATGTAACTAGGGCTTACTCACATCTAAATTTAAGCATCATTTGGTTCTGCCTAACCTTAACTTCTTTCAGACAGAATTTACTTGTTCTCTGTCTTTTCTGCAATTTCCAAAATATTCTACAATAAAAAAACCAAAGAGATAAAATTTCAGCAGAGATTTGTAACACCGAAAGTGATTAGAGCTTTACTCTGCAAAAATTAGTTCTTTCTTCTA
>NW_008356210.1:0-540 GCF_000622305.1 Nannospalax galili
CACACCTTTGGCTCCTACAATCTTCCTGCCTCCTCTTCTGCAGCTCTGCCTTAGCCTTGGAAGGGAGATCTTTGAAACAGCTCTCCTAATCAGGGATAAGCACTCTGGAGCCTCTTGTTCTCTGCAGGTTGTACAATTGTGGGTTTCCATGTTCCTCATCATCTGCTGTACGTGGAAACATCTGTGGTGAGATTTGAGAGATACATTCACCCTATGTGTCGAGGTTGCATTGAAGATGTATAAGTTAGATTTAAGCATCTCACGGACATTTATTCTCTACATTTGGCCAGTTCTGGAACTCTGTAAGAGTCACCATTTGTTGAAAAAAGAAATTTCTTTGATGAAGGGGAAAGGTACACTTTTCTGTGAATATGAGGATTCATGTTTAGAATAAAGAAAGAAGTTACATTGTTCTAGGAATGTAGCAAAAGAGGGTTTTTCTCTAGGATCTGTGACCACTCCAGCCAGGGGTATTTTGTTATGCTTACAATACCAAATATGAGTTCCCTCTGACTGAGCAGGCCTTAGACAGCTATTGAT
>NW_008356211.1:0-324 GCF_000622305.1 Nannospalax galili
TTGAGTGTTCATAGCCTTTCCTACTTCCGTTCTGCCCTCTCAGCTTCCTGTGAGTGATTAAGATGTGAGCCCTCAGCTCTCTGCTCAGGCCGCCTCCTGCTAGGCCTCTTATTTCTCTGGAACCATAAGCCCAAATAAACTCTTCCTTCTGTAAGTTGTTTTGGTCAGGGTGTTTTATCACAACAACAGAAAAGTAGCTAGTATAAGGATGTAGGCCATGGCTTCTCCATCACTATGGTTCCAAATACGATTTTGTGATGCAGGGATAGCCAATCACAGCACATCATCCTCTAACTGTATCCTCCTGACTGGCTTAGGGATAGA
>NW_008356212.1:0-303 GCF_000622305.1 Nannospalax galili
AATAATTTGAATTGTGCATTTGGTTGATAAAACTAAATGTCACAAAGTCTTTGACTAAGACTGGGTGTGCTGTCCATTTCCACAATTCTGTGCTAGGTTTTCGTCTGCTTGAGTTTGCATGGGTCTTGCATATGCTGACACCATTGCTGTAGGGTCATATGAGGAAGGTCACAGGAGCCTGTACGACTCTATTTTTCTATATACTCATGCACCAACACCCCTGGTTATTAGAATCCTTCCACACCCTCTTCCACAATGGTCCCTGAGCCCTGGCTGGGAGAGGTTTAATTTAGGAATTCTGTT
>NW_008356213.1:0-1148 GCF_000622305.1 Nannospalax galili
GGAAAGGAGAAGGATTCTTTGCTGTACAGAAGTCCTGGGAAATGTCCTTCCGGGCTCCTGGCTGCCTGCCTTTGTGCACCGTGGTGCCATATGCTTTACTCCGCCTCTAGAAAGGTTGTTGGTGCTGGAGGTGACCTTTAATGTGGAGTGAAGGAATGCCTGTCTCATTCCATTTCCTCTGGCAGTAGTCCCTGAAATTCCAGGCAACCTGACTGGGACTCTGCTCTTTCTCCTCATCACAGGAAGATCGGAGTATCTACTGGGATTCTTCTCAAATCCCCAGTCTGACAACCTCCACAGGACAGTTTCCTGGGGTCATCAAGAGATTTATTCATTTCCCTCTTATTCAGGAATTTTAGGCTTACTGCTACTCTCTAGGTGTTTTATGCATTTTACCTTATTTTCCATTTCATTGTGAAGACAGGGAAAGGTCCATGGACCTTAACAGCACATGAATTAAAATGCAGGCCAACCGCCTTCTCCAAGCGTTCATTTTCCAGCTCTGCATTATTAGTGCCTCACTGTTCTGTCCTACCTGCCAGTGCTTTAGGTGCCCTTTCTCAGACTCTTGTTAGATGCACCTCTCCTCTTCCGACTCATGCTGTCGTATCAGACCTGATTGTTTGTTTGTTTAATCGCCAGAGTCCTATCTCACATAGTTTCCATGGTTTAAAACATTTGATTCTGGGTGTCTACTATGTCTTTCTAATGTAAGCTATCAGAAACTTCACCTGAGGGGCAGGAGAGATGGCTCAGCATTTAAGAGCACTGGCTGCTCTTGCAATAGACCAAGATTTAGTTCTCAGCACCCACACGGTGGCTCACAACCACGTATGACCCCAATTCCAGGAGATCTGACACCCTCTTCTCACCTCTGCAGGTGTTTCACACACATGCTGCACTTACATAAATTTAGGCAAAATAGTCATGCAAGAAAAATAAAATAAAATAAATAGCTGAAACTTTACCTGTGATTTGGCATTAAAATTATCATACCACAATGAGTTTTTATCACTGGAATGCCAACCCCCGTTATTAAGGAAGCGTGGGAGTCATCACTGTGTCGTTCTTTGGTCCATTACCTATTGTTCTGGAGCGTGTTGGGCATGCCCTGGGTGTGCCCTGGGTGTGCCCTGTGTGTATCCTTT
>NW_008356214.1:0-302 GCF_000622305.1 Nannospalax galili
ATTTAGAACTCCTTCCCTAACTGCACTTCCCCCTTAGACCCCCCGACTGGAGTATATGCATTCTGTCACACATCTTAAGGTCTATTGATTCAAGTGTGCATCTCCAAATGTCCCTTGGTGTGAGTTCATTCACTGGAGCCTGTTCAGCCTATCTAATGTCATTCCCTTAAAGAAAATCAATTCTCGCTCACCCAGCAGTGATCGCCTACCAATAGCTCCTCAGCCAACATTGGTGATTCTTACCCATTGCGCCAATTCTATGCTGTGCTTTTGTCTGGATTGAATTTGCACAGGCCTTGTGC
>NW_008356215.1:0-973 GCF_000622305.1 Nannospalax galili
ATATGTGTTTTTTAGTTTGAATATTCACTACTCTGATCATCCATTCAGTTTCCTGAAGTGTAGCTTGTATTTGTGCTATGCCTGTACATCTATAAAGAATGTCCCTACTGGAGGGATGTCTTCCAATTTAAAGGGAGAATTTCCTTTTCTACTCATTAAGGAAGGAAATCATCTTTCTTGTGAGTGTGCATTTTGCTTTTTACTTTGATTAAGATGTGTTTTGAGTATTAAGCCTATGATGCTTTCCTGTCCTCTGGAGTGTTTCCTTCTAATCATTGAATTTATACTTAAGGTACTCTAGTGGTTTGAATGAGAAAGGACCCATAGGCTCAGGCATTTGAACACTTGGTCCTCAGTTGGTGACACTGTTTGGGGAGGTTAAGGGAAGGTGCAGCCTTGCTGGAGGAAGTACATCACTGGAGGTAGACTTTGAGGATTTGTAGCGTTGGCCCACTTCTCATTCACTCTCTCAGTTTTCTGTGTGTGGTTGGGGATGTGGCAGCTCAACTTCCTGCTCCACCATGCTATGCTTTCCATCCATTATGGACTCCCTCTCTGGAATTGTAAGCCAAAAACTAACTCTCTTTGGTATGCTGATTTTGTTTATGATAGTTTATTTTTAATTTGCTTTATTGAATTTTTGTGTTATTTCATGCAGAACATCTCAATCAACTTTATTCATATTTGTACACAAGTCCTCACTAGCAACTTCCCACAGCACCGCCTTCCACTGGAAATCAAGCATTCTGTCATTTGTGTTAAAGCCTATTGTACCAAGTTAGTGTCCCAAAAGGTTTCTCAGTGCAATTTCATCTACTGAAGTTGAGTCAGGTTATCTAGAGTCCTTGGTTTTAGGAAGATTGGCTCTTCCTCACCTAGCAGTAATCAGTTATTAATATTTCTTCAGCTAAGACTAGGGTCCGCTGCCCATTTCCCCAGTTCTATGCTGGGTTTCTGTCTGCTTGAGTTTGCA
>NW_008356216.1:0-804 GCF_000622305.1 Nannospalax galili
TGTAAATTCAAACCAGACAAAAACCCATCATAGAATACGGAAATGGGTAAAGAGCCCCAACTTTAGCTGAGAAACTACTGGCAACTGATCACTGCTGGGCGAGGGAGAACTGGTTTTCCTTAAGGGAGTGACACTAGGTAGGTTGACCAGACTCCAGTGGATGAACTCACACTGAGGGACATCTAGGTATACAAACTTTACTTGATAAGCCTTAACATATGTGAAAGAACACCTGAAATCTAGAGAGAGGGGCCTATGGGAGCTAGAGGTAGGGGAGGCATCTGAACATGATTAAGATGTATTGTGTGAAATGCATAAAAAATTGAATAAAAAATAGAAAAAGAGGTGTGTCCACAATTCAAAGTGGCCTGCTCCTGGGCAGCAGAAGGGAGGCTAGACTTGTTTTTCCTGCTCTTCCTGAGGTCTTATAGTCCAGGCAAGTGCTTGTGTTCTTGTCCTGAGAGACACAGTGGGCGTGACCTGAACTTTTGTCCTAACATTAGGTTAAGCTTTTCAGTACTCATGGCATTAAAAAAAAAATACATATTTACTTTTTTGTGTTGTTTTCAGTTTTGTACTTTAGATCTTCGATGGAACAAGATGGACTTTAATGAATAAACTTACACGTTCTCACACATGACAGACATTACAAGCTAAACACGTTTGGGATACACTTAAAAAAATTTATATATGTTCCGTGCCTTGATTACCCCAGCCTCATTCACCCTCCCATCTCCCCTGCCTGTCTCTCCTCCTAGCCTGGGTCCTGTCCCATTTCTTGTCTTGGCACCCCAGACAGAGGGG
>NW_008356217.1:0-373 GCF_000622305.1 Nannospalax galili
GTATGTTTCACTCAGTCCAATTCCATCTAGGACTTTTTCAAGGAATTCATGTTGGATTTCGTCAAAGGCCTTTTCTGCAATTGTTGAGATGATCATGTGACTATAAGTCCATTTATATGATTTATTATGCTTATTGACTTACATATATTGAACCAGCTCTGCATCTCTGTAATAAAGACAACTTGATGTTGATGTATGATCTGTTTGATATGTATCTGTATGCTATTTGTGAGCATTTTGTTGAGAATTTTTGCATCTATGCTTATTAGGGATATGGGCCTATATTGTTTCTCTCTCTCTCTCTATTCCTCCCTCTCTGGTCTTGGTATTAGAATAATATTGGCTTCATAGAAGGAGTTTGAAAATTTCTTGT
>NW_008356218.1:0-333 GCF_000622305.1 Nannospalax galili
TCTTCTGGAATACATACATAATTTAACTCATTGGTCTTCTGAAAAAAAAAAGGAACTCTTTGGGGAGATATTTTTTTTGGAAACCCTCCCCACACAATATATTGCTCACAAAGTAAATTCAAGATACCCTATCTTGCCCCAAACACAACTGTAGTAAGCCACTTCATGGGGCACAAGGACATTTTCCTCTAGTGCATGAGCCCTTTAAACCTGGCATGTTACAGACCAGCCCAGACCGGGAGCAGTTCAGTCGGATGGGAACAGGGTCCTCAAGAGAGTGGGCAAGGATTCGGTGAGTGACAAACAGACAGACATACAAGAGCTTGGTGAAAG
>NW_008356219.1:0-335 GCF_000622305.1 Nannospalax galili
CACCCTCTTCTGGCCTCCTTGGGTACCAGCAAGCAGATGCACAAGCTCTCAAGTGCACACACCCCCCCACACATACACACTACATTGAGGGGAGAGAAACACAGACACATAAATAAGTAATAAATCTTTAAAAAGAAAAGATTCCTGGGGCTGGAGAGTTGGCTCAGTGGCTAAGAGCACTGACTGCTCTTGCAAAGAACCTGGGTTCGATTCCCAGCACCCAGAAGGCAGCTGCAAGCCATCCTTAACTCCAGTTCCAGGGTAATCCGAAGCCCTCCTCTGACCTCCGCAGCATTGCATGACACAGGTGCACTCACATACATGTAGGTAATACA
>NW_008356220.1:0-369 GCF_000622305.1 Nannospalax galili
CTGTGTTCACCAGAGATATGAAGGAAAGCTTAATTCAACTGGGACCTCAAGCATGGTATGGGACTTTAATGGTTTTACTAAGCCCTTTAATGGGACAGGATCTGCGTGAAGTGAGAGAGGCTTTGGCAAATCTAAATGATTCTGACCAGCATGTAAAATGTGTCTGTAAAATAACAGAAGACCCTATAAGAGATAGGAAAGGACCAGACAGAAGAAATCGTCTGAAGACACTGCATGTTGTGAGCACAGAGAAGAAGAAGAGATGGAGCTGAGACTAAGCCAAAAAGCTCCATGCCACCGGATGGATGACGTTCATAATGCCAGAAGGCTCTATGCAGATGGTTGGGGAAGAAAGGATCCCCTATGATT
>NW_008356221.1:0-700 GCF_000622305.1 Nannospalax galili
GGTGATTCTAGAATTTGTCAAGTTGACAAATCTAAACAACATATCTTCCCCCTTCCAAGGGAATGGCACCACCCACAGTAGGCTGGGTCTTTCCACATTATTTAACTTAAGACAAGTCCTCACAGATGTGCCCACAAGCCAACAAGATCTAGGCAATCCCTCAGTGACTCTAGATTGGGTCAAATTGGGAATTAAAGCTAGTTGTCAAATCTTCTCCCTGCCTACGGAATGGTCCTGCCCACAGTGGCCTGGGATTTCTCACACCTATGAACTTAATCAAGACAATCCCCCACAGACACGTCCAACCTGACCTAAACAATCCTTCATTGTGAATCTCTTCTCAGGTGATTCTAGGTTGTGACAAATTACCAAAGTTATCCACCAAATGGAGTATGAGTAGAGAGCTCATCAACATTTTCACTTTCTGATGAACTCACTGTGTATACTCCTTCAAAGGGAACAACAGACAATACCGTTCACATAAAAGATGAGGGAGGCGATTTGGTCACTTTATGTAAACCGCAATCATGGGGGGAGGGGGTGCTTGGATAAACCATGACTTATGAGCACTTTTTCAACTCCACATTCGAGTGAATGAAGCTGAACAAGAGTGTTACAGAGAGCACACGTAGGCTGGCTCCTACGTTCTGCAAGATTTATGTCTCAGAACGTGATTTTGTGCACTTTTCCTTCTGAGTGT
>NW_008356222.1:0-325 GCF_000622305.1 Nannospalax galili
ATCTCCTGGCTTCCTTACAGGGGAACCCCTCCTAGCCTCCTTGGTGATTCAGGTGCAGAGGGAATTGGGGGTGTGGGACTCTCAGCTGTCTCCTCAGAGTCCACACATCTAGGGGTTTCTGTGTGTTTCCTTTTCTCCACACCCCTGTGGGTCAGTGTCTCTGTGCCCTTCTCAGTGAGATCTCTGAGATTCAGGTTTCCTGCACAGCCCTCCACAGAGTCTGGACTGCACCGTGTCTTACTGGGGGCCCTCTGGGCCCTGGTTTCTTCATCTATGAACTGGGCACACTGTTTCTAGCTTACAGGGTGTAGGTGTGGGAGTCCCC
>NW_008356223.1:0-1041 GCF_000622305.1 Nannospalax galili
TCTTAATCTTCTTTATTCTACCTCCCCCATCGCACCCCTATAGTTCCCCATTTTGTCTCATCATCATTTATATCATTTTTACATATGCATTCATGCATTAATACATATAAGGATATGTATATAATTCACAAAGTCCATGTAATGGTGCTCATGTGTACATGTGTTTAGAGCTGCCCTCTTGGGATTAGACAACCTCTTGGGGAGATAGTAACTTGAGAAATCTGATTGCTTGTGTCCCTTCATCCTAAGGTGAGACTTCGTGAAATTTTCCTCATCCAAAGTGTCATGTCAAATGCTTTTGTCATTAGGCAGACATTATCAGGCCACCATACTCTGAAGATTTCAAGTGTGTAGCTTCCCTATTATGTCTAGAATGCAGTAAGTAGCAGCAGATATCTGGTCCCTCTGACTTTTTAAAAATTTTTTAATGTTTCACATTTTTTTCTCTGACTCATAATTTTCTGTAGCCTCTTCCAGGATGCCCCCTGAGCCTGTAGAGGTTGCATTGTAGATGAATATCCTAGGGTTTGACACTTCATGGTCCATTATTCTCTGTATTTTAGCCATTGTGGAACTTTGTAATATTCTCTACCTATTGCAAGAGGAATTTTCTTTGATGAATGGTGTGGGCTACACATCTCTGTGACTTAAATGCTTATTTAGAATATAGTAAGAAATTATGTAAAATCCTTAGATGTGAGTATATATCCTGAAGTAATCTCTAGAACCAGGAATATAGGAAGGAAGCATGGGGGGAAAGGGAAGAAGGAGCTCAAGAATGTGGGGGATGGATAGTAGTATATACAGAGTTATCAAGTGAAGAATAGGGAAAATGAGGTGCTGTAACTGGGGAGGTGAGAAGCAGAACTATGTAAGGGAAGAGAGAGGAGAGAGAGATAAATTATTCTTAGGGAATCAGAAAAAAAAAGAATGAACTATTTCATAACACTACAAAACTACATATGTAATATATATATTTATATGAGTGCACATCTATATTTGAAGGCTATATAATAAAAGTCACAGTACCAAGCAAGGGAA
>NW_008356224.1:0-291 GCF_000622305.1 Nannospalax galili
CAATTAACTTGAAAGAGAAAATCCAACTTTATACACAGATAATGAATAGTCTTGATGTGAAAATGGGTTTCTTAAATGCAAATCATCTATTTGAAAGTCAGATCATCAGTATTGTAATAAAGGGCCTATGAAGAAAGAATTGAATTGGTACATTTATTGGGGAAGGGTGGCACGAAATCCCTCACCACCTACACTCTGAATGGGATATACAGATGCCTGTTCATATAGATCTGCAGATGAAGAAGGAAAGGAACTGTGTTCTCTTGCTCTAACACTATGTAGTAACTTAGA
>NW_008356225.1:0-427 GCF_000622305.1 Nannospalax galili
TTTATAACATAATTTAGAAGATATCTTTTTTTTTAATTTGGTCTTTTTGAGAGAGGGTCTCCCTGTAGCCGCACCTGTCCTAGAACTCACCATGTAGACTAGGTTGGCCTTGAATTCACAGAGATCTGCCTGCTTCTGCCTCCTGAGTGCTGGGATTAAAAGCGTGCGCCACTAAGCCCAGTCTAGAAGACATCTTTTATTGTTTCCTAACATTACATGTTAAAGGCATCCAAACTATTAAAAATGTTCCCTGTATTTAACGTTGCCAGTTACTCAAAAGAAAAATAAAAGGATCTTTTCCCAAAGAATTATCTGCCTAGCAGTAACTTCCTTAGAGCCCCCTTCATGGTTTCATTCCTCAGACTGTAGATAAGATGGTTGAGTGTTGGGGGAAGTACTGTGTAAAACATAGAGAGCATGAGGTCTA
>NW_008356226.1:0-675 GCF_000622305.1 Nannospalax galili
TGTTTCCAGAAAAGTGCCGCAGTTCTTCTGTGATGTCCCCTCTCTACTGAAAATTTCTTGCTCAACGGTGCATGTCACCATTGACATTAGTGTAATCTTTGGATTCATATATGGGTTTTTCTGCACAGTCTCCATAGGGTTATCATATGTTTACATTTTCAACACAGTGCTAAGAATGCCCTTGTTACAGGGGAAATCAAAGGCCTTTTCTACCTGCATGCCCCATCTCATAGATGTCACCACATTTTTAGTCACAGCTGCCACTGCCTACTTGAAACCAGCTCCTGATTCTCCACAGCTTTTGGACTTTTTGATAACTGTTTTCTATACTGTGATGCCTCCATCAATGAATCCTATAATATACAGCCTAAGGAATAAGGAAATCAAAGCCGCTTTGTATAACTTTTTATGGAAACTAGGTTACTGTGAGTTTTATAGACGAAAGCAGTCATAGCATGAAGAAAGGCTACATGAAATGTTTCGTATATTTCACTGTCACCATTTCCAATTACACATTTGTTATGATATGAAAAGAGTTCAATATCTTAAGTAAATAATTGCTTTAAACTGTACAAGTCTATAATCATAAATCAGCTACAATTGTCTCAGAACCTGCGTTGACTTGGTATTTGTTACATAAAATGCATCTGTGCAATTCCAACTTCAAAAGCACTA
>NW_008356227.1:0-498 GCF_000622305.1 Nannospalax galili
TTTCTGCAAACCTAGAGGCTTGTGACTTGCCAAGATGCTCCAAGCCCTCTATTGTCCAACTGCTGTAAAAACATCTTCCCTTCATAATGGGAAATTCAGTATCACGCCAGAGAAAATGCCAAATTCGTTCCCTTAAAACCCTGCTCAAATCTAGAGGACTTAAAATTTCCAAAGAGGAAAGCTTAAAATTTTGGAACGAGGTGTATCTTTTTGCACCCTGGATCTTATCAGAAGACATATCTGATCCAGAGGTCTGGCACTTTCTCACACATTTGGCTTATAAAAAAAGAAATCCAAGAAAAGCATAATTTCCCTCTCTCCTTTTTCCCGATAATGGCAGCCATCCAGCAATGCTTAAAAAAACCCACCTAAGATTGAGGAAAGCTTATAAACGCCAGAAAATAATAAAGGAGAAGGTTCAAATGATAAAAAAAACCCTAAAAATATCCCAGTAGCAGATTCAACAAAAGCCAGACAAAACCCACCCATCAGCAAAAT
>NW_008356228.1:0-344 GCF_000622305.1 Nannospalax galili
GATAAATGTTGTTTCAAGACACTGATTGAGTTCTAACTACTTTATAGCTAGTACACACACACACACACACACACACACACAACCAACCAACCAACCAAACAAACAAACAAACAAACACCACTGGTATTTGAGGTAATTTACAAAAGTTAAAGGATGCAGACTGAAGATTCAAAGTGGCTACCCAGCCAATCAAAAGCACATGCTGAGCATAGTTCAAGGTAGAAGGACAAGACTGCAGAAGGCCTTGAACTTGATTCTGTGTGTAATGAGTGGCCTATTGAGTTTTCAATTAGGGCTGTATCCCTACAGAAAAGCAGGAGAGCGGTGTGATAGATAAAGGAATG
>NW_008356229.1:0-341 GCF_000622305.1 Nannospalax galili
AGCTTCAGAAACTTGTTAGTTATTTCTAATTGACTGGGCCTGTGCTTCCAGAAAAGAGGTGAATAGGGGAGAACACACTGACACTCTCAGTGTGTCCCAGAAAAAAGAGTAAGGCTGTTTAGAGAAGCCACTTCCAGGCCAAGAAGTCTTATTCAAAGGTTAAAGTAGCAGGGACTAGATGGAATGTTTTGAACTTAGACAGGATCTCCCTCTACAACAGGAAGTGAATCCTGCCTATTCATGCAGTCATGTGTCTTCTGCTTTATCTATGCAACAAGTAGCTGATACTTTGAAAAACAGCTGACTTAGGTCTTTCCCAGAACTTGTGGAAATGGAGAAGT
>NW_008356230.1:0-306 GCF_000622305.1 Nannospalax galili
AGAGACTAAGAGACTGCAGAGTTCTTATCCCTGAATAGGACCACCTGTATCGAACCTCTGCCTCCCAAGGATCAGGGATCTTTGTGGAAGTGGAGGAAGAAACATTGTAAGAGCCAGAAGTGGTATGTGACCACAGGGAAACAGTTTTCCATACAGCTAGAAAGTCACTCATATGAACTCACAGCGGCGGTGGCTGACAGCATGCACAATTCTTAAGTACGCTTTAATCAGACAATGTCCCAGCACAGAAGTGGGGAAGTGGTTAATAAGCTCCAACCTTAGCTGAGAATCTATTGGCAATGGATT
>NW_008356231.1:0-309 GCF_000622305.1 Nannospalax galili
TCTTCCTCTCCCCTTCCTTCCCTTCCCCATTCCCTTCCCTCCCCTCCCTTCCCCCTCCCTTCTCCCTTCCCCCTCCCCTCCCCTTTTCTTTTTGAGACAGGGTCTCCCTAGTCTGGAACTCAGTATGGAGACTAGGCTGGCCTTGATCTCACAGAGATCCCACCTCATAAGTACTGGGATTAAAGGCGAACACCACCAGGCCTGGCTATTTAAGATCATTTTTTATTGGAGGAAGTGGTGATATAAGATACTGTACCTTTTTTACTTACCAGTGATCTGGAGTTGTGATTTCATGGTCAGGCTACCCAT
>NW_008356232.1:0-399 GCF_000622305.1 Nannospalax galili
CAACCATGGTTTAGCAATATCTCCTCCAGAGTAGATCAGTTCCCATTAGAGGTGAATCTCTTTCCAATAATAAAAGAAAAGTGTATTTTTTCAAATGATCATAAAACATCCAGCTGAAGGCAGGCAGAGTCTACACTATGAACTTTCTCCAATTTAGTAAGAGCTAGTAAGTATTTTTATATGTGTGGATGTTGAATGGCATCATGAGTGCTTGAAAGAGCTCTTGGGTCTCCAGGACTCGAGACCACACTGGGAGAGCTGCTCCCCTAGTAACACCTGCTGAGTGCCTTCAGGATCCATGTTCATCTCAGGAAGTGGTTGCATAGCTCTCTAGCATCTTGGCCTCCCTGGGGGCTTACAGGAGCCATCCAGACAATGCCACCCCTCATCAGACCCTGG
>NW_008356233.1:0-413 GCF_000622305.1 Nannospalax galili
ATGAAGTAAATGAAGACAGTTCAACCAGCGTCCCTGGTACTAAGAGGCAATAAAATAGGGAGGAATGTATCAGAACGGTGGACAGCTCCCTCAGCTCCCTCGTTCCACTGACGGCAGGGCAAGGAGTTAATTTATGTGTATGAGTGTATTGCCTGCAAGGAGGTAGATGCTCCTGTGTTGTGCAGTGCCCAAAGAGATCAGAAGAGGGTGTCGTTGGATCCCCTGGAACTGGAGTTATGGACGGTTGTTAGCCACCATGTGGGTGCTGGAAATCAAATCCAGGTCCTCTTAACCACCAAGTCATCTCTCCAGCCCCTCCACTGGTGTTTTACAAATATTACAGCAACTATTTTTGAAATGGGTACCGTTTGTGGAGTGCCAGGAAATTTGTATACATTAATCCTGAATGGCAT
>NW_008356234.1:0-482 GCF_000622305.1 Nannospalax galili
ATTATGTTGATGCAATGTGCCATCACAATGTTAAAATATGATCTCACAGTGCTCCATTGTGATTTCACATTGCTCAAATGTGGAATTACATTGCTCCAATGTGCCAACACTTTCGACCCACATGTCATTTTATTAATCTAATGTGCCACCACAATGTTAAAATTTGAGTTCAGAATGCTCCAATGTGCCAACACTATCGCTCCACATGACATTATATTGTTCTAATGTGCCAAGACAATGTTACAATATGATTTCAAATTGTTCCAATGTGACATCACAATGATCCAACGTGACATCACAATGCTCCAGTATGCCAACACTATGGCTCCACTTGTGCCATTTTATTGCTCCAGTGTGCCATGACCTGTATGACTACACGGTGCTCCAATGTGCCGTCACTATTGCCCCATGGTCCATTATATTGCTCCAGCGTGCCATCAAAATGTTGCAATATGACTTCACAATGTTCCATTGTGTCATCA
>NW_008356235.1:0-428 GCF_000622305.1 Nannospalax galili
GTGCTGGGAACTGAACCTGGGTCCTTTGCAAGAGCAGCCAGTGCTCTTAATTGCTGAACCATCTCTCCAGTCCTGAATCTGTGTTTTAACAAGCCCCCCCCAGATAACTCAAACGCACACTTAAGTTTGGAACTCTTTACAGTTGTACTACATCTGGCTTCGCAATGATCACAGTAACTTGAGATGAATTTCTATGGTCACTGGATCAGCACAATCATCCACACACACATTTATGTTTTCCTTTCCAAATAATAGTAAATAATTTTTTGAAATAGCCTGTTCTCACATGCTTCATTTCTTTTATATTAGAATTTTCTAAACTCATTGAACTAGAAAGTTTTACAGAAATTTGTGATTAGAGAGACAAATTTATTTCGTCCAAATGAAATTCGAAAATATTTGTTGAACATTCTGTGACAAGCACAGAA
>NW_008356236.1:0-443 GCF_000622305.1 Nannospalax galili
ACCCTGACAATGTCAAAAGACTCATAAAGAGAGTTCATAAAGAGATAATTAACCGATAGTGTTATTATGTATTTGACTGTGAAGATCAGAGAGATGCTGTAACAGGAGGAGGTTGAGACAAGAGATGAACTGAGATGGGCCCACCAGATTGGGAGCAGCTAACCATGAAGTAGGGCATGAGGCTCTGCAGTAGTGCTAAAACTCCTCCAGTCTAGTAGAGAAACACAATGTAGAGAAAAGAAGCTCACCTGGCTCCATCCAATCCAAGCACTTACAAGGATTATTGAGTTGAAATGTAAAAGATGGAGAGCTGTTCTGAAGACTGATTTTGGGGAGATCCTCTACTTTGCATGAATGTTCAGGAAAGGACTTAAATAGAGACTGATAACAAGGTACTCATCAATGAAGGAAATTAAAAACAGCAGAGAGCAGCAAAAGGACAA
>NW_008356237.1:0-292 GCF_000622305.1 Nannospalax galili
ATTCTCACTGTTAAATAAGGTGCAAATCAGAAATAAACCAAGTACACACACACACACACACACACACACACACACACATGCATGCGCACGCACGCACACACACACACACACACACACAATCTTGGCATAACATATTTGGAGTCTCTGTCTGGAAAGATTGATTTAATATCAGAATATTAATTCCCATGCTGCACCATGTTTCATAATAGAACATTAATTTCTATAATTCATCATTTTACATTCATCTGATGAAATTCAAGAAAAGCATTTGTTCACATTCAAGGTTTATTGT
>NW_008356238.1:0-720 GCF_000622305.1 Nannospalax galili
TTAATATCTGTGCATTTCTCTTTTTCATTGGTTTATTTTATACATATGTGTTTGTGTGTATATATATATATACACACATATATATATATCAAGCATTTTCAGTGTGTTAAAAACTGGGTTAGATTTATTTATAATAATTAAGATGAGAAATTCTTACCTAATACATTTTAGTAAACATTAAAGAATAAAACATATTTTAGTCATAATTACTAATTAATAATCTAATTAAATTTCATAAATATATGTTGAACCTGCTGAGTCAATGTTTTTCAATTAAGAAAAATTGGTGAAAACAGGAATTCAGAGATATCTGGAGTTGTGCTTTATAGTCTAATGATGGTGGAGTTATATTAAAATACGTGTATTGTTTTATATCGAATTAAATACGGATTTCTGATAAGTAATGATCATGCATTTTTTCCCTAAAATTCAAGTTTAATTGAGCATCTTGCAGTTTTAACTGAAAGACTAAATTTGGTATCCTAAACATACAATCAATTAATAGTAAATATAATATATAAGTGAAACTTCCATGTGTAAAAGTTGTTAATTAGTAAGTGTAAGAGAAATATTAAATTCAGGGAAGGGCATTTGAAGGAAGGGAAAGAAACAGGTCTCGTCAGTTGAAGACGCCTAGGAAGTGAAGAACAGAGCCAGGTAAGAGCCCTGCAGTGCAGACCTTCTTTAGAAGGCACAGTAAGAGCAACAACTGGGAACAGG
>NW_008356239.1:0-365 GCF_000622305.1 Nannospalax galili
CTAGATGGACTGATTAAACTCCGGGAATGAATTTGCACTGGGGCACATCTCGGGGACACTAACTTTGCATAATGGGCCTTGGCACAAATAACAGGATCCATGAACTCCAGTGGGGGAGGGGAGGCTGTGGGAGGGTGCCAAAGGAGAAGGAGGAAGGGAGTGTAAAGATGATTTTGTGTATGAGATACACCAAAATTCAATAAAAAATATAATTGACAGTGAACATGTAAAACCCTAAGTGAAGCTCTATGACTTCATAGTGACCACTTTGAATGTTTGGAGGTTGACTGAGAGGTATAGATTCTTTTGGAATTGGCCAGTGTTTGAGTCCCTATGTTAATGTAGCTGTGTGATGTTTTTATTTG
>NW_008356240.1:0-4387 GCF_000622305.1 Nannospalax galili
CCCACTATGATCATCAACCAAGACAGTTCCTCACAGTCAGGGCTGGAGGTCAGTCTGATAGAGGCATTTTTTATTTTTTTGATTGAGGCTTCCCCCTTCCCAATTGACTTTAGTTGTGTCAGCTTGACAGTAAAATGTAACCAGCACAACCCACTCCTTGTGAAATGGCAAATACATCACTGTTAAACCATAATCTTTCCTTTCTTGTTTCTTTCCAAGATCTTATGTTAATATCGTGATGTAAAATACTAGATAAAAAACCCAAAGTGGCTGTCAACAAATACAAAGGAAACTACATGCTTACATAAAATACAAACACCAAAGGAAAAATTTTCATAGCATTTTGACTTCCTTTTCCTCTTGCACTGAGGATAGAAGAACAGCAATCTGATGTACTCTCCTGCCTCAAATCATAACTTCTAGAAAATCCATATGACCCAGAGTTTTTTTCAGATACTATATATCAGCAATGAATAATATTGGTCTCTGAGCCATGAGAAGTAGATTAAACGACCTATGGTTCTCTCAGCTTACTTTCTTGAGAACTTTACAGTATGGGGAAGGAGAAGGAACCTAGGAGGACCTGGGCGACTCCCTGAGTTGAGGGAATCAAGAACACAGGAAGATTTTGTGATTCGAATGAGAAATATCCCCAGTAGATTCAAGAATTTGAATACTCGGTCCCCATTTGGTGGCACAATTTGAGGAGGTTATGGAACATTAAACAGGTGGATTGGCTTTAGGGGTTTATAGGTTACCTCACTTCCTGGTCCGTGCCGTGCCCCCCTCCCCCGTGTATGGATGAAAATGTGATCAGACTGCTTCCTAATCCTGCCTCCTGTTGCCATGTCTTCCTTCACATTCCCCGTGGTGGATTCTATCCCTCTCAGACAGTAAGTCATAATAAACCCTTCATCCTTAAGAGGCTTTGGTCATGTTATTTTATCACAGTAGCTGACAGAGAGACCAAGGGCGCTGGAGTTGGCAAAATGGGTACCAGAGAGGAGAGCTACATAGAGGATGCCAGAGGGTCTCCCCCAGTTTCAGAAGAGTACTTCCTGATGAACAGGATCAGGTAAAGCAATTACCTGAAGGAAAGAGCTATGCAAATAGATTAGGGGTACCTTTCTGTTGTTAACACAGGAACAGGATTAATGCCTGTTCCACAACTTCTTAATCCTAGGAATTTTAGGAGGCCTTAACAGAGCATGGCTTCAGTCACTGGAGTAATTGGCTGTAGACTACAGAGTTGTAGCCACACCTAACATATGTGAAAAAAGTAGCAAAAGGGGTTCAGTTACTTTTCCTATAATTTAACTGTGTTCCTGAACAAACTCACTAGTTTAGAAACACAAAAATACTTAATACTCAGAAAATGAAATTCACATTACATGGCTAATAATAATAAAAAATAATAATAATCCCCTAAACCCCACCATGGGGCTGGAGAGATGGCTCAGAGGTTAAGAGTACTGGGTGTTCTTGAGGAGGACCCTGGGTTGGTTCTCAGCACCTACATGATGGCTAAAAATTGTCTGTCACTCCAGTTTCAGGGAATACATCAACCTCTTCTGGTGTCCCCCAGGAATTGCATGCATTTGTCACATCTGCACACATGAAGACAAAATACTCATAGACATTAAATATAAATAAATAAATAAATAATGAATAAATAAATAATCACCATACACAGGGAAATCAGAAAATATAACCTGTGCCATTAGAGCTGTGGGATGGGAGGAAAAGAAGACAACAAAGCTTAAAAGAGCTTAATGGCAGGGGAGATGCCTCAGTGGGTAATGTGCTTGTCTAGCAAGAGTGAGACCCTGAGTTTAGATCCCGGAACCCACACAAAGCCAAGCTCTGAAGGGACAGTCTGTAATCCCAGTGCTCATATGGTGAGATGGGAGACAGAGACAGGAGAATTCTACAAGGTCCCAGGCCTGCTGGTCTGTATTATGTCAAGCAAATTAGAAGGCAGAGATGGACACCTGAGCTTATCCTCTGACTTCAGCACGCATGCTATGGCACACACATACACACTTAAAAGAGAAAGACTTTTAGGCAATACCCTCATGTTTTGTTACTGTGGGTCTGAAACAGGGTTGTGTAACTGAATCACCTGGGCAGCTTGCAAAATCCTAGATACCTAGTCCATACTCCAAGTGAGTTCTGTGTAATCTCTGTGGGACCAAGTTTAAGTGAGATTTTATTTTCAGAGCAAGAGATGTTTTGATCAAATCTGTTTCTTATTTGCGTTCTCTGGTGGTTTATTTATTTATTTATTTATTTATTTATTTGTTTGTTTGTTTGGTGAAAGATTGAACTCTCAGATGAGGAATTAATGAATTAGAACCAGTTTTTAAAACTCATTTAAATTGTAATTGTGGTGGCCTCATCAGAAGACGAAGAGGGATATTTTTTTCTCTGTTTTGTGGAGAACACAATAAGATCACAACGGTCTTCAAGAAAAGGAAATATTCTCACCAGGAATCAATCACCCAGCAACTTGGTCCTCAGCTTCCAGATTTGTAAGAAATAAATTTCTGATGCTTTAAGACAACTCAATCTGTGATATGTTTTGACAGGCTGTTCTAAATACTGAAAATATGAAATAATGCCTGCAGCTAGGACTCCAGAAAGTGTACTTAAGAATTAAAGACAGCTACTTCCTGATCCTCAACTCTGTTGCCAGAATCACACTGACCTTCTGAAAAGAGTCAGAGGTTACGGCGACAATGGAATCCTCCTCATATCAACACAAGGACCAGTTTCTTGAGAAGTTCAAGGATTGCTGTATAGGTGAGGCGCCACCAGGGGAGGTGAACCACAGGTGGAGTGTGTGTGTGTGTGTGTGTGTGTGTGTGTGTGTGTGTGTGATGAGACTCAGAAGAGGTGTCTCGACTGAAGGACCAGGTCTAAGTCAGCTCACATTACAGTTGGGGCTCTGGCACCACTGTGGGCTCAGTTCCTCTCTTCCAGCTGCTACCAGGGAAGCTCCAGCAGATCTCTCAGGCCAGCTTTCAGCAGCATCTGGGTCTCCCTCGCCCTTCTAGGTGATGGCAGGACACCAGACAAGATTCCTGCTCCATGTCCAACCACCTAAAGTGTTGAAGTAGAGAGGAAAAGGCAGAACCCTTCCTTTAAACCCATCAAAATGCAGGCTGGGAGAATTACCAGGAACTGACCATGGATCACATCATGGAGATACTTTTGACTTATGGGGCAATTAAGATAATCAACATGCCTGTAGAAAGGATGTACCCTCATCTGTACAGAGGCTCCATCTGTGTGGAAGCTGAGAGTTCAGATGGAGTGGAGAAGGCGCAAATACAAATGGGTGAATGACATAAGGGAAGAGACGACTGCTGGGCTATGCTTCCTCCTCCTAGGTGGAATCTGGGCTCTTCAGCATTTGGAGAGGAATGCTGCCACCTCAGACCACCTCCACGGATGAGGAGAAGGCCCTGTTCCCCACTCTGCAGGTCCCCAGGATGTTAACTCTCCTACTTTCCCAAAGGCTGCCACAGGCACCAATTCAGCTCCATTTCCTCCTAATAAGCAGGGTCATTAAGGCTGAGCCCACATAAGTTTTGTCCCCTTGAACTCAGTTTTGTGACTTTTGAGCCAAAGGAGGAAAGGGAAGGAAGGCTCCCTCACTGAGGTGGACGTTGAGGGCAGGACTTGAGATACTTCCTCTGTAAGTGGATTCTGGCTGCATAAATGCTGTGATACAGGGATGCGCCCATAAAGGTGCCTTGCAGTGTTTTGGCTATAAAGTTTACCCATTCCTGCCCAAGCTGTTTCCCGTCCATTAGAGGGAGGAGTGGTAGAACTCACCTCCCCTGGCACTGGTCACAGGAGCAAGCAGCATGCACATGTGCTCCTGACTGCAGGGTGACAGTTATGAGAGTGTCTCCACTCTGAATTTTGGAGCTTTGCCAGGGAGTCCACATCCTCTGCTCCCTCCATCTGATTTCTGTGTCAGCTCTCATTTTTCTGGATTCCTGAGCAAACCCCGAGAAAGCTTTGGGAATGTAGTGACCAGTAAGTCTGAAAGATTGTCCTAAAGTTACCTTTCTCAAGATGTTAAGTCAGGCTCTAGAAACCGACACTTGATGTAACATGTAACAGTCTTTCTAGAAGTCTCTGAGAGCAATCTTATGAAATCTAAGTGTAAGTGAATTTGAAAATTACCTAAAGGTAATTTTATACAATTTAAGAGTGCCTGTGTTTAGACTACAACTCATCATATAAGGGCAAGTGTGGAACTTTCCATTTTTATTGATATGTTGACACTCAACATGATGAATTTTTGAGCACTTCAAATAGTAGATCATTGGATAAGGGATAGTCATCTTGCATTTGCCCATGAAATCCCAGGTTC
>NW_008356240.1:5208-14550 GCF_000622305.1 Nannospalax galili
TCATAACTGAAATAACCAAAATTATACTACTGAAGGTAACAGATATATTGTAACAAAAATATTATAACGAAATATAACCAAATATTATAGCCAAATTAAATAAAATATTACTACTGAAATAATCAAAATTGCATAACTGAAATATAGCCAAATAACATTAGTGAAATAATGTAACAGAAATAGTATAACCAAATATTATGCCAAAATATTATACCTGAAATAACAATCAAAATCCCATAACTGTATATAACCAAATAACATAACTGAAATTATGTAACCTGTTTGTTCTCAGTGTGGGAGCTGTCCTTGACCCTCATCCTCCCTCAACTCTCCTTTTCATGACCCCCACTTCCTGTCCTGGCTCCTCACGTTTTCAGTATCGTTATTCCCATTCAGGAGGGCCACGAGATTACATGTGATCCCTAGTCTATTCCACTGTGAATTCAGCCTCAGGTCTCTAACCATTATGCCCAGGATCTCAGTGCTCCAAATCAGCTCCCTGCTGAGATTTCTCCATCATCTCCTTGTGGGATAAGTTGACACAGGATAATCTGGTAGATGGTACGAGAGGGTCTCTGACTGCAATTTCCAGAGACACTGTTTGTCCAATAGGCCTCTTGCCCAGTCCCTGATCTCAGCTGAATGTCCCCTCCTTGGTCCTTGCCAAATCCCAGGGGTTGAATTGGTTTCTCTCTTAAGGTCTTCTTCCTCTGGTCCAGGACTCCTTCTAAAGTCTCTGTTACATCATCCACCTTTCCATCCTCAGTCTCTGGAGGCTTTGGTTTCTCTGGTTGTACTTCTAACTTACTGGGGGATTCTTAACCCAGGATACCCAGAGGCCCTGGGTGATCTTTGTTGGTTGGCTGGCACCCATGTGAACCCTAGAAATAGTGATTAATTGGCGTCTTTGGTTCCATGTTCTTGCTGGACTCTCCGTCCTGAAGGTGTGATGTGAAGCCAGGGCTGGATGGACGATGCCTTTCTGCAGCTGCCTGCAGCTTGGGGGAAAGGCACTGGCTTCTTGCTGGGGAGGGGGCAATGGCGTGAAGTGGGCAGGGGCTACAAGGAGAGCAGGAAAATGCCATTAGAGTTAGTGGAAGGCATACCCCCTTATATCACAACACAAGGTTCTCTGATAGAAAATCACTATGGAAGATCAGCAGTGACAAAACCTGAGGGGCGGTGACTTCTGCTACTTGTTTGGAACTCTTGAAATTCCTGATATATATACACGTGTGTGTGTGTGTGTGTGTGTGTGTGTGTGTGTGTGTGTGTGTGTGTGTGTGTGTGTGTGTGTGTGTGTGTGTGTGTGTGTGTGTGTGTGTGTGTGTGTGTGTGTGTGTGTGTGTGTGTGTGTGTGTGTGTGTGTGTGTGTGTGTGTGTGTGTGTGTGTGTGTGTGTGTGTGTGTGTGTGTGTGTGTGTGTGTGTGTGTGTGTGTGTGTGTGTGTGTGTGTGTGTGTGTGTGTGTGTGTGTGTGTGTGTGTGTGTGTGTGTGTGTGTGTGTGTGTGTGTGTGTGTGTGTGTATCCAGCAAAAAGCCTGCAGTTGAATTATACCTTCTTTCAAACTGAGCCAATCCTATAAGACATAGTTCTGAATTCATCTTCCCCAACTCTCCTTTTCCCCAGAACAGACAAGGCTCATCACACACTTCAGCATGGAAGAAGACTTACAGGATTGTTTTAGCACAACCACTTGCCCAGGCAAGAGATGCTTAAGCATTTCATTAGAGATCTTTCCTTAACTGAAGTAAGTCCAATTACAAAAGGAAATTCCAACAAAAGAAAGCACATCTTGGAGTGCGATGCTAGACGGGTGATGGTTTTCTGTGAGTGTGACTTGCATTGTGACTTCTCCCAGTACTCTGTGCACTTGCTGCCTTATGTTCCTGTTGCTGTCACGGTATCAGAGACCACAAACCCCTCAGGCTTCCTTTTGCCCATGGAAAATGAGACCTGGATCATGTCCTTCCTGGACCCAGCTCAGTGTAGCCTGCTTTGTGTCAGAGCGAAACACAAAACAACCTAGGAGTAAATGTTGGCGCTTGCCTTCTTCCCTTCCAAAAGCTATACGAAGAGAGTCTCCTATCCAAAAAGGATAACTTCAGTGTTTTCCATATGGGTGCATTTAAAAATGTCACCTATGTGGGCGACTGTGACCAGTGATAGTCATGCATATAGAGATTAGAAATGCATGTGAAAACGTCTCAATGTCAGTTGCTTTGGAATGAATTCTTCTGTATGAAAAAAAAAATTAAAAAAATAATGATTAAAAAATAATAATTAGTAGATGTGAAAAACATTACCATTGAAATCTACCTGATGACTTTATATCCATGCTCAGATGCCTAGAAGCTCAGATGCTGTCACGGTATCAGAGACCACAAACCCCTCAGGCTTCCTTTTGCCCATGGAAAATGAGACCTGGATCATGTCCTTCCTGGACCCAGCTCAGTGTAGCCTGCTTTGTGTCAGAGCGAAACACAAAATAACCTAGGAGTAAATGTTGGCGCTTGCCTTCTTCCCTTCCAAAAGCTATACGAAGAGAGTCTCCTATCCAAAAAGGATAACTTCAGTGTTTTCCATATGGGTGCATTTAAAAATGTCACCTATGGTCAAACTGTGGAAGTTGTTACCTGGACAAGAATTTCTGAGAGTTTTCTTTAAAACAACAACAAGGCTAGGATTGTGTGATGAATTCAACTGGAGAATTGTGATTTCAACACTTTCTTTACCTCAGCAGTGCTCAGAGCCTTTACTATGTTCCTGTGCAAGAGGAAATGCCAAGATAGGAGACAAGCTCTGCTATCTCTCTGAAGTGCTTCCTCCTGTGTCCACACAGCCCTGGATGTATCCTCAGGGACCCAACGGTTGAGGTTGCCCACTCTTTCAGAGCCCTTAGCCAGGATCTCCACTCACCTGTCCCAGTGCAACCCCTTGCTCCACGACCCTGCCAATGGTTCCCAGGCCTGGGAACCTAAGGGGTGCCCTGGCGTACCCGGCTCCACACCCAGTGGTGTCGGTTCTGGTTCTGGATCTGATAGGGAAATGCACATGTGAGTCTAGGAGGATGAGCCCAGCCTTTGTTCTTCTCTGGCTATCCCCCTGTCCACCCACTACTACCCTGTCTGTCCCCAACAGACCTCCTCACACAACTCTGGAGTGACCCAGGCTCGGTAACCCATGGCTTGGAAGAAAGCCTTCTGCAGTTTCAGGAAGTCCTTGTACAAGTTTTTCCAGGTCTCCTTTCCGAGCAAGAATGGGAAAATGTTCCTCTTGGATGTGAAGTCATCCTCTTCCATGTCACAGGTGATGTAGCTGCCACAGGGACGGGGGGAAGTGTGCCTGTCCCTAATCACAACTCCCAGACTCGTGCAGGGCAAGTGGGAGAGGTTACAGTGGTGGAAGGGTATGACCAAGAGACAGGGTGTGGGAAAGCAGTCTCTGCAGTGTGACCTGAACCTACAGGCTTCTGGGGCATCCTTGACACTGAGGCTGCAGTGTCCATTCTGTGCTCAGTCCCGGGAAATAAAAGGAACTCACTATTGTTTCCCAGGGGCTTCTTCACTCAGGTGACTCAGTCTGTGGGGGGGCTAGTGGTGTTTCTCAATGACTGTTATCATTCTTTCCTCCCTCTATCACCTTTCATTGAGAACTGGTCCCAAGGAGGTGCTTACAGTGCCAGGAAGAAGTGGATCCTGTTATAGAGATGTCCAGGCAGCCCAACTCGGCCAAAGTACTCCACCACCATGGACAGCATGTACTGTGTGCAGACAGAGGGCCAGTGAGGGTCATAGAGCAGTGGACAGACGGCAAGTCATCTTAATCATCCCCTGAGACCTTCTTCATCTAGTCGCTACACCCCAATGACACACAGATTTACTGAGGGACCTGTCTGTTAGCCTTGTGTACGTGAGCTGATGGCAAAACCAGGAATGAGCTTTGGAGACAGAGTAGGGATGGACAGTATGTCTCTCTTTCCTCTGTCCTTGAGCAGAGCCCTGCAGGGCCTGGCCTGGCACAAGTCTTATCTTTTCTGCCTATCCTCGGGCCTGTGACTCGAGACCTCTGGATCACAAGATCTTCTGCAAAGGAAGGAAGAGTGAGGAGGGCTTGGAGCATCTGTCTGGGCTGAGTGTGCAGTGTGGGCTTCCCTCTTCAGGGATGCTTTAGAAGGAATGAGTGTTCTGCAGTCCTCTCCACCAGAGCTGGTCCCTGAGAGGAAGCAGCTTCCTCCCTCCAGGAAGGTCTAAACTTTACCGTCAGGATTAGAACTCGTTTCTTTCATCGACGCACCCAGGTTGTTTTTCATGCTGAATTTTTCTGTTAACTGATTCTTCAACATGGTCAGTGATGGGATTTAGTACTTTTCTTCACTGAAGAAATTTAGCACAGATTTCAATGTTTAAAAAATTGTATGCAAGTCATAATCTTGGATGTGGTCTTCAGTCTCGACCCCACAAGCTATGACTTTACCATGTTGAGAATGTGCCAAGCTCCCCTGCCTATGTGATGGCTGAATCTTTGGGAAGAGATGGAGAGTTCATCATTCCCTGCTCCCACAGGAGCTTCATCCCTTTTTCTCCCTGAGGTAATGAGGGACTCATTCCTTTATCCCTTTTCTCCCTGAGGTAATGAGGGACTTTCCCTTCCCCACAGGACTCCATCTATAGTTAGCATTCTTCCCTGGAGGCACCATATTTCTGGTGAAGAACTGAGAATATGGGGTCCTGGGTGATAGAGTGTGTGAACCTCAGGAGAGACATATGCTTCACTAGAGGAGGCCGTAAAGGCATAAAATCATTAGAGTGGCCAAACAGCTCTAAATTATAAAAACATAAAGTTCCCCAGATGACTAAACAAGCTACAGCTATAGATTGGCAGTTTGGCCTTGCTTACAGCTTATCAGTTGGTCATTCCTGGGACTGAGAAAGACTATTTGTGGAGCCCACCTGTCTCCTCTACGTTCATAGATAACATGTCTACCAAGTCTGAGAAAATAATCTTAAGAAGAAGACCCTCACTCACTCCAAGGACATCAAACCAGGGCACTAATTCAACTCCCCACAAAGTACATCTGTGTCTCACAACTTTCTTATAAAAACCCCTGATTTCTTTGTCTAGTTTGTAGATGATTGGTACAGTAGTAGCCTCTACCTCTTGCTGTGTCTTCTTTGAATAAAGGAAGATATATTCCTTGCCTGTTGCAGGTCTGGTTCTGGTTTCTTGTCTCCTACTCCTCTAGCTTTCCTTTTATTCTCCAAAAATCTAACAACTGTGTGTCCTTCACTTCTTGCCCTGAAAAATGACCCTTGTCTTCTCCAGTCTCCCTACCCTCAGAAGAGCAGTGTTTAGTGGAACTTGCTTTACTGGTTAAAAAGTTCTGTTCCTCTGATGACTACATGGTAGCCCACAGTCTCCTACAGGTACTGAGCATTGGAAATATAGGTAATGAGACTGTGGAGCTGAACTTAGAAAGTCTGTTTAATTCATTTAAAACTAAGAGTCAATAGGTGCATGTGGCTAGTGGGTGCTATACTTGGTAGTGTGGCCTGGAAGTTGTCCCCAACCATCCATACCTGGTTCCAGCTCTGGTCTTGACATCATCTTATACAGGCCTTCTGTGACTCACTTGTTTTATAAATGTCTCCTGCCTTCCCTCATATCTACCTCTAGGTTCCCTCTTGACCCTCTCCTTCTAGGCAATTATTAAGACCAAAAACAATTTATAATTTTTATCTCTAATAAATTTATCATAATTTATAATTTTTTATCTCTGATGCTAGAGCATCAGGAAAGCAAGGGATCATTTTTCTTTTTTTTTTCACCAATCTCAAATATCTTGACTATCGTGTCTGTGTGTGGCGAAGTGGCCCTTCCCTATTCATGTGTGGGCCTGTTTTCTTTTCTCCAAAGACTGGGCTCAGAAAGGAAACTCCTCATAGCTCTATAGAGCCAGGGGACCTTGCGTGCCTTCACTTGGAGGTTCATGAGCACTGTGGGGGGTTTTGAACCACCGCCCCTATCCTCATCTCAGTTTTAAGAATTGGCCCCAAGCATGCATTTCCTTAGAGAACCCACCCAGTAGCCGATAGAAGGCTTCTTGGTCCTCAGGGTGGTAACTGGGTCTCTTCTTGTTTACCCAGAGTTTCATCCCTTCAATATGGTCCACAGCCCATATGCTCCTCTTCTGTGCCCTCTTGCAGAAGATCAACTCTGAGACAGAGTCAGTGGTGGCTGTGCTGGAGGTAGAAGGGCTGCTTTCCTGGGCAGCTGTGGGTACAAAACTCCAGTGAGCATGCATATAGCCCAGCTGGGAACTCCTGGCTATTACTTGGAAGTTTAGGCCTCGCCTCATGAGGACAATGTGAGAAGTAGTAACTCACCTCCATCTGGCTCTTCACAGGGACAAGGAATTCAAGGGACAATGGTGGATACCATACCTGCGTTGGCATCGGCTAATTTCTTTGTCTTCTGGCCTCTCTTCCTCTTGGTCCTCTGCTTAGGGATGACCATTGCTGAGGCATCCCAGAAGGCCTGAGGACTGCCAGCCTGTGGAGCTGCAGGAAGAGAAGACCCCTCATGATCATTACCTGCTTGGGCAATGCTGGGCTCTTCCCTTCTCACACACCTTGAGGAATTTTCTTTTTTTAAAAAAGTATTTTATTTATTATTTTTGTTTTATGTGTATGCGTATATGGCCTGCATATAGGTAAGTGCAACACATCATGCAATGCCCATGGAGGACAGAAGAAGCTGTCAGATCCCTAAAACTGGAGTTACAGATAGTTGTTAGCTGCCATGTGGGTGTTGGGATCGAACCTGGGTCTTCTGCAAGGACATCCAGTGTTCTTAACCACTGAGCCATCTCTCCAGCCCCATACCTTGAGGAATTTTCATGTGACATCTGAAGACATGACAGGAGTGGCCCTCACCCCCTTTACACTTAAGCACAGCAGAAGGTAGGAATTCCTATGTACCTTTCTTTGCCAAACAATCGCTGTCCTCTGGCACCTCCTTCCCTGGATTGTTCTGGCTATAGGACACCTCGATGGAGACAAATGACTTATCTGATCACCTCTCTGCCATGGCTATGAAAGTGAACAAGGGGGTGACCTCCTGGCTCATCACCCTTGCCTTACCTGTATATGCTGTTCCATCCATCATTTGGAGACCAGGGAGCAGCGGCCAAGGGACACACACACACACACACACACACACACACACACACACACACACCTGCATTCCTTTCCATGAGCAGTTTCTTCCATCCCCTCTTCACTGGATTCTGATCCCTTAGTGAAATGTCTGAGACAACTGGTGTAGACATAAAGGAATCCTGTCCGCTCTCAGTCTCCAAACAAGTAAGGGATCCAACTTGATTCCAACCAGGCTATTTCTTTCTGCTTCACCTTTTTTTCTCTAAAAAGAAATAATATTAAAGCTTCAGTAGTAGTTTAGTCACTAATGTTTTTTTTTTTTTTTCTTTTGAGGTGATAGGAATTGAACCGAGGCCTTCACATGTGCTAGGGAAGCACCCTATGACTGAGCTGTGTCCTGGCAGGTCTTGATTCTTCATCGAACTTTGGGATTTAATCTGTGCAGACAGAAGACCTCACTTAGTCCTTGTAATCTGCAGGTAACGATTATAACTCACCTAGTTTATAGATGAGAAGATGATTCCTGGGCTTGCCTAGGGTTTGTCCCTTTCTATGGCTAGACCATTTGTAGATTTTGGGTCAGAGCTCAGGTGTATGGAGTGCTAACAGGAGGAATGTTGGCTGAGCATCTGCCATGTTTCCAGTAGGAGCAGGCAGGATGACCTTACGTACTTGCTGTCTTTGTCAGCATCTCTATTTACATATCTCTAATAACAACTATAAATTCACATGTAATTAAGTCTAACCCAAAGCTATGGTCATAGTGACCCAGCCACCTTCCACGTTGCCCCCTCTCAAGGCAGTCATTGGTGGACTTCCGTTTTCACTGTCATCCCTTTTGCTCACTTTCCCTCTCATTCTCTCTTTTTCCCCAATCAGAAACCTGTTTCTGCTCCCACTATGTCATCAGTTGTCCATCGGGAGACTTGTTCAGGTGTTCCCTGACTCATTGGGGGACTCCTCGAAGGAACACAGTTCAGGATCTGACATTCATTATAGTGTAGCACTAGGTGAACTTACCCTGTGCAAGCACCTGCTCGACTTTCAGGATCAAGGACCTCAAAGCTCTCTCACACGTACCCAGAGCTCAGTCTCACAGCAGTGAGAAGAGCACTGGCTGTAACTAAGTGTTTGAGATCAAACATTCTGAAGGCACCTGTGACATCACACTATTCCACCAGAGTCTGCTCTCTGCTCTGTTAAAGAAGCAGCATCTGAGGGAAAGACCATGGACATGAAGGGCAAAGGGCTGGTGTCTCCTCTGGACACTCAAGTGACTTTCTCATTTCCCAGGGTTGCCTTCCTTTTTCTATTTCATCTTGTACCTAATCTAATCCATTCAAAACTTGAAATGAATATATGTCCACGTGGAAGTAAACTGAGAAAATGCACACTTAACCATTGATTCCCTCATCTGCAACACAAAGTTACTAATGCACTTTATTTTGTTGTCTTATTTGTGTTCAGCTACCATACACTTTAAAATTTATTTTTGAAATCTAGATTCCATGCAGCTCTCAGGAGTTATACATAGAGATCATCTATCCCCTTCACCAAATTGTCCCCCATGGTGGGTAGCAACTTAACTATAGAGAGTATCCCCAAGGAGATGGAGATTGGTAGAGTCTATTAACCTTCCTTGGATGTCACAGATTTATATGCACATGATTATGTGTCTGTACTAAGTTCTGTACATTTGTGCCTTATAGAAGGTTTGTGATCTTTATGAAGATGCACTCAATTTTTATGACAATGAACCCTCATGCCTCTCTTTCAGAGGTTTCCATTTCTTCACATCCCTATCAACCATTAATCTCATCTCCAACTAAATATTTTTCCAGAATCTCATGTGATGGGAGGAGTGGTCATGAGCACAGACGAGGACCACCAGCAGAGGGGACAGACATGGGAGGCATGGCTCTTTGGGGTCCAATTGCCATTTGAGGTGTCACTGCAGACTGCTGTTGGCAGAGAGAAATCTGAGCAGAGGGAATCTTCTGGAAATGGTGGTTTCTTCTCCATGGAGGGTGAGAAAAGCCTCAAGTGGGCCATGAAGTGCCTTTTCTTTCTTTTTTTTTTAATTGAATTTTTGTGCATTTCATACATCTTAAACATATTTAGATTTCCTTCCTTATCTGCACCACCCCCCATAGCCCTCCTACCAGATTTCATGAATTCTGTTA
>NW_008356240.1:14564-25785 GCF_000622305.1 Nannospalax galili
ATATATATGTGTGTGTCACAGCCTATTGAGTCAAGTTGTGTTCCCAGATGTCCTTCAGTGTGAGTTCATCCACTGGAGCCTGATCAACCTATCTAGTGTCACAACCTTAAAGAAGACCAACTCTTTCTCACCCAGCAGTGATCAGTTTCCAATAGTTCCTCAGATAAGGTTGGGGCTTCTTACCCATTTTCCAGTTCTATGCTGGGTTTTTGTACAGTTTGAGTTTGCATGGGTTTTGTGCATGTTGTCACCATTGTCATAAGTTCATATGAGCAAATCCCCAGAAGCCTGGAAAACTCTGTTTCTACCACCCCTGGCTCTTACATTCTTTCTGTCTTCTCTTCTACAATATTCCCTGACCCCAGGGTAACTGGGGTTTAATATAAGAGTCCTATCCAGAGACACACATTCTTCAGTCTCTTATTCTCTACATTTTGGCTAGATCTAGCTTTCTGTGTTAATCACCATCTATTGCATGAGGAAGCATCACTGGTGAGGGCTATGAGGTGCATTATTATCCTTTCTGGCCCATATTCTGCTATGTTCTGTGATCCTTTGGTGTAGAGGTTGCACTGTAGATATGTCACTTAAGGCTGGACATATCACAGACACGTATTTTCTGCATTTGACTGGTTGTGGACCTCTGTAATAGTCACCATCTGTTATGAAAAGAATCTTTTTGATGAGTGATGAGAGGCATACTTGTCTGTAAATATAAGGATACATATTTAGCATGCAGTAAGAAATTACATTTGACTAGGGATGTGACAAACAGGTTTTTCTCTATGGTCTGTGACCTCTCCACGTATGTCTATTGGCTAGGTTTACAGTACCACACATGAGTTCCCACATTGCGCAAGCTTTAAGACCAATTAGAAAGCTGTTGATTGCCCCCAAGATAAAAGTGGCACTACTACACCAATAGAGATAATTTGCCACACTGGTCATTGTTGTGGTTATTAGGCCTTAAATCTGGGTTGGACCATTGATTGATTTTCTCCCTTAGCAGCTTGCATAGTATCCTCTGACACCATGAGAGCTAGTCTTTGGGGAGGAGGCTTCCAGGTCCATTCCAGCTCCAATCACTTCAAGTCCTGTATCTGAAGTATATCCTGTCTTCAGCAATAGGGTCTTACCTTGAAGTTCTGGGAGGAAATCAAGGACTGAGGCAATAGCCTGTGTTATTTCAGGAGTCCCTTGAAGTACCTTGACCAATAACTTGAAGAGGTTTCTCTTGCCTGGCATTGTGTTTCTTGTTATATAACCTTTAGCTGTATACATGCATGCATACACACACATACACACACACACACACACACACACACACACATTGTACAAAGTGATACTTTCTTCACGGGGAATTTTTCAGTAGGTGTTTGAACTAATACATTTCCCTCTGGTTTTTCATACCACCTAAACATTATTTATTTCACCTCTCTCTCCCCATATATAACTCTCCCTCCTCCCTTGCTAGTTAAAGTACCCCTATTTCTCCCGTGATAATAACCATCTCCTATTATGGCCCTCCTTTGAGCTCCTTTTTCCCCTCTACTTTCATGGTTCCTTGTATACCACACCCTCCCCCCTTCCTAGATAAATACCCACATTTCCCCCACTTCCTTCTTGATAATTCCTGTCTGATACTATCCCCTTCCCTCAGGCTCCTTCTTCCTCTTTACTCCCATGATTCTTTTGCATTTTCCTGACTCCTGTGATTACATTAGGATACATACTCACGTGTAAGGATTTGGAGCTAAGATCCACAAATGAGAGAACATACATCACTAGCTTTTCTGAGTCTGTTACTTCACTTAGTATAAGTTTCTAGTTCCATCAATTTACCTGCAAATTTCATGACTTTGTTTTTCTTTACTGCTAAGTAGGACTCCATTGTGTAAATGTACCACATTTTTGCTACTCAGTTATCAGCTGAGCGATGGTTAGGTTGTTTCTATTCCTTAGTTTATTGAGAAAGGAGCAGCAACAAACATGACTGCACAAGTATCTCTTCAGTAGGATGAGTCCTTTGGGTATATGGCAAGGAGTGGTATATCTGGATCATATGGTAGATTCATTTTTAGTTTTTTAAGAGTTCTGCACACTGCTTTTCACATGGTTGCACCAGTTTGCAATTTCACCATCATCCGTGTGAGCATTTGGTGTCATTTGTTTTCTTGATCTTAGCCATTCTGTGGTAGCTGAAATCTTAAAGTGGTTTTATTTGCACTTCCCTATTTACTAAGAATGTTGAACACTCTTTAAGGTGTTTCTTAGCCAGCCATTTTTATTTTTTCTTTTGTAAGCTCTCTGTTCAGACCCATAACCCAATTTTAAATTGGGTCATTTGTTTTCTTGATTCTTTGTTTTTTTTAGCTCTTTGTATATGCCAGATATCAATCCTCTGTCAGGTGTGCAACTGATGAAGATTTTCTCCCACTCTGTAGGCTTGTTCTTCACTCAGTTGGTTGTTTCCTTTTCTCTACAGAAGGTTTTTAGTTTAATGAGGTCCCACTTGTCAGTTGTTGACTCTAATTCCTGAGCCACTGATGTCTGATTTAGATAGTCCTTTCCTGCACCTTTGTCTTGTAGGTACTGTCTATGTATTCTTCTAACAGTTCAGAGTTTCAGGTTTCACATTGAGGTCCTTGATCCATTTGAGTTGACTTTTGACCAGGGTAATAGATAAGGGTCTAATTTCATTCTTCTGTATGCAGAGATTCAGTTTTGCCAGCACCATTTGTTGGAGATACTATTTTTCCTCCAGTATGTGGAATTGGCACCTTTGTCAAATATCAGGTGGCCGAAATTGCATATACTCCTGTTTGGGCCTTCTATTTTTTTTCCACTGATCTACATGTCTATTTTTGTGCTAGTACCATCTGTTTTTATGACTATAGCTCTATAATATAGTTTGAGATTTGGTATGGTACTCCACTCTACCATTGCTCTTTGTGCTCAGGATTGCTTTGGTTATCTGAGGTCTTTTGTGTATTCATTTGAATTTTAGGATTTTTTTTTCTAATTCTATGAAGAATATCATGGGGATACTGATTGGAATTGCATTGCATCTATCAATGGCTTTTTGTAGAATGGTCATTTTCACAATATTAATTCTACCAATCCATGAACCTGGGAGGTCTTTCCATCTTCTATGTCTTTCTCAATTTTTTTTTCATTGTAGAGATCTTTAATATCTTTGGCTAGACTTATTCCTAGATATGTTATTGTTTTTGAGGCTTTTGTGAATGGGGGTGTTTTCACCAACTCTTTCTCTGATTGCTTGTTATTGGTATATAGAAAAACTACTAGTTTTTGTAAACTGATTTTGTTTCCTGCCACTTTGCTGAAAGTATTGATCATCGCTAGTTTTATGGTGGATTATTTGGGATATCTTATGTATAATATTACATCATCTGATCCTTTCTTTCCAATTAATTTCCTTCTCCTGTCTCATTGCTCTAGCAAGAGTTTCAAGCACTTTATGAAAAAGGAGTGGGGATATTGCACAGCCTTGTTTGGTCTCTAATTTAATGGGAATGCTTCCAGTTTTTCTCCATTTGGAATGATATTGGCCATGGGATTGTTGTATATAGGTTTAATTATGTTGAGGTATATTCCCTCCAGTTCAATTCCCTCTAGGACTTTTATCATAAATGCATGTTGGATTTTGCCAAAGGTCTTTTCTGCATCTATTGAGATGATCTTGTGATTTTTTATTTAAGTCCATTTGTATGTTTTATTACATTTATTGACTTATATATATTGAACCATCCCTGCATCTCTGGAATAAAGTCAAGTTGATCATGGTGGATGACCTTTTTGATGTGTATCTATATGTGGTTTGCAAGTATTTTGTTGAGAATTTTTGCATCTATGTTCATTAGAGATATAGACCTATAGTTTTCTTTTTTGTTGTTGTGCCTTTACCTGGTTTTGGTATTAGAGTAACACTGACTTCATAGAAAGAGTTTGGGAGTTCTACCTCTGTTTCTTTTTGAATAATTTAAGTAGCATTAGTTGTAGATCTTCTTTGAAGGTCTGGTAAAATTCTACTGTGAATCCATCTGGGCCCGAGCTTTTCTCAGTTGGGAGGTTTTGTATTACTATTTCAGTTTCATTGCTATTATGCATCTGTTTAGGCTGTTGATCTCTTCTTGGTTTACCTTTGGTGGTGTCTATGATTTTAGTAACTCATCCATTTGTTTTAGATTTTCAAAATTTAGTGGAGTATAGATTTTTACAGTATTCCCTTACAAAGTTCTGGATCTTTTTGGTGTTTGTTGTGATGTTTTCCTTTCATCTCTGATTTTGTTGATTTGGATTTGCCCTTTGTTTCTTTTGGTTAACTGGGCTACAGGTCTCTCTATCTTGTTCATCTTTTCTAAGAACCAGCTCTTAGATTCATTGGTTCTTCATGTTGTTGTTGTTTTTGTTTGTTTGTTTCTATTTCATTGATTTCTGCTCTGATTTTTATTATTTCTTCTTGTCTGTTGGGTTTGGGTTTGCTTTGTTCTTGCTTTTCTGAATTCTTGAGTTGTATCATTGTCTTTTATTTGTGTTCTTTCTGTTTTTTAATGTAGGCCCTTAGAGCTATAAATTTTCTTCCCTCTTTGGACTGCTTTTAATGTGCCCCAGAGGCTTTGTTGTGTTGTGTTATCATTTTCATTTAATTCCAGGAATATTTCATTTCTTTCTTGATTTCTCCTTTGATCCATTCATTATTCAGAAGTGTGTCGATTACTCCATGAGTTTGTGTAGTTACTAGAGGCTTTTTTTTCACCTGTTGATTTTAAATTTTATTTTGTTGTGCTCTAATAGAATACGTGAAATTATTTCAATTTTTAAAAAATTTATTGGGGTTTGTTTTGTGCCCTATCATGTGGTCTATGTTAGAGAAATTAAACTTCCATTGGGTGCTGAGAAGAATGCATATTCTTTGGGATTTGGGTGAAATAGTCTATAGATGTCTGTTAGATCCATTTGGTGTATGCTATCACTTAATTCAGAGGTTTCTCTGTTTATTTTTTGTCCGCATGACCTGTCCATGGAGAAAGTGGGGTATTGAAGTCACCTAGTATTACTGAGTTGTGGTTTATTTGTGTCTTGAAGTCCAATAGTACTGTGTTTATGAACTTGGTGCATGGGAGTTTGGTATATATCTGTTCATGACTATTATGTCTTCTTGGTTGATTGTTCTGTTGATCAGAATGTAGTGACCTTCTTTATCTCTTGATTAATTTTAACTTGAAGGCTATTTTGTCAGATACTAGAATAGCAACCCTGCTTGTTTCTTAGTGCCATTTTCTTGGAATTTTTTTTCCATCCTTTCACCCTAAAGTGGTGCCTATCCTTCGAGGCAAGATGAGTTTCTTGTAGACAACAAATAGGTGAATTTTGTTTCTTAATTCATTCAAATAGCTTGTGTCTTTTGAGTAGAGAGTTGAGGCCATGGATATTTAGAATTATTATTGAAAGATGTGGATTGGTTATTGTCATTTTATTTTCTGTTTGTGTTCTCAGTCTTTTTATGTTTCCATAATTTATACTTTTATTTGTTTTCTTTCTGTAAAGTCTTGAGTATGATCATTTCTTTCTCCAGTCCTTTGGGTTGCTTTGAGTATTCTCCACAGGACTGGTTTGGTGGACATGAATTCTTCCAGCCTATTTGTATCATGGAAGATTTTTCTTTCCTCTCTGACTATGATAGACATTTTTGCTGGGTGAAGTATTCTGGGTTGACCTATGGTTATTTAGAACTCAGAATACATTGCTCCAGACTCTTCTTACTTTCATAGTTTGTATTGACAAGTCAGCTGTAATTCTGATGGGTTTTCCTTTATATGTAACTTGTTGGTTTTCTCTTGCAGCTTTCAGTATCTTCTCTTTGTTCTGTACATTTAGCATTTTTATTATGATATTCTGTCAGGAGTTTATGTTCTGGTCCTCTCTATTAGATATTTTGTGTAATTCTTGTCTCTGTATAGGTATGTCTTTCCTTAATTTGGGGATGTTTTCTTCTACAATCCTGTTGAAGATCTGGTCAACACCATTGACTTGGTATTCTTCCCCTTCCTCTATGCCTATTATATGTAGATTTGGTCTTTTCATGGTGTCACATGTTTCCTGCATATTCCATTCCTATGTTTTAATTTTTTCATATTCTTAGTTTGAGTAATCCAATTCTTCAGCTTTGTCGACCAGTCTTGATAATCTGTTTTCCATTTAATTCATTCTGCTTTCAAGGCTTTCTCCTGTTGTTTCAAACTGGCTTGTTGAGTTTTTCAATTCCATCTTCATTTCAGCCTGAGTTTTCTTCAATATTTCTAGCTCTTTTGTGAATTTACTTTTCATATCCTGAATTACGTTTGTCATTTCATTCAGTCATATATTCGTATTTCTTGAACTTCAGTCAGGAGTTCATTCCTATTTTCTTTGAGTTCTTTGAGTTGTGTGTTTGTGTGTTCTTTAAAGTCGTTGAGTTCTTTGGTCATGTTTATGATTTTTCTTTTAAATTCTGTGTTCTAGGGTTCCTCTGGGTAGTTACTATTGTAGTATATTTCTGTATGACTGGTGGGTTTGTTGGAGACATATTTTGGTTTTTCATATTATTTGTGTTTTTGTGTTGTGGTCTGGGCATATGGATTTCTTTTGTTGGCTGCGTGTCTGATATGAAATTCTGGCCTGCCTTTGTTTAGTTGAAGATTGGTTCTGTTTATGCTGTTGCTGTAGCTTGGTTGCTTTCTGATGGTTATGAATAGTTAGTTGGTTTGTGCTTCAGGTTCTCACTTTTGATTTTTTATTGGTGGGACAGAATGGTTTCTAGGTGGCTAGTCAAGAGAGCTCTCCAGCAGAACAAAGAGGCATGGGCCTAATTAGAGACCATGGGGACCCTGTGGCCGGATTCTGACAGCAAGTCCAAAGTTCTCAGGTGAGATGAGCAGGAGGGGGGCATAGGCCCAAGGAGGGGACAATGTGCAGAGGGTCTAACTAGATAAGCAGAATAGATATGAGCCCTGGAGCATCTATAATGTAGTTGGTCTGGGTACAGGGGTTTCAAGACCAATGGGCAGGGATCTGACTTCCTAGGCTGTCGGAGGTCTCAGGCAAGAGAAGCAGGAGGGCATCTAGGGAGGCCCAAGGTGGGCAAAGAGCCTTTTCTTACTGTCATCCTTACTTTGGTGGCCTGGCTATCTGGCCAGATGTTCACCCAACAGACGGAAGATAGGTGTCTTATAATCAGGCCCCATTTCCTTCCCCCTCATTCATCTGTGGAGAGACAGAAAGTGAATGTGTTTCTTCATTTTAGTAGAAGGCTTTTGCAGACTGGAGAATGTGAAAGGAGACCACAGCCTGTGTTGTTGTTCCAGGATGTAATTATAAAAACACTCTATCAAATGTGAATTCAGGAATCGTGAATTCAGGTTCTGTGCCAACACAGCCGAATCTTATTTCTTTATTCGCATAGCTGGAGTAACAATCCCTCCCTTCTCCTGGAGTCCTCTGGATGACTGGCCTTGCATGATAGCTGATGCACAGTTATTGATCTAGGGGAATTTGTCAGGACATGCTTAGGTTGTCTTAGAGTGCCTCCTAGTGTAGAATGTCTGAACAGCAACACCTGTATACCCTATTTGCTGTGGAGAAATTCCTAGACAGTGTAGGCCTGCCCTGGGGTGGGGGTAGGGGGTGCACATACTTGTTTAGGTGGACGTACTTTAAAGTTGTGAAAATGTTACCATCTTATATGATTAATAGGCAGGGTTTTTTATGTCTACAGTAAATGAGTAAATTGCTTAGGTAATTCATATGGCTTTGAGAATGCCACCTTCATATATGGGAACGTGTTTGCAATGGATGAGCAGTTCCCCAAGTGTGCCAATTTATAACGTTCAGTTAGACATGACCTGTGGCATTTGTAGGACAATTCATTAAGATTCTCAGGGTATTTATGGGGTCAGTTATTTTTTTCTTTCAGGAAAGGTGGTAAGCATTTTTGATCCCTGTCCTTTGAGCTTGAGGTACTGTTTGCTCCTTGGCAGCCTTGTTGGGAGGGGAGAACCCAGGTGAGAGGACCTGTGTCTGTGCATCTCCCAGTCCTGGGTTACACTCACTGGGCTATGCAGTCTCATGTTTCCATATGGTGGATACAGTGTTGGAGGGTCAAAAAATTGACTCAATAGCTATGAGTAGGTCTTAAAGACCGAACCACTGAAAGGCCAGGGATGGGGGAACACTTAGTTAATTTAACATTTAGCTAATGCCTTCTGCTCAAGGTCACATGTGTAATGAGGTCATGCCTGGTCATGCTATGCATTTTTTAAAATTTATTATTTTTATTTTATGTGTATGAGTGTTATGCCTGCATGTAGGTAAGTGCACCCATGTTGTGCAATGTCCATGGAGAACAAAAGAGGCTGTCGGTTCCCCTGGTGGACTTATGGACAATTGTTAGCTGCCATGTGGGTGCTGGGATTCAAACCTGGGTCTTCTGCAAGAACAGTCAGTGTTCTTAACCACTGAGCTATCTCTCCAGCCCCACTCTATGCATTTTAAAAAAAAATTTATTTCATTTTATGTGTTTGAGTGTATTGCCTGCATGTGTGTAAGTATACCCAAGTCATGCAATGCCTGTAGATGTCAGCAGAGGGCACCAGATCACCTGGAACTGGAGTTATAGACAGTTGTTAGCTGCCATGTGGGTACTGGGATTTAAACCTGGGTCCTCTGCAAGAGCAGCCAGTGCTCTTACCTGCTGATCCATCTCTCCAGCCCCCTGACCACTCTATGTAAAATTTGGTTGCAAGTCCCTCCCCTTCCCAACTGGTACTTCTGATCTCCCTATTCCAACTCTGTCCCTTCTTTCTCTTCATCTTTCACTGTGTCATCTAGCACATTCACTGTTCATGGTGTGTCTGTTCTTCTATAGAAACTCCTCAGTGGGTGTCTTTGTGAACAGACTAATGTATGAATTCCTCAGGATTCACAGCAATATAAAGCTGCTGCTCAAATTACTGCAGAAGAAAGAAAGCTTTGGAAACACTCACTGTGGGAAACACCTGCTGGCAAGGAGATTTTTTTTTTTTTCGTTTCACGGATTTAAAAAGTGATGTGGAAGGTACACAGGTCTTAAAGGCACAGGTCATTATTTGGCCAGACCTTTTCTGACTCTGTTTATGTCAGATTTCGCTAGCCATGGGTGGGATGGTCAGGGCAGGGTCCCCTGAAGCCATCTTGTGACACCCACCTGGATGCATGTTGCTGCCTATCATTTGTGACCCCCAGCACCAACCTGTCCTTGGTGGCCTTAAACTTTATTGATTTCCCACCTCCCTGGCTGCCTGCTATGATTTGGAGATGGTTTGAATGTGGCCCCCAAAGCTCCTTGTGAGGGAGACTTGGTCCTCAATGAGGCACTGATAGGAGGTTGTGGTACCTTTAAGAGGTAGCACCTGATAGAGGTGGTTGATGTCTTTGGAAAGGGTTAATGTAATGCTCATAGTACTGGGTTGGTTCTTCTGAGAACAAGTTGTTATAAAAGAGTAACCCTAGGCCCTGAATCTTTCTGGCTTCCTCTGGCTTCCTGCTTCCATGCGATAGCTTCTGTGCATACTTCTGCCATCATGATGCCTTAACATCTGTCTTAACACCTCTAGCTGTCTAATTGCTAGGGCTGCCCAATCTTGGAATTTCAGCCTTCAAAAACTGTGGGAAACACTTCTTTTATTTGTTTTTCAGCATTAGATATTTTGTTGCAACACACACACAAAAGAGACAAACATATCACCCCTTTCTAGTCTCTCCCCACCTCCTGATCCCAACACTAAACATCTATTTAATAACCTCCCTTTGTTCAACTCATGCCCATGCCACCTTCACCTGGCCTAACATCTCCTTGCCTCTCACCTCCCTCTTGCTTCCAGGTAGGTTAGTGCAGGTTGGGAGCTGCTACCTTTCTGTGGGCTGCTTCTCCTCTCAGGAGAAAGGCAAACATCCATGTTGGCAGAAGCCTGTGGAGTAGCAGGGGCCGAGGAGACAGCCTCACATCTGGTAGTTATTGTGAACCATTTTCATGGTTTCCCATCATTTCTGGAACTGAGGTCTTAAATACAGAGTGAGGTGACTTTGGGACCATGACTGCTGAGCTTCTTTTCCTTATGAAGAATGCCCAAGGGGGTTGGATTAGTTTCCATCAATACCATTTCCAACGTGTGTGTGTCTGTGTGTATGTGTGTGTGTGTGTCTGTGTGTTCAGGTGTGTTCAGGTGCACATGAATTTGTGGGTGTGGGTGTGTGTGTACATGTATGAGGAGGCCAAAAGATAACCTCTGCTGTCATTCCTTAGGCACCATCTCATTTATTTTTATTTTATGTGTATGAGTGTACTGCCTGCATGTATGCATGTGCATCCATGTTGTGCAATGCCTGAGGAGGTTGGAAGAGGGTGTCAGAGCTCCTGGAACTGGAGTTAGCTGCCAGGTAGGTGCTGGGAACTGAACTCCTGTCCTCTGGAAGAGTGGCCAGCATTCTCAATTGCTGAGCCATCTCTCCAACCCCAGCACTTTGCACTTTTTTGAAAAACAATTTATTGAGAATTTCATACAGGGAAATAAGCATATAAGGTGTTTTGATCAAGTCCATGCCCACTCTCTCCACTCCACCTCCTCCCATATATCCCCATCACTTTTTTCTGATAACTTTATGTACTCTTTCTTCTTCTTTTTTTTAAAGGAGCTTTTTGCTACTCTAACATTCCACCCTCCGAATAGGTAGCCCTAAAATCTTTTAAGGATTAGATAAGAGCTCCCAAATACTTTCGACATTTTTGGCCTTTGGAACAGAGTGTTGCTAAGACATTTAGCCAAGAAGCTGGGCACCTTTTTTAAATGTTTTTAAAAAAAATTTTTTTAAATAAATAACTTATTGAGAATTTCATACATGCATATAAGGTATTTTGATCAAATCCAGAGGTTACCAGCTTGAGGATAGGGAATCAGGATGTAGATCAGTCTGGTTTCTTCCATGCTGAACAGGGACCCACGGTGAGGCAATTGGAGTACCCCTTCATGGGGATCTATCTAAAAGACTCCCAAGTTGCATAACTCTTATCTGTAGGGGGAAAAGAAAGTCCTTGACTGGTGAATAGGAGATGTGAAGGAGAAGTAAATGTAAGAGTAATTAGCATTACAAGTTCTAGACAGGGAACTAGAAAAAAGTCAGAACA
>NW_008356240.1:26212-30575 GCF_000622305.1 Nannospalax galili
CTTATACTTACACTTAAGGTCTTTTGGGGATCTGTTCCTCAGTGGTCACATGGGCTTGGGAGGAGCCCCTGGCTTCTTTCTTTTACCAGTTCCATCTATGTGAAGATAAGTCAAAGGTCCTGCTCGACTGTGGCTGGCTTTACTTGGAAGCATGGAGGAAATGTTTCCTCTGAGTTGACCCTCCTCTTGTAGACTGGACACTGGTTCAAGTCCATCTGGTGGGGTCTCCATGGCCTCCCTGAACAAGAGGACAGGTGACTCACCACAGTTACAGGACATTTTGAGAGATGTTCCATAGTCCCCTGGAACTTGCTGGGCAAGGGTCAAAAACTGTTCTTTAAGTCCCTCTGGCCAGCATAGTATAGGACTCAAAGTATAGCTGTTCCATTTCCAATGAAGTTATTTTCACCAGTCTGGTACTTTTAATTACCATGTGCTATAGAGATAAAGCTTGGATAAAAACCAAATGTTCTCAGATAAACCTTGACTAGATATATATTTTGTTCCTTAAACTAGTTGACTAAACTATGACCTTAGAAATTTTAAGATTTTGTGTATATTATTTTTGTCTCCCTGCTTATATATCATAGCAAACCTACACAGACCTTAATCTCTTGCTTAGGCTGCTCGTTTTTTCTGTCTATTTTGGAAAATATCTCCATTCCCATATCCTTTTAACTGCTTTTGCATTCTTGTTTTCTTTTTTAAATAAGTATGAGACACAATAATATTAACAAATAAATTTTCCATCTGTTGTGAGAATTCTTGTCCTGGGGATACTAAGCAACACTTATTCCCTTTTAAGGTTTTAGTGTCAAGCCAATGTTTGATTAAAGTTTTACTGGGGAACCAATGAATCTACAGAGCTTACTTACCTAGAGGGGTTGCTGAGGTGTATGAATGACCTGAGGGCATGCACACTGGAAAGCCTTTACCCAGCATGGGTCAAGCCTTCTCTTCCTATCCTTCCCCAGATTGTATAATTTAGGCCTCCCCAAATCCAGGAGACCATGTGGGATTAGGGCCAAATTACATACAGTTGGCTGGGAAGAGTGGCTGGATATGCCAGTGAGGGTCCAATGACCCTGCTTGCCCCTCCTTTAATGAATGAACACAACAGATAAGCCCAGTTGTGATGATGTTTTGCAATCAGACACTGCTGAAGTCATGATGATGGTAGTTATTTCATGTAGAAAGACTGCTGTACAGGATTATCTTATTAAAAGAAAAGGGAATTTAAGAGGATTTGGTGCTAGTATCCACAAATGAGTGCGAACATATGTCTTACCTTTCTAAGTCTGTGTTACTTCACTTAGTATAACAGTTTCTAGATCCATCCATTTACCTGCAAATTTCATTATTTCATCTTTACTGCTGAATGGCATTCCACTGTGTAAATATACCACATTTTTGTTAACCACTCATCAGTTGCTCATAGGTTGCTTCCATCTCTTAGCTATTGTGAAAAGAGCAGCAACAAACATGGTTGTACAAGTGCCTTTGATGAGCCCTTTGGGTATATGCCAAAGAGTGGTATAACCAGGTCATACAGTAGGTTCATTTTTAGTTTTTAAAGAGTTCTCCACACTGTTTTCCATAGGGGTTGCACGAGTTTGCAATCCCACTAGCAGTGATTGAGCATTCCCCTTACTCCAGATCCTTGCCAGCATTTGGTATCATTTGTTCTCTTGATCCTAGCCAGTCTGATTGGGGTAAGATGGTACCTTAGGGTGGTTTTAATTTGCATTTGCCTATTTAATAACAATGTTGAACACTTTTTGAGATGTTTCTTAGCCATCTTTATTTCTTCCTTAGGGAACTCTCTGTTTAGATTTTTAGCCCATCTTTTAATTGGGTCATTTGGTTTCTCGCTTCTTTATTTTTTGAGTTCTTTGTTTCTCTTCATTTCCTTGGTTGCTTCTTTTGATGTACAGAAGATTTTTAATTTAATGAGGTCCCACTTGTTGATTGCTGACCTTAATTCGTGAGCAACTTCTGTCCAATTTAGAAAATCCTTTCCTACACCTATATCTTGTAAGTTACTGCCAATATTTTCTTCTAATAGTTTCGGGGTTTCCAGTTTCATTTTGAGGTCTTTGATCCATTTGGAGTTGATTTTTGTGCAAGATGAAAGATAGGGATTTAGTTTTATTCTTCTACAGGTGGAGATCCAGTTTTACCAGCACCATTGGCCGAACATACTATCTTTCCTCCAATGAACGTTCTTGGCCCCTTTGTCAAATATCAGGTGGCTGAAATTGCATGTACTCATATTTGGGTCTTCAGTTTTGTTCCATTGGTCTATGGGTCTGTTTTTGTGCCAGTACCATGTTGTTTTTATGACTATAGCTCTATAATATAGCTTAAAGTCTATATAGGAATCACCCCAGCATTGCTCTTAATGCTCAGGTTGCTTTGGCTATCCGAAGTCTTTTGTGCTTCCATATGAATCTTAGGATGTTTTTTTCCAACTCTGTGAAAAATGTGATGGGGATTTTGATTGGCATTGCATTGAATATATAAATGGCTTTTGGTGGGATGGTCATTTTTACAATATTAATTCTTCCAATCCACGAGCTTGGGAGGTCCTTCCATCTTCTGATGTCTTCCTCAATCTCTTTCTTTAAAGATTTAAAATTTTCATGGTAGAGGTCTTTAATGTCTTTGGTCAGGCTTGTTCCAAGATATTTTATTTTTTTGCAGCTATAGGAGTGTTTCCATGTATTCTTTCTCTGATTGCTTGTTACTAGTATAAAGAAACACTACAGACTTTTGTAGATTAATTTTGTAACCTGCCACTGAACGTGTTAATTTCAAGGATGTTTCTGGTGGAATTTTTGGCATGTCTTAGGTATAATATATCATATCATCTGCAAAAAGGAATAATTTGATTTCTTCTTTTCCAATTATTACTCCTTTAATTTCCTTCTCTTGTCTTATTGCTCTTGCAAGAGTTTCAAGCACTATGTTAAAAAGGAATGTAGATAGTGGACAGCCTTATCTGGTTCCTAATTTTAATGGGAATGCTTCCGGTTTTTCTCCATTTAGAATGATGTTGGCTGTGGGTTTGTTATATATGGCTTTAATTATGTTGAGGTATGTTCCCTCTAGTCCAATTCTTCTCTGTTCAGATTCAAGACATCAGGTCCTATGGTGAGGTTCTAGATCCATTTGGAATTGAGATTGCGTAGGTTAAGACATTTATTTATATTCATTCTGATGAAGCTATCCAGTATATCTAGCACCAGTTTCTGAAAATGCTGTCTTTTCTCCAATGTGCATTTCTGCCCCTTTGTCAAAAATCAGATGGCTAGAAACAGAAGTTCTTTTCTTTTCTTTTTTTTTTAATACAAGGTCTCCCTGTAACTGCTACTGACCCAGATTTGAGAAACACAAGTTCTTAAATATGGGCTCTCAATTCTATTCCATTGCGCAATATTTCTTTTCATGCTACAGTGATGCTGGCTTCATAGAAGGAATTTTGAAGTTCTCCCTCCATTTCTAATTTTTTGAATAAATTAAGTAGTATCAGATACACATCTTCTTTAAAGGTCTGGTAGAATTCTGGTGTAAATACATGTGGTCCTGGGCTTTTTCTAGCTGGGAGGTTTTGTATTACTGTTTCAATTTCCTTATATGCTATGGGTCTGTTTAAGCTATTGATCTCTTCTTGATTTAGTTTTGATGGTTCCCATGCTTTTAGATACCCGTCCATTTCTTTTAGGTTTTCAAATTTAGTAGCATATAGGTTTTTAAAGTAGTCCATTATAATGTTCTGGATTTTTTTGGTGTCTGTTGTGATGTTTCCCCTTTTATCTCTGATTTTGTTGATTTGGAGGTGTTCTTTCTTTCTTTTGGTTAACTGGACTAGTGGTCTGTCAATGTTGTTTATCTTTTCAAAGAACCAGCTCTTAGATTCATTGATTCTCTGTATTGTTTTCTTTGTTTCAATTTCATTAATTTCTGCCCTGATTTTTGTTCTTTCTTTTTGTCTGCTGGGTTTGGCTATCATTTATTTTTACTTTTCAAGTGGCTTGAGTTGCAAGGTTAAGTCATTTATTTGTGTTCTTTCTGATTTTTTAATGTAGGCACCTAGAGCTATAAACTTCCCTCCAAGGACTGCTTTCAATGTGTCCCAGAGGTTTTGTTGTGTTGTACTTTCCTTTTCATTTAGTTCCAGGAATACTTTTATTTCTTTCTTAGTTTCCCCTTTGACCCATTCATCATGCAGGAGTGTGTTATTTAATCTCCATGTGTTCGTGTGGTGCTTTTGGCTTCTTCGGGTGTTGACTGTAAGTTTTAATGCATTGTGGTCTTTTAGAACACATGGAATTATTTCAATCTTTTTGTATTTGCTGAGCTT
>NW_008356240.1:30713-31268 GCF_000622305.1 Nannospalax galili
ATGTTAATTCTCTGTCCTGTTCACCCATCTAATGGAGGCAATGGGATATTGAATTCCCCTCCTATTAATGAGTTGGGATTAATCTGAGTCTTAAAGTCCTATAGTACTGATTTTATGAAATTGGGTGTACCAGAGTTTGGTGAATATATGCTCATGATTGTAATATCTTCTTGGTCAATTGTTCCTTTGATCAGAATGAAGTGGCCCTCTTTATCTCTTCTGATTAGTTTTAGTTTAAAGTCTATTTTGTCAGATATTAGAATTGCAACGCCTGCTTTTTTCTTAGTATCATTTGCTTGGTATATTTTTTTTTCCATCCTTTTACCTTAGGGTAGTGCCTATCCTTGAAAGCAAGATGAGTTTCTTGCAGAGAACAAAAAGATTTTGTTTCTTTTTTTATTTTATTTTATTTATTTTTTTTATGTGTGTGCGTGTATTGCCTGCATGTAGGTAAGTGCACCCGTGTTGTGCAATGCCCGAGGTCAGAAGAGGCTGTTGGATCCCCTGGAACTGAAGTTATGGACAGTTGTTAGCTGCCATGTGGGAGCTGGGAAT
>NW_008356240.1:31435-35410 GCF_000622305.1 Nannospalax galili
GAACCTGGGTCTTCTGCAAGAACAGTCAGTGTTCTTAACCACTGAGCCATCTATCCAGCCCCGAGTCTTGTTTCTTAATCCATTCAACTAGTCTGTGTCTTTTGAGTGGGGAGTTCAATCCATTGATAATTAAAGTTATTAATGAAATATGTGTATTGATTCCTGTAACTTTTATTTCTGTTCACACTTTTGGTGTAGCTGTGCATTTCCATAGTTATACCTTGATTAAGTTTCTTTTTGTTACCCCTTGGGTATAGTCGTTCCTTTCTTCAGCTCTTTGTATTGCTTCAAGAACTCTCTGAAGGGCTGATTTTGTGGACATGAATTCTTTCAGTCTATTTACATCATGGAAGATTTTTCTTTCCCCTTAGACTATAATAGACATTTTGGCTGGGTATAGTAATGTGGGTTGGCTTCTGTGGTCATTTAAAACTGGGAATGCTTTGGTCCAGGCTCTTCTGGCTTTCATAGTTTGCACTGAAAAGTTAGCTGTAATCTTGTCAGCTGTAATTCTGATGGGTTTTACTATATATATTGTTGTTTTTCTTTTGCAGCTTTCAGCATTCTATCTTTGTTCTGTATGTTTAGTGTTCTTACTATGATGTGCCGTGGAGAGTTCCTTTTCTGGTCCTGTCTATTTGGTGTTCTATATTCTTCTTATATTTGTATGGGCATGTCTTTCTTTAATTTTGGGAAATTTTCTTCCACAATTCTGTTGAAGATCTGGTCCATGCCATTGTCTTGGGATTCTTCTCCTTCCTGTATGCCTATGATTCACAGGTTTGGTCTTTTTATGGTATCACCCAATTCCTGCATATTCCTTTCTTGAGATTTCTTAAATTTTTCATAGTCTTTGCTTGAGTGGTCCAGTTCGTCCACTTTATCTTCCAGTCTTGATACTGTGTTTTCCATTTCATTCATCCTATTGGTGAGCCTTTCTCCTGTCGTTTCTAAGGTTTCATTTCCTTCTTCATTGCAGCCTGAGTGTTCTTCAGTATTTCTAACTCTTTTCTGAATTCATTCAGAAGTTTAACCCTATCTTCTTTCAGTTCTTTGATTTCTTCCTTTGTGTGTTCTTTAAATTCACTTAATTCTTTTATTATGTTATAATTGTTCTTTTGAGTTCCATGTCCTGTGTTATCTCTAGGGGGTTCTCATTGTATTTCTCTAGAGGACTGATGGTACTTGGTGGGGATATATTATTTTAATTTTTCATGTTATTATTTTTTCTCGATTACTTTGACATGTGGATTTCTTTTGTAGATTCTGATTCTTGTGTGAGACTCAAGCCTTCCTTTGTTGAGTTTAGTTCTGCTTCTTTTTGTAAACTTTATGTGCTGTTGTGGTTTACTTGCTGGGCATGAAAAGCTGATTGGTATAGGCTTTAGGTTCTCTTTTTTGATTTTATATTGGAGTGGGCAAATTGCTTTTGTCTTGCTGTTCAGGAGTCCCCACAGAGGCCTAAGTCCTAAGGTCTGGATCCCTCCAGGAAAGATGCTGGCCTCAGGAATTTGAGGGCTGGGCTGGCCTGGGGGCAGGGCCCAGGAAAGATGGTGACCCCCCAGGGATGCAAAGGGAGGTGGGGATGAAAAGAGGCCTGAGGGCACCTGGGGACTACAGGGAGGAATTTGGTTGGTCTGGATGAAAAGGATCAGGAAGCAGTGGGAATTCTGGGCTAAGAGGTTAGTCCATGGGTCTGGGTGTCACAACCAGAGATGGGCCAGTGCCCCTGGTAGGAGGAGAGATGAGGTAGGGGGGCTGGGAGCATGAATGAGGCTGGGGGAGTCAATGTGCACTGGGCACAGCCAAACTTACCCAGGCAAGCTGCTAGCTCCAGGAAGCTATGGGGCTGGGCCACCCAGAAATGCAAAGGGAGGTGGGGACTAGAGGGAGGAATTGTGTTGGTTTGGACGCAAAGGATCAGGAAGCAGTGGAGAGTTTGTGCCAAGAGGTCAGTCCAGGGGTCTGGGGTGCCAAGACAGGAAATGTGCCAGTCCCCCTGATAGGAGGAGAGATGGGGTAGGGGAGCTGGGAGGGTGAATGAGGCTGGGGGAGTCTAGGCGCATTGGGCACAGCCAAACTTACCCAGGCAAGCTGCTGGCTCCAGGAAGCTGTGGGGCTGGGCCTCCCAGAGATGCCTAAAATTTTCATTGTGGAGATCTTTGGTGTGTTTGGTTAGATTTATTCCAAGATATTTTTTATTTTATTTTATTTTATATTTTATTTTATTTTATTGCAGCAATTGTGAATGGAAGCATTTCCCTATAATCTTTCTCCAATTGCTTGTTATTGGTATATAGAAAGGCTACTGACATTTTGTAGATTGATTTTATAACCTGCCACTATACTGAAAACGTTGATCAGTTTTCTAGTTTTCTGGTGGAACTTTTGGGATCTCTTAGGTATAGTTAGTACCATATCATCTGCAAAAAGGGATAGTTTTACCTCTTCTTTTCCAGTTAGTACTCCTTTAATTTCCTTCTCTTGTCTTATTGCTCTAGCAAGAATTTCAAGCACTGTGGTGAAAAGGAGTGGGGATAGCAGACATCCTTGTCTGGTTCCTGATTTTAATGGGAATGCTTCCAGTGTTCCTCCATTTAGAATGATGTTGGCTGTGTGTTTGTTGTATATAGCTTTAGTTATGTTGAGGTACGTTCCCTCTAGTCCAGTCCCCTCTAGGATTTTAAACATAAATGCATGCTGAACTTTGTCAAAAGCCTTTTCTGCATCTGTTGAGATGACCATGTGGTTCTTGTCTTTGAGTCCACTTATATGATTAATGATGTTTATTGTCTTGCATATGTTGACCCATCCCTGCATCTCTGAAATAAAGCTTACTTGATCATGGTGAATGATCTTTTTGATGTGTGTCTGTATGTGGTTTGCAAGTATTTTGTTGAGAATTTTTGCATCTATGTTCATTAAGGACACGAGTCCATAGTTTTCTTTTTTGGTTGTGTCTACCTGGTTTGAGTATTAGAGTGATGCTGGATTCGTAGAAAGAATTTTGGAGTTCTCCCTCTGTTTCTATCATTTTGAATAATTTAAGTAGTATTGGTTGGAGGTCTTTTTTAAATGTCTGGTGGAATTCTGCTGTAAATCCGTTTGGGACTGGGTTTTTTTAGTTGGGAGGCTTTGTATTACTGTTTGAATTTCCTTATATGTTATTGATCTGTTTAAACTGTTGATCTCTTCTTGATTTAACTTTGTTGTTTCCCATGATTTTAGATATCCATCCATTTCTTTTAGATTTTCAAATTTAGAGGCATATATGTTTATAAAATATTCCCTTATAATGGTCTGGATCTTTTGGGTGTCTGTTGTGATGTTTCCCCGTTTATCTCTGATTTTGTTGATTTGAATTTGCCCTTTCTTTTGGTTAACTGGTCTAGGGGTCTGTCTATCTGGTTTAGCTTTTCAAGGAACCAGCTCTTAGATTCATTGATTCTTTGAATTGTTTGTTTCTATTTCATTAATTTCTGCCCTGATTTTTGTTATTTCTTCTCTTCTGCTCGGTTTGGGTTTCATTTGTTCTTGCCTTTCCAGCATCTTGAGTTGCAATGTTAGGTCATTTATTTGGGCTCTTTCTCATGTTTTAATGTAGCCACTTAAAGCTATAAATTGCCCTCTTAGGACTGCTTTTAAAGTGTCCCAAAGGTTGTATTGTGTTGTATTGTTGTATTGTCCTTTTCATTAAATTCCAGGAATCCTTTTATTTCTTTCTTAATTTCTCCTTTGACCCAGTCATTGTTTAGGAGTGTGTTGTTCAATTGCCATGAGTTCATATAGTGACTAGCGCTTTGTCCATTGTTGATTTTGAGCTTTATCACATTGTGGTCTGATAGAATGTATGGCATCATTTAATTTTTTTTTATTTGTTGAGGTTTGTTTTGTGGCCCCATATGTGGTCAATTTTTGAAAAAGTTCCATGGGGTGCTGAGTAGAAAGTGTATTCTTTGGAACTGACTGAATGTC
>NW_008356240.1:35579-36260 GCF_000622305.1 Nannospalax galili
TTTTTTTTTTTATTTTTTTTATGAATTTGGGCGCACCAGTGTTTCGTGTATATGTGTTAAGGATTGTAATATCTTCTTGGTTAATTGTTCCTTTGATCATAATGAAGTGACCCTCCTTATGTCTTCTGATTAGTATTACTTTGAAGGCTATTTTGTCAGATATTAGAATTGCAACCCCTGCATGTTTGTAGTATCATTTGCTTGGCATATTTTTTCCATCCTTTCACCTTAAGGTAGTGCCTGTCCTTGAAAGTGAGATGAGTTTCTTGCAAACAACAAAAAGATCGGTTTTGTTTCTTACTCTTTTCAGTTAGCCTGTGTCTTTTGACTGCGGAGTTCAGTCCACTGATATTTAAAGTTATTATTGAAAAGATATGTATTGGTTGCCGTCATTTTGATTGCTGTTTGTGTTTCCTCTATTATACCTTTGTTTTCTTTGGTTGCCCCTGGGTTATAGTTGTTCCTTTCTCCTCTCTCTTTGTATTGCTTCAATATTCTTTGAAGGGCTGGTTTCGTGGACATATATTCTTTCAGGTTTTTCATGTCATGGAAGATTTTTCTTTCTCCCTCAACTATAATAGACATTTTTGCTGGGTAAAGTATTCTGGGCTGGCATCTATTGTCATTTAGAACTGGAAATACCTTGGTCCAGGCTCTTCTGGCCTTCATAGTTTGCTTTGA
>NW_008356240.1:36315-82232 GCF_000622305.1 Nannospalax galili
GTTGTTTTTCTTTTGCTGCTTTCAGTATTCTCTCTTTGTTCTGTACATTTAGTGTTTTTACTGTGATATGTCGTGAGGAGTTTCTTTTCTGATCCTGTCTATTTGGTGTTCTATGTGCTTCCTATGTTTGTATGGGGATGTCTTTCCTTAATTTTGGGAAATTCTCTTCTACAATCCTGTTTAAGATCTGGTCAATGCCACTAACCTGAAATTCTTCTCTTTCCTCTATGCCTATGATACGTAGATTTGGTCTTTTCATGGTATCCCACATCTCTTGCATATTCCATTCCTGTGTTTTAAAAATTTTTTTCATAATCTTTGCTTGAGTGTTCCAATTCTTCAACTTTATCCTCCAGTGTTGATATTCTGTTTTCCATTTCATTCATTCTAGCAGTGAGGATTTCCCCTGTTGTTTCAAGTTGGTTTGTTGGGTTTTTCACTTCCTTCTCCATTGAGTTTTCTTCAATGTTTCTATCTCTTTTATGAATCCATTCAGAAGTTTATCCCTATCTTCTTTCAGTTCTTTGATTAGTTTGTTAGTGTGTTCTTTAAATTTGTTGAATTCCTTGACCATGTTTATGATTGTTCTTTTAAATTCAGTGTCCTGGGTTATCTCTAGGGGTTATTCTTGTAGAACTCTTCCACAGGACTGGTAGAGTTTGGTGGGGACATAGTGTTTTTGCTTTCTACTTTATTATTCTTTCATTGTGATTTTGGCATGTGATTTTCTTCTGTTGTTTGTGATTCTGATATGAGAATTAAGTTGAAGTATGCTTCTGTTTGTAATATTGGTGTGTGTTGGTCCTTTTCTTATTGTTTATGTAAAGCTGGTTGGTCCAGGTTTCAGGTTCTCTCGGGTTTTATTTTGGAGGGAGCTGATGGCTTCAGATCAGCTTCTCAGGAGCACCCACAGAAGCCCAAGTCAGGTTCCAGTCAGGTATCATCATTTGGTATCCTTCTAAGATTTGGATCCCTACTAGCTGGAACTCAGAGAAAAATTTGGGAAATTCCTTAAGGGGGTGGGGGGTTGATATTGGAACTTTTTTTCTACTGAGTTCTTAGCCCCTATGCCAGAGGAAGGCTAGAAACAGGTACTGTCTGGCGATCTGCTGAGATCATAGCTGCTACACAGATGGAGGTCAGCCTTGCCCTCTCAGGCTGTCTGCTAAGATCTCAACCTTATCCTACCAAAGCCAGGCCTGCCCAGGGGCCTTGGGAGGTGTCTCACGCAACAACCCCCGTTAGGGGGTTAGGTATGGTGCAATTAGGGGAAGCTCACCACCACGTGGAGGCAGCATCTGGGCCACTCTCAGGCAGTCCTCTGCTTATTCTCAGCCCCTATGCCAGAGGGAGGCTGGAAACAGGCACTGTCTGGCAGTCTGCTGAGACCACAGTACACAGATGGAGGCCAGCACCCGCCCTCTCAGGCTGTCTGCTAAGATCTCCCACTTTGCCCTTGTTAGACAGTGTCTCTCACTGGTCCAGAACTCATCAAGTAGGCTAGACTGGGTGGCCTGTGAGTCCCAAGGATTCACCTCGCTCTACTTCCTCAGCATGGGGATTTTAAGCATGTGCCACCATGCCTTGCTTTTCCTTAAGGTGGGTTTTGGGGGTAGAACTCAGGTTCTCACACTCGTAAGATAAGCCTTCCCAATCAGAGCCATCACCCCAGCCCCATTTCCAACTCTTTATGTCTCCAGAATTCATCTGAGAATCAGACATAAATTTTGCTCTCAGAGGCTTTACAAGTTAAAACATAACAGCAGCAACAACCCCCTCCACCTGTGTGCTGGTGAGCCAGACTTGATACTGAGTATATTTCTGTCTTCTCCTTCTGCCTTAGGAAACCATCTTCTTCCCCTAACTCCAGGTCCTTCACCCAACTTCCAGATTCCTTTAAAAGTCAAAGAATGAGCCAGGCCCTGTAGCACAGGCCCGTAATCCCTGGTATTTGGAAGTATGAGGTGAGAGAATGATAAGGTCAGGGCTGAACTATAGAGTGAGTTCAAGGCTATCCTGGGCAACAAGTAAAAAGGGGATCACTCCCTTGTCACCAGTGATATATCACTGTGAGGTCCTAGGAGGGCAGACATGCCTTACTTGACAGTATGAAAAAAAGGGTCTGAAACTGGAACCAAAGTGACACCAGGCTCAACGTCGTGAGAATAAAAAGAAGCAGAGTGAAAATTCAGCAGGCAGCTAAGGCCTACGAGGTGTTGTCAGAGGACAGGACAGGACATGCTTAAGTACCACCAAGAAGGGTTAAGTGGTGGTAGTGGGAGAGGAGGAGGGGAAAGGGGAAGGGGGTGAGAGAAGCCGGGGAAGGAGAGGAGGAGGGGTGGGAGAGGAGGCGGGGAGGTGGGAGAGGCTGTGGCAGTCATTTGACAGTCTGTTTGAGTTTGGCACTACATTCTGGAACCCAAATGAGTCTTCAGAGAATTTTTTGGTGGAAGGGACACATTGTCATTTGATTTCTTTGAAGACCCATTTGATTTCTTTTGGAGGAACTGAAAGTGCCCTTTTGGCAGCAGAAGCCCAGGTGCAAGCTCATTCCCTCTGCCGTGGATTTCCATCTCGGGAGATGGATTTTCTTCATTTTTGTAGAATTTGCTTCATTGGGGTCATGAGGTCATTAGGTCTCACTTCAATCTCTTCAGCATCATTTGGTATCAGTGGGATCAGCAACTTCAAATCAGTTTCAATTTGTACTGAAAAAGTTAATGGCAGGAAAAATCACTACAAAAACAATTGTGGAGAATGGTCAAGAAAGTAGAAGATGAAGTTGGCCAGTTAAAGTCCTTAAGGATAACTGTTGGTGAGCTACACTTAGATAAGTAATTCAACAAGGCACACGTTTAACAGAAATGTCAGAAAATAGCAAGTACCGTTTAAGATTAACAAGAACTTTTTTTAAGATTTCAAAGGAACTTGACTTTCAATATAATTGTCTCTAAAGTATTTCTAAACAGCTCACCAGAACCTCTGTTTGTCATAGGTATTTGAGTTTGTTATTGGAACTACACAATAGGCCTGTTTTTGTCTTTAGAATTGTCATAATGTCTGTATCCACTTTGCTTCATTATTAAGGGGAACCCAAGGTGAGCCCCACCACTTTTGAGTGATGCTTGGTCAGGCACATACTGTGCCAGCAGCGTGCACTGTCTCCTATTGTGTTGACATGGGAGTGCAGAACCGTCAGCCTGCTGTGCAGTCAGCATTCTGGATGAACCTTCTACTGAAGTTTCAGTTTTTCCAGTATTTAGTAATGAGAGCTATTACTTTATCAATGGCCATACATTTCTGGCTTTATATAGACAATGGGTGTTTTCTAGTTGTGAGTACTGGTGACTTCCATCAGTTCTGATAATTGTTTAAATATGTAATGTTAAGCTTTGGTTTTTAAAAAGCTGATAAATTGGGTCTTTGTCATTGGCTTAAAAAGGTAAACTTGTTTGGTGCATTCTTTTATGGAAAAAAGTAAAAAGAATGGGGTTATAGCTCAGCTGTGAGCCACCTGTCTAACATGTGTGAAGCCCTAGGTTCAATCTCAAGAACTGCCAAGAAAAAAAGAGAGAGAGGCTATGTGAGACACTTTTTATTAGTTCCATCTTCCAATTTCCTGGACTCTGGCTTCTTTCTTTAATACACCACAGTGCATGTTATGGTGCCAGGAAGTGGGATTTCAATCCTTAGTTTGCCTTGAACTTTGGCCAGCAGCCCAGACCTTCTGCCCTGTTCTCCTGTGAGCCAACAGGAAGGACCTGCCCTACGGCCTTCAGGATTCAGCTGTAGATGCCCAAGAACAAAATGGCCAATAGTTGGCCCTGATGGATACGAGGTGCTAAACCACATTTATGTGGATATTATTTTGAAATCTCTACTACAGGGAGGCTGTGCTCTCCAGGTGAACCCTAAGCTCAGAAACAAGCAGTGTAGTTCTCTGTGAAGACTTGGGTCCCAGCTCTGCAGACTGACCACACCCCAGTTTGTTGTCCCTATCAAGTTGATGCTGTAAGGAAGAGATCCTTGCCTCTACCTCATACCAATAGAAGGCCGCCTTGCCTTTTTGGGCAGCATGCTGTTGATACCAAGGGAAAATGGTGGGAAAACATGGGTTTTTCTTCCTTTCTCATCAGTAAAGAGAAAGACAGACTCTGGAGTCATTATCTGTGACCCATTAGAAAGAGGTAGGAAATCGAGATTGGGGTCAGAGAAGAGATAGTTTCTAGAATGTTCTTCCTAATGTCTCTCTCTGGGAAGGTTGCCATGACAACTGATTCTCTAAATTTCAAGTGTGGCTCTAAAGAGATGTCACTGATTTTAATTTTTTTTATTAAAAAATTGGTTTTATGATTTAAAAAAAATATTTATTATTTTTATTTTATGTGTATGCATGTATTGCTTGCATGTAAGTAGGTGCACCTGTGTCATGCAATGCCTGCGGAGGATAGAAGAGGCTGTCGGATCCCTTGGAACTGGAGTTATGGACAGTTGTTAGCTGCCATGTGGGTGCTGGGATTGGAACTTGGGTCTTCTGCAAGAACACTCAGTGCTCTTAACCACTGAGCCATCTCTCCAGTCCCTGTTTTATGATTTTTAAAAATTTATCTATCAGGACATAGATTTCCACAGGTGCACTCCTGTATGAGTGGTCACACTTGGAGATTTTATGTGCTTGCTGCCGTTATTGTCCAAGTGTTTATGAAAGGGCTCTAGAACATGACTATCCTCAGTGACAGAAATTTTTCATGATGTAAGCCTGGTTTTTGAGAAACAGCTGCATGTTTGTTGATATGAAGAGCAAGGTAGGTGCAAGAAAGTGTCACCTGCTCCATGTGAGGTCTTGTTCTAAACTTTTAAGCAGGCTCTTCCAAACTCTTCAAAAAACACTAGGTATCTTTTATGATTGTCTGTTTGCTTTGAACAAATAGAGGGAAAAGATAGCAACTGCATTATGGTTCCACTTCCCAACAAGTATCCAACTATGCTTTGGTTTCTTCTGCCTATCAGAAGGGCATAGGACCCTGGGAGCAAACCTTCCCATGCCTCAGTTTCCCTACATCTAAAATAAGAATAATAGAACTTGCCTCATACAGCTGTTACTGAGGGTCAAAGGAGCTAGATAATTACAAATGCTACATGACAAATTCTGTAAACAAAATTGCAAACCATAGTGGGCTAGACTGCACTCATCCCTAAGTCTGAGTGTACAATATGTGCTATAATGCCACAGTATATGTATGATTCTGTGTGTGTCCTCATGTGCATGGTGTATGTAGTGACATGCCTATATGTGCACTGTGCGTTCCTGTGTGCTTGAATGTGGAGGCCAGAAGAGGATGTCAGGTGTCCTACTCTGTTACTCTTTGCCTTTGAGACACGCTCTCACCGCGAACCTAGAGCTTGCTGTTTTTTGGCTAGGCTGGTGGCCAGCAAGACCCAGTGAAGTCCCGCTTTCCCCACCTGTGGTGCTGGACTTGCAGATACGGGGCACCACGCCCGACTGTTCCGTGGGTGCTGGAGATCCCCAATCAGGTCCTCGTGCTTGGACCCACGACCAGCCCCAGTATGTGATTCTTCTGTTCGAAGTGCCCTTCGTCCTGGTCCTTTATAGAGTAGGAGATCCAAAGATTGTTTCCTCATATGATACTCAGCTCAGGTGATTGGAGCCCCGGGATAAAGGGCACAGGTCTGGAGATGAATCCAACATGGGCCTGGTTTCTAGCTCCCTCTTGCTGTGCATGGTGGGCAGGTTCTCATTCAGTGGTAGTTAAAGGCTTTGGCATGTGGTCTGCTATGCCATCCATGGCCAGTAGGTGGCACAAGCTGCACGTCGCGGCCTCTAACTTTGTTCTACTCTGTGTTTCTGAAGGGAAAGCTCATTCTAATCTAGCCAGGGCTTTACGGTAGTGCTTAATCACATGGCAAGGAATATGGAATAACTACTGGTATTTCTGTAAACACACATGCTAAAAAGCATCTGGAAGCTGGGGAGGAGGGAGGAGGGAGCACTCGGTGAGAGGTCTCCTGAGGACAACCTATATAAGGAAAGCCCAGCGAGGTTTTTAAATTCAAGAGCCAACTAACCTTGTGACTCATTGCAAGAAACATTTAGAACCCGGAAGGACCAAGATAATACATGTTGTGGATTGTAATCTGGTTAAAGGCCCACCCTGTCTCCTCCCTTCCCTCACATGCCCAATCTTGGAGTCCAATCACCTTGTACAGAGTGAGCAGGCCTGCCTAGATCCCCCTGCCAGGCCAGTCGCATCCAGGGGCACCTTCTGCGCTGCTGTTTGCTTACGTTCTGATTCTTTGTCCTGGCAAGTTGCCGGAGTTTGCCTTCTCTGGAGGAAAGTTTATTTGACTTTCTTTCTACCATTAATAAAATTGGCACTAGATGGATCCAAAGCTGAAGGAGAGACACACTGCAGCAAAACAAAAAACAACTAAAAACGGGGATCTGCTCTCCAATGGGGCAACAAAGACTTTAAAATATGCATAAACTTTTCACAAAAACTTTAGCTGTGGTAAAGTACACATAGTACAAAACCTACCATCTTAACCTGATTTATTTGTTTAGAGACAGGGTCCTGCTATCATAGCCCAGGCTGAACTAAAACTTGCCATCCTCCTGCACAGCTTCCTGAATGCTAGGATTACAGGCATGTGCCACAACACCCAGTGTCTTCACCATTTCAAGAGTACAGTTCATTCACATTGTTGTGCAGCCAGAATCGAGAACTCATTTTACCTCACCCAGAATTGTAAAATATTTATCATTTTGTGAGTGGGACATTTCACTCAGCAGAATGCCTTCAGGGTTCATCCGAGTTGTATAAGATGCCAGGATTTTCTTCTTTTTTTCAGCTGAATAATACACCATTGGAGATTAATTTTATATTTCAACTTGACTGGGCTAAGGAGTGATCAGGCAGTTGGTAAACATTATATCTGGGTGTGGTTGTGATGGTTTCTGGTGAAGATTAGCATTAGAATTAGTAAATGACAAAAAAAAAAATTCACCTTCATCAATGTGGGCAGGCATCATCCAATCTGTTCAGGGCCCAAATAACACAAAGCAGGTGGAAGAAGGGTACGTTGTCTCCTCTCGAGCAGGGGCATTCATCTTCTTCTGACCCAGATTGATAGGTCATTGGTTTAGGGGGCCTTATACCACCAGATCATTGGAGCTTGTTGGGTCAGGCATGGTGGGTACCATTCTATAATCCCAACACCCAAGAAGCATAAACAGAAGATCCATGAGTTGGAGGCTAGTGTAGGCCACACACCAAGACCTTGTTTCAAACAATAATGGTATCAACAACAAAAGAGAGCACTGTTTGTTTTAACCATGGTTTCTCTAATCCTGGCCTGTTGACTGAAGCTGAGCTATAGAGCAAAGTGATCCTAAATACCATCTAATAGGGTTGGAGAGAAGACTCAGTGGTTAAGAGCACTGGTTTTTCTTACAAAAGACTTGAGTTCGGATCCCAGCACCCACATGGCAGCTAACAACTGTCCGTAACTTCAGTTCCAGGTAATCCAATGCCCTCTTTGTTCTCTGCAGGCACTGCACAACATGGGTACACTTACACACATGCAGGCATAACACTCATACACATAAAATATTAAAAATAAATTATTTTAAAAAAACATCTAATAGTGTCTTCAGGTGTGGAATGCAAGGAAGACTCAGAAAAGCAAAAATCTCCCCTCAAAGCCGCAACAGGGACAATATGCTAAATGCAGATTGGGCTCTGCCTCTCATGAACATGTACACCTCTGAATGTTTTATTCTCTAGTATAAGTCTTTTCCCATATTACAGCTTTTATCATGTGAGTTAACCAAGAACAGCACATGAAGGGGCCAAGGAACATGGAGAAAGTTGAAGAGATCCAAGAGAAAGGAGGTGCAGAACAGGGCCAAGCCCTTGGACAAAGATGCCTGGGAAATAACAAAGATTGCATATTCTTCACAGAGTCAGGGCATTACCCTCTTCTGTTTTCTTATAAATTTACCAGTTTGGTTGCAAAAGCCTAGCACCTTCTTGTGGCTTTTAAAATTGGGTCTGTGGGCAGTGTTCAGCAGGGACTGAGGATCGTGACTGGGGTGCCAGGGTAGCCCTTTCATGATTGGCTTCTGCACCCTTTAATTTAGGGGCTACTGTGGTATTGTTGGTATTATTCAGGGGTTTGGCTTCAAGAGAATCTGCAATGATTTATTTGTTATTTCACAGAAATTGGTACCAGCGGTTGGCATGTAATGTGGTAGTGTTGGCTCTCCGGTTTGCTCAACACCTTTCCAGTGAGTGAGGTGGTGGGAAGAGCCTGCGGTCCATTTGCTGACCTGCAAACACCAGTTGTGGGTGCCTTTTACTCTTGCTCAAAACTTTTCCCAGGCTCTGTGAGTGTGTGACATCTGTAAAAATAACAAGTCAATCTTAAGAGTTTGTCCCCTAAATAAGCATTATGGTTTATTTTCTAGTAAGGAAGAAAAAGAATTTTGGTTCTCTAGAATTTGGTCTGACCTTACAGGGATGTCATGTTGCCACAGCTCAGCATTTACGCTTGTTTAAGCACCATGCCTTAGGAAAATGGCACTTGGATCCTTATATAGAATGGAACAGTGTTTTCATGTATCCCCTGTATATCTTCCTATGTGCATTAAATAATCTCTCAATTACTGATATTGATAAATGAAATGTAAAAGTTAAGCTATTAAATGCAGTCTACTATCTCTTCATATATTTCATGTCCTCTCTTATTATTTTTCTCGTTTTTGATGACCTATTGAATCTAATCTATGTTCCCCAAATGCTCTTGGGTGTGGGTCCATCCCATGGCATCTGGTCAACTTACTGGGAATCACACCCTTAAAGAAAACTATCTCTCCCTCAGCAGCTATCATTTGCCAATAGATGCCCAGGTAGGACTGGAACTTCCTGCCCACCTCGATTTTTGTCTGGCTTGGGCTTATCCAGGTCATGTGTATGCTATCCCTCTGCTATGGGTTCATATAAGCAACTACTCTGTGGTGTCCAAAGAACACAATTTCCTTGTATTCATCTACCACCTCTGACTCCTACAATTTTTCCACCCACTCTTCTACAATGATCCCTGAGCCTTGGGAGGAAAGGGTGTGTGATATAGGTTTCCCATTTGAGGCTGAGCACTTAGCAATCTTGTGTTTTCTGCATGTTGACCAGTTGTGGGTCTCTGTGTTAATCACCACCTGCTGTATGAAGAAGCTTCTCTGGTGAGAATTGAGAGATGCACTAATCTATGGGTATGTATTGTTTTTTTTTATTGTTTTCTTTAATGTTTTCCATCTGGAGGTGAATCTGAGGATGTGGAACCTGAAGATATGGAGGCGCAATCTGGCTCTCTGACTTTCAAGACTCCTCTTTCTGCTTTAAATTATGCCCTGAGGCAGATGCTCACAGCTTGCTTGTGCATCTCATGCCAATGTTAATGTACATTGCTGGTGAACTTCTGAAGATCATTTAAAGCGCACACAATGAATTCTGGTAATTATATAAGGCTGTATACCACCAATGACAACTGAGACACAGAGTATACTGTCACCCCACACAAGTTCCCTTGAGCTTCTTTACAGTCATATCCTTTTCCTTGGCCTCAGCAATCAGGGACTTGTTTCTATCACTATAGTTTTGCCTTTTACAGAATTTCATACAAATGGCACCGAACAGTTTAAAATCTTTTGTGTCTGGCTTCTTTCCTTCAGCATTATACTTTTGAGACTTGCTCATGTCTCTGTGAGCCAGGTGTGGGTCATTGCTGATGGCTGGGTTGGACTGCATTGTAGAAATCTATCACACTCAGGCTTTCCATTTACCATTTAGATATTTGAGCTGTTACCAGTTTGGGGCAATAATGACTCAAGCTACTGTAAACATTCATGAATTGGTTTTTGTGTGGACTTCTGTTTTCATTTTTTAGGTAGTGGTGGGAGACAAAATACTCATGAATGGGTTGGTTTTAAGATCTCATGAAACTGCCTTCCAAGGTGGCTGTTCCATTTGTATTCAAATGGACCCTGTTAGCCCAGAATGTATAACCTTCAGCCTTCCTGAAACCCATAGTGATCTATCTTTGTGGTGGTTTTAGAGACATTTTATAAGACCCCACATATAATCAAATTACTTGGCTTTAGGGAAAAAGATGGTAACATGTCTGGAAATGAGATGACTTATTTGAACTCCAGGCTCTGTTTAAAGGCTTGTTTTGTCCTCCTTTTGAGGGAGACACATCCATCCTGTCACAATCCGTGTGTGAGTCAGGTCTCCCAAGTGTCCTTTGAGTCCTCACTTGTCAGTTTTGTGTCTGTGCCTCTAATGGGAGTTTCAAGTTCCTCCTGTGCTGAGATAATGCCTCAAGGCGAGAGGAAAAAAATATCTGTGGCTGTCAAATCCGTGGGAAGTGATTAATTGCAGAGACATTTACAGCATGCTCAACTGGTGTATTTCCCGACCTTTATCTCACATGCAGCTAGGGGAAGGCAGGGTCAAGTTTAAATCCAAGATGTCAAGTGTCTCAGGCAGGAAGATTTCTGCTGAATACTCAGCTTGGGGGCGGGGTGTCACTGTCTCTGTGTCTCACACCTGGTGAAAACTGACTCCCATTAAAAAAAAAAATGTGTTAGGGGCAAAACAACTATTGACTTGGTGTTGGAGTGAAACTTCTTGCAAGACTTTTAGACTGACATGCCCTTTGATGTGCTGGGCTTTCAGGGTTTTGGCAGCCTCTGAGTCACTGTGCTACCTGTGCTGACTATGGTTCATAGGTCTGTGTACTATTTAGAGTGCAAAGTAGTTGGTTCTCTTGGAATCCTTTAGCTTCCTCCTGGGAAAATGAGTTTTGTGGGCTTGAGCTCTCAAACCTTGTGGCAGGTGTGGACTCTTGGCCCCACTATAGCCCTGGTTCATGTGATTTGTGGGATTAGAGGGTGTCGCTTATTCATCACTGGGCCAGGGTCAAGTTTAGGTGAGGTTTACTCCATCTAATCCAGGATGAGGGAGCCGTCTCTATGTTTTTCATTCAGAGAAATGACTAGACACAAGAAAATGTCATCATAAGCTTGTAGACCATAGATCATCTTTGAAAAAGTCTGAGGATCCAGGGCTGGAGAGATGGCTCAGCAGTTAAGAGCATTGGATGCTCTTGCAGAGGACCCGGGTTTGATTCCCAGCACCTACATGGTGGCTAACAACTGTCCCTAAGTCCAGTTCCAGGGGATCCAACTCCCTCTTCTGTCCTCCTCGGACATTGCGTAACATGGGTGCACCTACCTACATGCAGGCAATATACTCATACACATAAAATAAAACAATAAATAAAATCTTTAAAAAGTCCGAGGATCCTGTCTTATTGTTGGAAGACATTTTGAGGCCCCCTGCCATCCAGTCAGTGGACAGCAGGAAGCTGTTTAGAGCACATAGGCCCTAAACTGCAGGTGCTGGATCTCTCTCAGGGTCAGCTTCTCTTTTTGTTGTGTGTGTGTGTGTGCGCACATGTATGTGTGTGTGTGGTGTATGTACAAATTCACGTGCGTGTGTCCATATGTATTGTGTGGTATATATTTGTGTTCATGTGTGTTTGTGCACGTGCACATGTGTATGGAGGCCAGAGGTAGATGTTGAGTATCTTCATCTCTTTCCATCTTATTTTTTGACAGGTCTTCTCACCTCAGCTCGTCAACCTGGCTAGGCTGGCTGGTCAATGAGCTCCAAGGATCCGCCTGTCCCCCATCTCCACTCCAGCACTGGGGTTTCAGATATGACTGCACCCAGCTCTTCATGGGTGCTAGAGATCTGACTCAGGTCCTTGTACTTGTGTGGTAGGCACGTCCCTAAGGAAGCCGTCTCCCTAGGCCCTCCCTTGGGGTCTGCTTCCTTTGTTACCTCCACTGATCTTAGTAAACAGCAGGGAACAAGGTTCAGATAACTACCATATGTAACCTGTATGCCTTAGTCTCTCTAAAGTTCCAACTTATCTCTCCCAAAGACAAGAGGGAGCAGTATTACCTAGTTTGCCCTGCATCCTGCAGTCCCAGAGTAATCCCGGAGAGCAAAACTGTGTACCGTTGAAACCCAGGTTACTCAATAAGGCACATGTTGGGAAATAACATTACTTTTCTGTTTTAAAATAAGTAGGTTTGGAGGGAGCTGGGAAACTGCAGGATTTAGTTACAAAATGACTGTAATTGTGGGAGAAGCCTTTTCTTTCAATTTTGAAACACACTGAACAGGATATACCATTTAGAAATAATTTACTGTTAGAGGAGGCCTCTTTCTTTTAAGGGGTGCTTCTCTGGGTGGAAAGGGTGCTCATGGGGGCTGTGAGATAAGACCCCAGGTGAGCCTCATCTTCCAACTTCAGTGTGACTATATGGGGCAGAATGTTTTAAGGTACAAGCACACCACTTTTTTCCTCTCTGGAGAAGCAGCAGGAAGAGCCAGCTGAGCATAGACCCTCTGAAGGAGGACACTCATCCTGCTTGAAGATTGGAGCTGCCTGCAGACACAGGGCCACCCCGGAACCTTGACCACCTAGAGCACCCAGATGTGTGGCTCCCCTTTCTGCCCATACAATTCTCTTCACCATCATCAGTACTGTTAACTGAAGACCTACTCTGTGCTGGCTATCACATCAAAAAGGAGGAAAACCAGGACACAGGAATACAGTCCCCTCTCCTGTTACCCAACACCAGGTGCCAGGTGCCCCACTGGGCTCATAGCAAAGGACAGAAAAGCCTGGCCTGGTCAAAGTGGAACTATCACAGTGGGTTCTGTGGGCAAGCAGGACAGCATGCTTATGGTGTGGATAAGGATGGGCTGGCCTTGGATGGTATAGTAGGCATGAATCAATAGAGTGGAGGAGTAAGATGTGTGGCAGGGTGCCCTCCTTCCAAAGCAGATGATGGGGGTGCCCAGGCGTACAGAGCCATAGGAGGGCTGGGGCTGGCCTGGTGGGAGGCTTTTGTAAAGGAACCTTGCCTCCCTTCTCCCCCTCTTCTTCCTTTTCTTTCTCCTCCTCAATATGGTTCCCCTTACATAGCTCAAGCTAGCCTGGTCTTACACTGTTAGTTCTGCCTCATCCTCTGAGAACTGGGATGACAGGTCTGCACCACCATTTCCAGCTTCTTTTTCCATACCACCGCTTAACATTAGTTTGATTAATTGTCCCTTTGTTCTTTTGGAAATATGTAAGATCAAAGAACTTTGTCTGGTGCTTAGAAGCTGTTGAGTACTTGCTGAATAAGCTGAGTGAGGCATTGGTGCTGGTGTTTTGAGGCCCTAGCATGGGAAGACACTAGATACTGTTGTATAGTCAGGCACTGAGAGACAAAGGCATGGATTAGAGGGGTAGCCTCAGGGGCCTCAAGGATGAAGGAAGGAGACATCTCTGGTGTGGTTGTTGCTGGTTGCTTGCTTGGCCATGCTCTGGATGACTCTGCAAAGGCTGTACTCCAGATGTGGGATGATGTAACCATGTTTTCAGATGCTTCCTGAGATCTTGTCTATGTTCATGCCAGGCCGGTGTTCCAGGACTGCAGGTTCTGCCCCAGCTCCATAACATAAAAAGCCAAGCTTGAGGTTGCAGACTGGCTTTTAGAGAAAAAGTTAATCTTTCTTTTTAAGGTAAGTGGGAAAGGCCAAGGTAAAGTTTAACAATGCTGGATGAAATGTAAAGAACTAGACAAGTATCAATCAGGCTGTGCCTGAGTACTTGAATTTCTTTAAATTTTGTTCTCAATTATACATGGCAACTAAATATTAGTTAATTTAGTAATTTTAATATTATGCTTTGCTTTGTCAACTTAAAAGAACAGTCCTGCTTTAAAGGAAATAAAAAATAGTCTGTTTTGAGCCAAATGTGAATAGCCATGGCCCAGGGACCTGCGTCCAAGTTACTGGGAGTGACTTATTCCACTCGGAAGAGGTTACATGAACTTTTTTTTCCTTTCTTTGAGACAAGGTCTCCTTGTAGCCCCAAGGAGCTGACCTGGAATTCACTATGGAAACCAGGCTGGTCCCAGTCTCACAGAGATCCTCCTGCTTCTTCTCCTGGAGTGCTGGGATTAAAGGTGTGTGCCACCACGCCTGGCAGTTACATGAACTTTTATAGTAACAGGACAAAAGAAAGTAAAGCCAATGACTGACTAATGTGTTAGTGGGATTGTTAGGTACATGGGCCATAGCAGAGGGAAGAAATCTTTTCTAAAGGCTTCAGGCATGATCTTTTAGCATTCTTAGCCTTAGGATTGAGTTGAGGGAAGGCAGGGTTCCACTAAGCTCAGTGATTACATTCTGAGAAGTTTATCTATTAGTCATGAGCATGTTGGGTCAGATACAAATGTTAATTGGCAATTAAAGGTCCTATTTTAGCTCAAGATAAATTTGGCTCACAACCTATAGCATTTCACCTCTCTACACTCAAGATGTTCTAGTCAGTCAAAGTCACACTGTCTACAGGTTATATATAGTAAGACTTGGGATGGAGCCCAGGGCCTGGTGCATGCTAGAGAAGTGTTTTATGGCTGAACTCCACCCCCTGCCCCTCAGGATCTTTAGATGCAACTGCTCCGGAGAGCTTCAGGCTCACAGTTTTTAAAATGTAGCTCATTTTTCTAGAGGTGTGGAGTTGCTTGCTGATCTGTGCTTTGATTATCTGCTATCTGTGTGTTTCAGTTCATACCATTTTTGGTCATGAAGCTGTAACTTGGGCATCACCACTGACTTGCTTGTAGCTGCCCAGTTTCTAGTGTGGGACCTACAACATGCTCAGAAAATGTCCCAAAACTTGGCAATAGGGGGAAAATACAACCCCATGCACTGTCAGAGATATGTATCTCGGAGCATTGCCTAGGGGATCCACTCAGTGATTATTTAAATCTCCAAAGGAATAAACTTTGTTTCATATATTGTTAATTAGTAATTAGGGCTCAGAAGTTAGATATAATTTTTATCAAGTAAAAGCCAAATGATTTCTTTCATTATTTTTCTTATCATTTTTGTTAATTAGACAATTTTATACGTGTACACAATGCAAAATGACCACTATCATCCCTATTCCCCAAAACTTTGTTCAGCCCCATTCTTTCCACAAATACCTTTCTTACATTCAAGTCCTGTTGTTCTTCTTGTGACCTACTGTGTTTAACCAGGGTTGTCTGAGTGACTGCGGGTTTGGAGCTCTCTGTTGGAGCCTGGTGGGCTCAGCACTGGGTACTCAACTAAAGGCAGTGATTCTTTCTCTTCCAAAGTCTATCAGTAGCCCATAGTTCAGAGGTAAAGGGAAGGGCCTCCCTGTGAGTCCCTCCCTAGTCCATAACTGATTGTTAATAGGGATAGGCAAATAATTTCTTTCTGACTGAAAAGATTATTTTAGAGTTTTTGTTGTTGTATTTTGTCTTTCTTTTTGTTTTTTGAGACATAATCTCCCTGTAGCCCCAGCTGACCTGGAACTCATTATGTAGCTCAAACTGGCCTTGATCTCACAGAGATCTGCCTGCTTCTGCCTCTTGAGTATAAACTCAAACCTCAGTTTATTTTATTACAGGATATAAACAAGTTTTGTATGTATTTTAGCAAATTTATCTCAGAGTTCATTCCCCAACTGACTACATACCTCTGATCTTCAAATGCCCTCAGAGCTATCCTGTTGACCATCACATGCCTGTAGACTCATCCTGGCGGTTCTTTCATTTAGTAAGTGTGCTTAGTGCAGGTATAGGCATAGGAGAGCCAAATTTCTAATGTTTTGAAAATGATACTTTGACAGGAGAGATTAAAAATCCTCTAAACCTGCAAAAGAACATCACGTGTGCAAGGATATGTACATATGTAGAATATGTACAAGACCTAATACAATTCTTTCCCATTTCTATTTTTAGTAGGTACCTCTCGTGGAAGACTACTCCAAAGTGGGTGTGTGTGAAGGTGACAATTATTTTGTCATCTCGTTAGACCAGTCACTTTAGCCCTGCTCATTTACTTCCTGTTTTCTCTTCATAAATTGTTTTTAGAAACTTTACAAATGGAATCCAGGAACAAGTTCTGGCCTGTACTCTGCTCACTCTATAATTATGCTTAAGGCTGGGCTTTCCCAGGATGCATGCATTCCCCACCTTTGTCTGAGGGGTTCTAAACTGATCCCTTGAGCTTGTGGAGTAGGGGGTGCTGGATGGGATGGTGGAGAATTCCAGTTTTTGCGAAGCTTCTGTGGGGTGCAAGGCAGAGCCTGATTTACCCACTCTTCTGTACACCCTTTCTTCTCTGATGGGTGTCCCCTCGAGTCCCCTCAGTTCTTCCCCAGCCCTGGCTTTGGATGGTGTTCCTCCTTATCCACAGTTTTGTTTACTCTGGTTTCAGTTACCTGAGGCCAAAGACAATCTAAAAATATACAAGGGAAAATCCCAGAAACGAACAATTCATAGATCTTTAACTAACTTTTAAGTTCAGGATATTGTTGTAGCTGTTAATTTCTTACTGTGCCTAACTTATAAATTAAAGTTTCTCGATGATATATAAGTACAAGAAGAACATCTCAGGCATGAAGCTTTAGTACCAGGGACGTTCCAGTCCTCCACTGGGCTCTTGGCTACACCTGCCTGTGGGTGCCCACTCCCTTCCATGCAGTTTACACAGAGGTTGCAGATAAGTACTTATCTCTGAGAGGTTTTACTTTTTCCATAAAGCTGGCCTGGGAGACTTGCTTCCCTTAGCCACCTCCAGAGATGTGGAGACAAATCAGAGAAAGATACAGTGGCACAGCCTTATCCAGAAGTTGGAAATGGGAAGAAAGATGGCTGTCTTTTCAGTATCACATTAGGAGAAATGACTGTGTTGCATGGTGTTTCTGGATGGAGAAATCCACAGTTGTGTTAGTTGTGGAGTCCATGTCAGTTGAATCAGTGTTTTGCTTTGTGGCTGGGGAGGAGAGAAGACAGAATTCCAGAAGACGTCTTGTTCTTCATTTTTTTCAGGTAGAAAGTTGAGGAAACTTAGCTTCTAAAAGTGGTTCCTGGAGCTGTGGAGATTGCTAAATGGTTAGAGTACTTGCAATGCCAGTGTGAAGACCTGACTTCAAGTTCCTAGAACCCATGAAATCCAGATGAGGTAGTGGGTCTATAGTCCTGGTGTTCCTGTGGTGAGCTAGGAGGCAGAGACAGGAGAATCCCTGGATGTTCAAAGGTCAGTTATTCTGGTGTACACAATGGTAAACAATAGAGACCCTGCCTCAAACAATGTGGAAGGTGAGAACTGATGTCCAATAGACCTCCACACATACATCATGGGATATACTTGCACTCATGAACACACACAAGATTAAAACAAGTGGTTATTTTCTCTGTTAACTAAATGTTAAAGAAATCATCTGTAAGAAAAATTGAGCTGAGTGAGTTATAGTCTAGGTCTTTGCTTCTCTGTTTTTATGCCTCTGAGGTTTGGACATGACCTGAGGCTGTTTGTGGACTGTGGAGAATGAGGGCTACAGGCAGAGTCAGAAGAGTCACCCTGGTTTTCTGAAGTGAGAGGGTGGGACTGAGTTCAGACACAGCGGGGCCAGGCTGTGAGTGTTGGGTACTCAAGTCCACAAACAGACTTTGAGCCTTGGAGTAGGACTATCCCAGTCCATGTTGAACTCCCAGTCCATTGTGAACTGACGGAATCATACAATGTGCCGCTCTGCACAGATACCCTTGTATCCCTCAGTTCTGCAACTCATGTTTCTTTGTGTCTTGTTTACAAGATGACTTCACCCTTGGTGTTTCTCTTGTGGACACATAGCCCTGTTCAGCTTACTGGCTCATCAATGGGGGGACAGTGTCCTGGGAGGGGTGGAGATGGGGTTGCCTCTCCTGGGCTCCTTGTACGAGCCACAGATGGATGTTGAAATTTTGTACATAGTGTGATTAACACAGTGGGACTGATTTTTCTCTCCTTCCCTACTCTTTCCCTTCCCAGCCTGTGTAATACACACACACACACACACACACACACACACACACACACACACGAGAATATTTTTGAAATATGACTCAATGTTGCAAAGGCTTTTGAGCCGAAGCACACACAGGAACTCTGCTACAGTGAGTTTAATTTTGGCAGTGTGATTGTCTTGTGGTTACTCTGCCCTGAGGCCAGACCACAGCAAGGGCCTGCTTCCCTCCCCCAACTCACCAAAGTGGGGAAGGGGGCGTAGAAACAAAGGAAGACCACCCCCTTCGCCATGAGAAGGCAACCAGCAACCATAGGAGCCTGGCTGGAAGGTGACTTGTATATAAACCTTTGTTGCTGGGGATTTTGTGTTAACGGCTGCATTACACAACTGACTGGAAGCGGTGTGGACTACACAGCCATCTAGATGTCAGGTGTGCTCACTGTGTGCAAATGGTCACTGCTGAAGGCAGAGCTCTGCTCTCCTGCTGCCATCCCAATGCCTCTGAGCTCAAACAACACTGTGAACGAAGGAGATTTCTTTGGCCTGGGTCTTACTATGTAGACCTGTCTACCCTGGAACTTGCTGTGGAGACCAGGTTGGCCTCTGACTCACAGAAATCTGCCTATCTCTGCATCCTGAGTGCTGAGATTAAAGGCGTGCATCACAATGTCCAGTCCTTATTCTTATATATAGTTTGTTCTTTGAGAAAATCATACATGTGTACAATGTTATTTGGTCATTATCAATCCTCACCCCTTCCAGTTTCCAACTTCCAACTTCTCATGGATCTTTCCCCATTTTCCCTCCAACTTCATGTCCTCCTCTCTCTGTCTTGTTTTTAATAACTCACTGAGTCCACAATTAATGCTTTCAAAATGTGCATGGGTGTGAAACTGTACACTAGAGCATAGTCAACCTACCAGGGCCCATATCCCTGAAGAGAACTGGCCTCCTTCCCCTGCAGCCATCAACTGACAATAGTTCTTCAGCTAAGGGTGGGGCTTTGTGAGTCCCTTCCTTATCCATGATGGAATGGTATCTGGCTTGATCTTGTGTAGGCCACCACAGCTGCCATGAGTTCATGAGTGTAAGGGCCCTGTCATACTCAAAAGACACTTTTGCAGCAGTCCTCCCCAACCTCTCTGCCTCTTATGATCTTACCAATGTTCCCTGAACACTGGGAGGAGGAGCTGAGATATAGATGTCCCTTTGGGACCTGAGCACTTCATAGACATTTGTACTCTGCACTTTAACCATTGTCCACTGCAAAGAGAGGCTTCTATGATGAGGATATGGCTAGTCTAGTATTTACAAGGCAGTTTGATACTGCATCAGTTTAGCAAAATAATAGTTAACAGGTTCTCCTAGGGCCTATGAGCTCCCAGCCACGGGTTCTTGACCAGATTTACAAGACCAGGCCTGAGTTTCCTCCTGTGGGGTGGGCCTTAAGTCCAATCAGAAAGTGAAGTAGTTGGTTACTCCCATAACGTTCATTCCACTATTGCATCCCTAGGCATGTCCTGACATGCTGATCATTACTGTAGCTCACAGGGTTCATGGTTTAATAAGACTGTTGATAAATTTTCTTTAACAGCAGCCTACATGACACCTTCCAGCACTATGAAAGCTAGTCCTTGGCCTTATTCTAGCACATTCTCTGATACCTGTTTCCTGTCCTTCATGAAGTTGAATATTTTGTATTGAGTCCCATGAGGCCCTGTTTTAGAAACTGGATTCAGTAATGAAGGCAGATATCTGTGGTTTGAATCTTTCTTTCTTGTTATTGAGAAGTCATGAAGTCACAATGTAGTTAGGTCTGCTTAGATTTTGTAGGTTCTGGTTAAAGGGGTAGAGTTGTAAGGAGGCATTCCAGCAACATGGCTGAGGCATAGTCCAGTCAGTCCCTGGGACCCCCAGTTGCTTTATGTGAGAAATGAGAATATCAAGGCCTGCCCCAGTTGCTGTTGTGGGAACAGTATGGAAACACAGCCCACCCTTTGTCTGGCTCATAGGAGGGCAGTTTGAATAACGGAGTCATTATTAAATCTGTTGGCAAGCTGAGGGCTGGGAAGATAGCTCAGTTGGTAAAATGCTTGCCTTGCACAAGGACCTGAGTTCAGACCCTAGAATCCATTAAAAAAAAAAAAAAAGCTGATGTGGTGGTGTGTGCTTGTAATTCCAGTGTTGGGGGGTGGGGCAGAGACAGGCAGATCTTTGGGGCTCTCTGGCCAGCCAGCCTATCCTATTTGGCAAGCAACAGGTTTGTGAAAGACCTTGCCTCAAAGAGGAAGAAAGGTGAATAGCACCCAAGGAATGGCACCAGGGTTGTTTTAGGGCCTATATGTACACACACACACACACACACACACACACACACACACACACCCCTGCATATACACAATCATTCATGCACACACAGACATACATGCACACAAACAAAAATTGTTGATAGACAGAGACAGTGCATAGAACCTCAGAAGATTTGGTTGGAGCCTGGATACAGAAAAACGTGCAGAAGGAAGCAGGGAGCTCCAAGGCTCCCTGATCAGGAAGGTGCCAGTGCTGAGATTCTACAGAAGCTCCCATCAGCTTCCTTGAGTCCAAGCTGGCTAGTGACCTCAGATTTGGCAGGAGGTCAGTGGCACAATTCCTAGGGGGAAAGGTCAGCAATAGACACACCAGGATAAAAAGAAGGACGTGTGGGGAACAGCCTCTCAGGCAGAACAATGAGCCTTTGAGTTAGTGGGAGAATGTTTTGTGTTTGGGGAGCTGGCCTGGTTCATTAGGTCATTCCTGATGGCCCCAGAAAGCCAACCCTGCATTTCTTGCTTCATAGATTTCAGATCTTGTGAGTGTACTCAGTCTTTTGTTAAAATGTTCTGGGTGGACTTAGGGCAAAGCCTCATGCACTACTCAGAGCAGGGTGAGAGGCAAGGCCAAGGACTTTGCATTCTGAAGGACCAGTTGTGAGAATTGATGGGTGGAGGCCCTCAGTCTCTGCAGCCACATGCTCAGACTTGCTCAGACAGGAAGCTGTGGGTCTCCCCAGGGAAAAGGGGGATCTTACTGTGAGGGTAGACTTGGAGTTGGAAGGTAGCTTCTGCCTTTAAGCCTGCCCTGAGGGAGTCAAGGGGCACATGATGGGAAAGGACCACTGGGTGGTCTGAATCCTGCCTCCTAACCTGGTCTGGATCATTCTGAATGAAACTCAACTTTAGTCTTCAGGAGTATTCTCACCCTCAATCAGCAATGAGCCTCACAGTAAAGCACTTAGAAGAAGCTATGGGCAAGGACTGGAGAGATGGCCCAGTGGTTAAGAGCACTGACTGCTCTTGCAGAGGACCCGGGTTCGATTCCCAGCACCCACATGGTGGCTATGAACCGTCCTTAACTCCAATTCCAGGGGAATCTGAAGTCCCCTTCTGACCTCCATGGCATTGCATGACACGGGTGCAGTCACATACATGCAAGCAATACACTCATACACATAAAATAAAAATAATAAAATTAAATTTTAAAAAAAGAAGATGCTATGGGCATGGCTAAATGTATTCTATACTGTTAAGAAAGCTGATTATTGAAAGATCTTTTGACAAATTCTTAAATATAGAATGCAGACTGTGGATTGTGTGTGCAGCAGATTTTTAAAGCTGCATATGAATATATAGTTCTGGAAGATTGCATCCCAAACCATTGCTTGTGATAGAGAGAAGGGCAAAGATTAAAAGAGATTTTATTTTATCTTTGCCATGTAGTCTTTGATCTTCCAGACATTTCAGGTAGTCCTGAAAACCTGATTTATACAGAATTAATACACACTTATACACATGTTCTTTCTTTCCTTGCCTTTTGAAATATCTTACCAGACAAAGGCCTTCCGTACTCCAAAAACTGTTAAATTTGAACCGAAGAGTACCCTCTCTCTGCTGCCTCCCAATTTTAACAAATCAGCTTTAACCCCTGATTTCTCCATGGAGACTTGATCATTTCTTTCCCCATCACAGTCTTTGTTATCATTAATTCATTTTCCAAATTGTTATCTTTTGAAAACCGACACCCAGTAACTGCAGCTATTTATGGGGTGCAGTTTCACATTCCATACATGTACGCAGTGTGTGATGGCTTCTTCATTTTCAGCTTGACTGGATTTAGAATTACTTAAGAGACACAAAGCCTGGGTGCATTTGTGGGAGTGTTTCCAAAGGGGCTTAACTGAGGAGGGAAGACTCTTCTCTTGAATGTGGATGGCACCATCCCATGGGCTGGCATCTCAGACTGACTAGAAAGGAACAAAGGAGGAAGCCAGCTGAGCCCCAACATTCATCTCTCTCTGATTTCTGACTGTGGATGCAGTGTGGCCCGCTGCCTCATGCTCCTTCCGCCATGTCTTCCCTCCAATATGGATTGTACTCTCAAACCGTCCGTGCACATAAACCCTCCTTCCTGAAGCTGCTTTGGTTAGGTGTTTTAGAAAAGGTTCTAACACAGCGTGGAATGATTAGAGCAGGGGAACCAGCACGTCCCTTACCCTGGACATTTTACATTTATTTTGTGTTAGGAACAGTTGAAAGCCTCTCTGGTTGCCATTTTGAGATATGCAATTAATTACTGGCAGCCATAATTACCCTCTCATGAAAAATGAACACGAGAAATGAGCACTTCTGTCCTACCACATCCCTGTATTGCTAACATCCTCTCTCCTTCCTAGGGCCCCACACATCACAGGTTCTGATAACTGCTCTTCTGCTCTTCTGTGAGACCATAATAATATGGTCCATTCTCTTTCTCTCTCTCTCTCTCTCTCTCTCTCTCTCTCTCTCTCTCTCTCTCTCTCTCTCTGTGTGTGTGTGTGTGTGTGTGTGTGTAGGCCAGAGGTCAATGTCAGATGTCTTCCTCAATCACTTTCTTCTTATTTATTGAATAGAATCTCTTGTACCTCAAGCTCACTTATTTAGCTGGACTATCTGACCAGAAAGCTTCAGGGTTCCTTCTGTCTCAGCCTCCCCAGTCCCAAAGCCTGGGACTGGCTTTGTATGTGGGTGTTAGGGGTCTGAATTTAAGTCCTCTTGCTTGAGCAACAAGCACTTTACTGATTGAGGCATCTCTGTAGCTCCCATTGTCAATTCTTAACTGGACCTCAATTGTACAAAACTCTCCTTTACATTTCCAGGGAAGAGGTTTTAGAAGATATTTTCCACAATTCAAAGAAAAGGCACATCTGGAATGAAACAAACTCAGACTATTAGCAGTGTCTTGGGATGCTTTTGATCTTTTTCCTATTTATTTTTGGATATTTCCTCATGCTAAGCTTCTTCTGGTTTTTTTAACCATGGATTGACTTATTCTGTACTTTGAAGACTGGCACAAGACAGTCCTGTGTGCAGAGGGCCTCTTGAAGTGGTTTCATCCTCTACCTCATTCTTCACAGCCCAGTTCTGTCAGAAGACTTGTCGCTTCAGATGCCGTCAGAACGCAGTAAATGTTGGACATCAGAATCCATCCTCTGAGGACTCCTCTGTTCTTCCGCATCAAACATAGCTTGTCTTCCTCTGCGGGCTTCCACAAAGTGCCTGCGGCCTTCTTCCAGCTCCTGTATTCTGCCTGGAGCAATTGGGTAATTAATTCCTAAGACGATAATAAGTGGGTGATGGAGGCAAAGGTTTGGTTCAGCCAGGTCTGTGCAGTTCAGAAGGGTGACTTGGGGGTATTCTCAGCACCCTCCTCCTCACTGCTCTGGTAACAATGGGATAGCCCCTGACATCAGCCTTCACCAGCCTCCTCTGGTCCTGTGATCCTGATCCTGACTCCAGACTCCCTTGGCCTCCCCGCTACCTGCTTGATATTCCTACCTCTGGGCAGCTGGAATCACAGGCCCAGTCAGGCCTCTCTCAGCACAATTGGAGTAATAGGATAGCATGAGGACAGCAATGCACATTCCCTGGCATAGCTATGTAGAATTTTGTGGGACTCTTGTACAGTCTTCCCTGTCACTTGAACACTTAAAAAATTTAGAAAAAGAAATCAGTAGTACAAGAGTGAGCAGCATGCCTCCACTGCCTGTGTTCCCTGGGTCAGGTGCCCTCGTAAGCCTGCCCTGGCATCCAGGATGGCTCTGGCACCAGAACTCCAGGAAACATTCTCACAGGATGTTCACTGCTGTGACTTGGGCTGTTTTCTTAGCTTACTGGGAAATCAGAGGACTGAACCTTACAGGCTCTCTCCTTCCACCCCAGACACTCATCCTTCCAAACTAGGAGAGGCTGCTCTGAGACACTAGTGAAAGTGTCACAGTTGCCAGAGACAATGCATAAACACATGAGGGCCTGTAGGCTGAGAGCTTGTGCCTTAGGAAAGTGCCTTTCCTCTACCCTCTACTCTGTGCCCTTCTTTACCAGAGCCTTGGAGCTGTGAACCCCAACAGGAAACAACGAGGTTGGTAATGCTCAGATGGGGTGAATATGGCTGGGGCCACAGCAGGTAAGTCTCTAGGAGACTGACTTGGTCACAGGGGAGCTGACAGCAGAGCTAGGATAGGGTGCCTAGTCTTTCCTAACATGCCACTTCTGCTGGACCTTCCAAATCTGCAGGTGGTTCCCAGACAACTTACTGCAGGCAGTTATAGTTGGAGCAGTGGGAGATGAGTGGTGTCCTGCCCTCACCACCCTTTGGTCTTCTGTCTCCCTTTTCTCTAATCTGCCTAAGTTACTATTGCATTGCTAGAGCTGAGGAGGATGTTGGGTTTTGCCCTTGACCAGTGAGGGCGTCTGTTGGCATTTTGGCAGAAAGGGCCTGGCATGTTCCTAGCGTAGTCCACTTCGATCTCAACCTTGTCCACAACATTTTAGAGTAAAGATGCCCTTTGCTTAGATGCCACTCCAACTTGGATTTTTCTCTATGTTGAGCCCAGAAAATATGGCCCTTTTGGAATTCCCTGGATGTTAGGGTGTGGCAGTCTACTGAGATGTTTCAGGACAGTGGACTTGTGGCTAGCCCTGAGTCACCTGCCTGGCTCAGATACTAGCTCTGCCATTTACCTGCTGGGTGACCTTGAGCAAGGTTCTTACCCTCTTTGACACCCAGGTTTCTCAACCAGGATAACAATAGAAAGCAAGCTTCAGGGTTGCCAAGGACAGAATGAGATCATCCAACAAAATTAGCTCAGCGCCAGACACCTAAGAAGTGCTCAGAGCCACTTGCACAGATTCGCCTTCGGTGCTGGCCAGGGTTTGGCCTTGACCCACTTTTCTGAGTGAAGTCAGCTCTTGGTGCATCCCTTCCCCGTACTGCAGGAACATAGCTTTCCTTTAAATCCCTTAAGTGTGGTGTTTACTACGAGAGAACTGATTCTGATGAGTCAGTGGACTTTACCAGCATGCTGATGATAGATGTGCCACGGGCTGCTCGCTTGTTGAGCAAGTGCTGCCGGTGGAGGGGCCGCTGTTAGCTGGTTCTGTATAGAGGTCAGATATTTCAGAGGCCTAAGTGAAGCCGGCTTGTGCCCTGTATTGGTTACTTTTTTATCGACAAAGAGACTTAAGGAAGGAAGGGTTTATTGTGACTCGTGCTTTAAGAAGGGATGTAGTCCATCATGGAGGGAAAAGGCATGGCTGCAGGAGCATGAGAAGATGGGCTGACCACAGCAGTGTGAGGAGTTGGGTCACATTGACCCTGCAGTCAGGAAGCAGAGAGTAATTGGGAGGTGGGCCCCACCACGGTGACCCACTTCCCACAGTGAGGCTCTACCTCCTACACTCCACAGCCTTCCAAAATAGCTGGGAATCAAGTGTTCAAACACGTGAGTCAATGGAGGACATTTCACGTGTAAGCCACAACAGGCTCTTTCTGGGTTGAGGCTTGCCTGAGCCTTCTCAGTCTGGAGGTGGATCAGTGGTGGCTAGGATTCATCTAAGGCCTTGTGACCTGGGCCCACTGCTTCCCACCCAGGATGGGGAGTTTTTCCACCTTCTGGAACCTTTTCTTTAAGTGCTGAGGCAGATGAGGACCTTGTCCCTCTGCCCTGTCCACGACCCCCTCCCATGTGCTGACTCACCTGTGGTTTCCGTTCCCAGAATCTCTTGTGCTATGTTTTGGTTTTAAGGGAATCATGTATACTTTGCTTCTCCCACGGCCTAACTGGGCCTGGCCTCACCCCTGCTGCCACGCCCAGACCTTCCCAAGAAACATTCCCAGTGTGCATTGTGTAATTTTCTAGCTTGTGAGAAAAGAAGTGGTGATTTAGTACATTTTGAGTTCAATAACAACAACGCACCTGAACCAGCTTTTCACTTTGCTCACCTTTTAGAAACTTTGAACCCTTGAGTTTGGCTAGTGCTGCCCACCTCCAACCTCTGTCCCTGCTATCCAGGCCCTATCTTCCAAGCTCCACAGGACTTCCCCAACCCTGGCACTTGGTCTGGGATGCTCAGTGAGCCCTTTACCTTTCTCTTTGCATTAGCTTTGAAAACATTGTCGCAGCCTTGGTGAAGCTCTGAGGCGAGGGACTAAACTCTGCCTATTTCAAAAGGTTTTTTGCAAAAGCAAATCATGCTTACAGTAAATTAAAATACATTCAACACAGAAAAATACAGGAAAAAAAGTACCAGCTCCAGTTCAGCCAGCCTTGACTGTGCCATCTGGTACCTGGTGAAGTCGGTCTGCCTAGGTTGGGAATAAGCCATCACCTCCTGGGAACCCACTGCACCAAAGGTGTGCAGGGTTGTTTCCTGCTTCTTCCTCGTCCAACCCTGGGGCCAAGTTTTGCTACTGTTTTTGTTTTTCTGTTGCTGGAACTAAACCAGGCCTTGAGCAAGCTACCACAAAACTACACCCACAGCCTCCAGGGACACAGGGACAAGTCTTTAGAATACTATTAGAAACAAATTAATTATTCAATATGCATTTCTAAGGAGGCAGAATGATGAATGATTAGCAGCACAGGCTCAATAGCCAAACTGCCAAGAGTTTGAAGCCTGCCTATTCCTGATTGGCCCTGAGAAACTATATTAAACTCCCGGTGCCTCAATTTCTTCATCTCTAAAATGGGGATTATAATAGGATCTGCCCCATATATTTGTACTAGGTTAGTCATGTGCCACCTAATGGAATTTTGGTAGCTGATAGACTGTGCATGACAGTTTGTAATATATTATACTGGACGATGCCATCAAAGCATACTTTTGAACAGTGACAAAATCAACTAAGGTAACCCTTCTCGGAACATGTCTCTTTGTTGATCAATTCGTGATGGTATGTTGACTGTTTTTTAAAATAGTTTTTTTTTTAATTGACAAAATTGCACATATTTATCATGTCTAACATGATGTTTTACAATATATATACATGGTAGAATGGCTCACATAACAATCACTTTGTGGCGAGCACACTTGATGTGTACTTGCTTAGCAATTTTCAAAATAACATTGCTATTAACTGCCTTATTGTATTGTACAATATCAGCTGTGTTTTAAAGACTGTTTGGCCTGTGGTGGGCATCTGATAAAAGTTGTATTGTCTCTTTATTAACCTATGAAGCCCAGGGAATTTGGGAAGTAGGGACTATAACATAGGGATAGAGGTCAACGCAGAGCATCTATTACCTATTCTTGGCTGTATCAAGGAAGGTACTAAAGCCATCCTGGGAAGCACTGGGGAGCATCCTCCTGCAACTGTGCCCAATCTTTCTCATTTCTTAGAACATACAGACAACAACAGTTATACCACATACTGGGAGCTCTGGGATCTGAGGGAAGACTAGTTTTCTTGAAGCCTCTTCTCTCTTGGGGGGGTGGGCAATTCCATCACACCTGAGCATCTTGGGTGGTAAGTACTTCCTGGTCCTGCCTGCCTTTCCTCCTATTTCTGCATCCTTGACTTTGGGCCAGCAACCCCCTGGGCCCTCCTCTCCTCTTTGGGCTCATCATCTTACTATCCAGAGGTCCTGCGTCTGAGAACTCTCAAAAGAGCTTGGCAGTTTGCTTCAAGAAATAAGCATCACTCATGTTTTTTGGTTGAGATAACAGAGACCAGAGATGGGGGGAAAGAGAGGCTGTATGATATTTTAATTGTACCCAGATAGGCTTTTAAAAAATTTACATTAACCAGGCATCTTGTTAGGGAGTTAAACACTCTCTTACAAGGCTCAGCCTTGGTCTTGAACCACAGTGGGAGGAGGTTCATCCATATCTTCTGTGGGGGTGGCTGCTGAGTTTGCAGTGGGTTTACAAGTGCACGGTTTGGATTAGAGTCCCTTGTTCTGTCAGCTCCCCAGTAGATTGAGCCATCACATAAATCATTGCTAGACTGAACTTCGGTATGATTCCAGGCACTACATGATTGGTACGTGCATGTAGCAGTAGAGCGTGTACTGCAGGGTAGTTAGTTACACGGAGTACCTTCTTGGCCTTTATTCTGAACTGCTGTAGAAAGCAGGTCTCACTGGAAAGCACATGACTGGGCTGGGGACACCTGGGCACAGGAGAACAGACAACTCTGAGGCTGCTTTGACTTCTGCAAGCATGTGATACCAGGCAAGGGGCTCCTTTGCCCATGTCTCCTCCTCCTCGTTTTCTTCTTTCTCCCCCTCTTCCTCCTCCCTCCCTTCCCCTTTTTCTTTTTTTGAGATAGGATCTTGATAGGTAGCCTGGGCTGGCCTGAAATTTGGGATCCTCCTGTCTCTGTCTCCTGAGCACTGGGATTATAGGTGTGAGTCACTGCACTTGGTTAGGCTTCCTTTTCCATTAAATTCAAAAAAAATTTAAGCTGGGCATGGTGGCACACGCCTTTAATCCCAGCACTCTGGAGGCCGGGGGCAGGTGGATCTCTGTGAGTTCAAGGCCAGCCTGGTCCACATAGTGAGTTCCAGGACAGCTGGGGCTACTGGGAGATCCTGTCTGAAAAAAGACCAAAAAAAATTTTTTTTTAAGTTTATTTTTATTTTATGTGTATAAACATTTTGCCTGCATCTAAGTTCACCTGTGCATGCAATGCCTGCAGTGGCCAGAAGAGGGCGTCAGATTCCCTGGAACTGAAGTTGTGGACAGTTAGCTGCCATGTGGGTGCTGGGAACTGACCTGGGTCCTCTGCAAGAGCAACAGTGCTCTGCCTGAACCATCTCTCCAGCCCCTGGCTTCCTTTTCTATCCATGCTCAGATGCCAAGGAGCTCAGAAAGTAATCAACTGTGACTAGTAATAATCAGATACATAGAGATTAGAAACACATGTGCAAACATCTTAGCGTTAACTGCATTAAAAATGAATTTTTCTGTATGAAACTGTGTATTTTAATAATGAAATGGAGATCTTTTTTTAAAGGTTAAAACCTCATTTAATTTTATGTCTTATTGGGTTTATACTGAGTACAATATTGTATAACAGTATTAATTCAACTGTAAGCCTAAAAAAAAAAAAGTAGGAACAGTCAGTTGTGTTCCAGATGCTAGTGTATCTCTTCAAGAAGGTTCCATGGCTAAGTTTGTCTAGAAACTGCGGGCTTTCTTTCTGTGTCACCTGGCTAAAAGCTCATTAACATATTCAAGGCCCCGCCCATCAGTGCAGGAAGGGAGCTGCTGGGTGTTGGAGCAGCGTTTCCGTTGCTTTCTGACCACAAACCTCTTTTTTGTGGTGATGGTGGTGCTAGGGGGACATTTTTGGAAACAATTGGTCTAGGGTGCCTTCCTGCTCTGAAACCCTGTGCTCCAAAATTTGTTGCCTGAAAAGCTCATGTTGGTGACCTTCCTTTGAGTGGGCCTTTGCTCAGACCTGCTTTAGGGGTACTGCCTGGGATCATGTCATGGAGCTGAACCTGCCCCCAACTTCTGAGACCTGACATCCAGAGAAAATCTAGTCCAAAGCCCAAATGTCACAAAGCAACTAAAATCATTGCCGTTCTTCCTGGGTGTGCAGCCTAAGGGTGCAGCTCTAGTCTCCCCTGTCAGTGAGCTTCCTGGGTCCCAGAAGCTGTCCAGGCTCCAGCCCTCAGTTGCTCTCCCTCTGGGTGCCAGTTATTAGCTCAACTGACTCTCAGCCTTCTCCCTTCCTCTGCATCTTCCAGTTCTGCTTTTAGGGGAGCCCATCTGGCTGATCAAGCAGCCAGCAATGGAGGAGCACTGAGCCACACTCCAACCCTTGAAAGGAGTCTTTTATTAAATATTTATTTTATTTTTATTTATTTGTACGCATGCATCTGTGTGTGTACCTGTGTATGTATGCATGTGTGTGTGTCCACAGAGGCCAGAAGAGGGTGTCAGATCCCTTGGAGGTTGCAGGTTGGTTTTGAATCACCCGATGTGGGTGCTGGGAACCAAATCTGGTCCTTTATAAGAAAAGCAAACACTCTTAACCGCTGAGTCATCCTAGCCTTTGAAAGAAGCTTTGAAAAAAATCAAAATAACTTGTAGCACTTTTCACTTTTCAGACTGCACTCATGGTCTTCTTTAATTGTGTCACGGCCTCAAGTCTGGACAGACCATGATCAGAGATGCATTTTATAGATGCTGCAGCGCACAGAGCAGAAGAGGCAGGAAGAGTTCTATGCATTGTTCCAGCCAAAGGAGTTTTGAGTGACCTTTCTTCAGGATTCATGTTCTGTGGTAGCCTGGTGGGCTCCACAGACAAACTTCCAGGCTGGCCAGAATGTTGCCTTTTCATGTGGGTACACTTGGACTTGGGTGACTCAATGATGATCACACAGAGCCGTGTTGCCTAATTCCAGAGGCTCAAAGGTGAGGGGTAGAGAATGCACTCTGGGGATGCCTGTGTCAGAAACAGTAACCTCATGTACTGCTGAAGCCAAATCCTTTGGCCTGTGATGAAGAAGGTTTTGTTATCTACATGGAGGCAGATGGAGAAAACAGGTAGGAGAGTAGACTGCAGCAGAAAAGACAGGTCTGCAGCTCAAAGGAAGCCACCACTGTTTGTCCATCCGGGACACTGGGAGATGCTGGTTCTTTTGGGGCAGCCACAGGGACTCATAAGCCACTGCTGTCTGTCCTTGCTCTGTCCACCTGGAATATTAGGCAATGCTGGCTCCTCTGGGACAGCCGCAGTAGCTCAGCATCTTCAGCACTAGACAGAGCCATCTTAGGAGTTAGTAGTTCTTGCCTTCTTCACACTCACTGCTGGGGTATATGCCCATCTTTAGCACTTTTCCTGTACCTACTTGCCCCCCCCTTTTTTTAATGTGCTCTCAGTGTAGACAAAATCATCACATAATCTCCTACTGTTCTTACAGTGTTTAGAAAAAAAGACACAAGAGAAAGCTGATGTTCTAAGTCAGCCAAGACGTTGTTTCGGATCTATACATTCTTGCTGTTGTTCTCAGTTCGCCCTCAGCCTCTGCTCTCTTCTGCTCTTAGGAACAGGATAAGAGCCTGCACTGGACACCAAGTTCGGCATCACAAGGCAAAGCTAGACCAGGGCAGGATCTCAGGCTCCTTACTGCAATATTTAACTGAAGTTTCATATAGAAAAATTTCCCACTGGGCTGGAGAGATGGCTCAGTGGTTAATAACGCATGCTGCTTTCGCAGAGGGCTGGAGTTCAGTTCCCAGCACCCATGTCAGGTGGTTCACAACTCCAGCTTCAGGGCCTCTCTTGGTCTCTTCGGATACCTACACACATGTGCATATACCCCTCCTTCAGATACACATAAATAAAACTAAAAAATTTATATCAAACCTGCATTACTAACTAGGGAAATATTTTTCTTGGTAGAAATGCCTTTTCAGGCATTAAAAAGAAATATAAAGGCAGCATATAGAAAGCAATAAGGACAAAGGACAAATGTCCATAAAAATGGACCACTGGGGCTGGAGAGATGGCTAAGCGGATAAGAGCACTGACTGTTCTTGCAGAAGACCCAGGTTGGAATCCCAGCACCCACACGACAGCTAACAACTGTCCATAATTCCAGTTCCAGGGGATCTGAGACCTTCTATGTCCTCCACGGGCACTGCATACACGGGTGCACTTGCACACATGCAGGTGTAACACTCATACACATAAAATAAAAATAAATAAAAAATAAAAATAAAGTTAAAAAAAAAAGACCACAGTCTCACCACCCAGAGATACCTTCCTTTTGGCATTCTTGTTTGCCCCTCCCCAGTGCGCTGTGTATGCTCACATAAATGTAATTTATTGTTTTGGGGTTCACAGTGTGTTTAATTTTGTACTATTGCTTTCCACTTAACATCGTGGAACTATCGTAACATCTCTGCATCATTAAATAGTCTTGAAAATACCATCTTGGAAATTGCTCCAGCATATTCCATCTTATGGATGCACCATAATTATTTAACCATTCCCACATGGTGAGACAAATATACTGTTGCCAGCTTTTAACAGCTCTATATAAACCCCCAACGAGCCATCTTTGCAAAGAGATCCAAGTTTCTGACTTATCCCTTCCAGTGGTTTTCTAGCAGGGCTGTTGCCAGGTAGAAGGATGTAAACTTTTTCAACATCTTCACTCACATTGTCAAATTGCTTTGCAGAATGCGTCTTCCAAAGGCAGAAGGCAACCTCACTGGGGGGCTGTGCAGGCGAGAAGGGTCCTCTTGCACTTCCTCTCAGATGAAGAAAGGGGTCAGGGACTGACTTGTAATTCAAGGAGCTCTAGGCTAGAAAAGGAGGAAGGCAATGAGAGAATGTCAAGGATTTACCTTGTGGAAAGAAGGATAATAATAGGATGCCTGGGGCGGAGCTCTTTCTAGAACATTCCACACCTTTTCTTGGCTTAACATTTTTTATTGAAGTTTTTATTATTTTCACCTCTTAGGGCATCCAGTTTTTAAAGACTTCATCTGTGAGGTAAATGTCACACAAATCACCCAAGTTGTGGTCAGCATTCGTGTCCAGGGTCTGTGCAAACCCCTGGACAACAGCCACTGTGATTGATGGCTTTTCTCTGTGCAGCAGTTACAGCCAGCAGATCTTTGGGTACATTCAGGCTCCGGCTGGATGCTCCCTCCGAGAAATGTCAAAACTGTCACTTTACACATAATTCTCAGTGCACATAGACTATGAGGAGGGCCATCCTTACGGTGTCTAGACAAGGAGTGTTGGCTTTCTGAAGTCATTTTTCTCTTTTCTGCAGGTTCGAAACTATTTATTTTTCCTGCTAACTGCAGAGTTCAGACCCTCAGGGGTGATATGGAGTGTTATGATTCTCAAATTTAGGTTTATTTATTTTACAAAGCCATAAAAAAGATTTACACAAGTGTCTTAACTGAAAACAGTGCTTGTAGGCAGCACACGCACAGCCAGCCTTCATGATGCCTAAATGAGGGACTTAGGAGGTAGTAGGAAGATCACTCTCCACAGAGCAGAACTCCTGTGGATCTTCAACAAGGCCACTTTCTATGGGGGACCTGCTTCTGAGGTGCCTGAGGACCCAGGACCACCGTGGGCCTGAGGGTCAGGTATCAGACTTCACACTCCTCTTCTGGGCTGGCCACTGACTTCAGGTGCCAACTGGAAAAAGAGAAGTTATTTGTTCTGCTGCATAAGGTAGATGGCGCAATAGAGCAAAGGGCTTTAGTGTCTGATCCTCATAGGGTTGAACAGGCTCCATGAGGCCATTCATATATAGTTCTTCATCTACAAAATGAGCTGAAAGAACTGTCCACACAGGGGTTGTGATCATTTATTCAAAGAACTATGCTGGAAATGTAGTGAAAAGCTTAGAAGATGTTAAATGCCTATCTATCTCCTTTTTTCCTTTTTTTTTTTTTTTTTTTTTTTTTTTTTTTTTTTTTTTGTCCCTGTAGCCCCAGCTGGCCTGGAACTATGGTTCATCCCACTGGTCGTCAACCAAGCAGGGAGGCACCAACCCAGAAACACATGGTGACTCTGATCAAGGTTTTTTCAGTCTGTGGGAGAGATCTCTGGGGAGATAATCTTCCTAACAAGGGAGATTTCCTGATGCCCTGAGATGGTGCCCAGTCCTGACCATGGTACACAGGAGTTTGCCTTGCTGGTTGGGCAATCCCTTCCTATCCCTATACTGGGTGGCTGGGTGTTTTCTCTGAATTTCTAGCTACCGCCTCGGCATCTAGGCCCTGAACATTGCTGGGCAGTGTTTAAGGGGCAGATACATTCTCTGAGCAGCCAGGGGACTTGCAGGGAGCTGAGCTGGCTGCTGAGTCCAGCAGTACAGGTGATGGAAGGCTCTGGAAGTCAGAAGGCATTGTGGATGGAAGAAATGGGCTTTGCCTTTTCCTGCCCTAGCTGTGAGGGAGACTTTGCCAGAGTCAGGGGCCCCAGTTCTCCACAGAGCAGTTGTAGTGGGCAATGTTGGTGACCAGGCAGTCCAGTCTATGGCTTGAGGTTCAGACCCAGTCCTGTTAGGTGTGACCCTCAAGACTCAAGCCATGTGTTATAGAACATGAGCGTGTTCATGCTGGTGCTATTTCTAAGATGAATTTAGGGCCTGGATGGTTCCTGTATTGTGCATTGGCGAGCTGGGTTTGTGACAATTGGCCACCTGGTGGAGAAAAAGCCTTGATTTACTGTGGACCCTCTGCCAGTAGGAGGCAGTCAATTCCACTCCTGGGCTTCACGATGCTGCTTTCTAGAAGTGTGCTGCCTTGGAAGGCCTTAAAAAGCCTTTTCAGGATGTAAGTTCATAGCCCTCCCTAGTGGGCAGAAGAGCCACAGCTGTTCACTTCTGCTCAGAGGTATCTTAAAGGAAATCTCTTACCCGCTCTCTGAGGTGTGGCACTTGACTGCTGGGAAAAGACACAGTTTATCTGCCAGTGAACACTGTTTTGTAAGAGGTTTCCCACAATTATGGTCCGAGGGAGGGTCCCTGCCAACTTTTCTTAGTCACTTGGGCTTAGGGAGTGAAGGTGGTTTCTTTTTTTGTTCTGAAGGCAAAAGCCATCTGGGGGCAGGGTAATTACCCTGAGCCAGGGAGACAAAAGGACTGCTGATTAGCAGTTCTCTGTGCTGCTGCAGGTGGCTGCTGGCTTTGGGTGGAATGTCACAAAGTACCCAGGTTGCTGGGGTGAGTCAGAAATCCTTAGGTCACTTGTGGTTTTCTTTCATGGTTTTGCTGTGACTATTCACTTGTTTTTACTTAACAAGAACAACAGGTGTTTGGGTGTCTGTTTGAAACAGCACCGCTTGGGTTCTGGCAGCTTACTGCCCACTTTAGTAGACAATGAATATGCAGTGGGAAATAAGGAGATCTAGCAAATCTTTCCTGAAGCTGGGAGTGGATCTTAGATAAGGACTGGGTCATCTCTGGACAGAAATACTGAGCCAGGCTCCTGGTGGCTTTCAACTGAGCTTTGAGTCAAGTAATTGATTCATTAATTTGAATTGCCCACCTTACTGGGACAGCCCCTAGCACCCTCTCAGGTCCCCTGGAAGCAAATTCCTGCCTTGGAAGTGAGCATGCAGGCTCAGACCTTGGTTTTGCTTCCATACATGAGCTAACAGCTCTTGTCTCAATTCCGTTGCTTTTTAAATGTAGACTGTTTGTCCAGACTCTTCATTGGGTTTCTTTCCTAGCCCGGCAGCCAGACACTGAGGCGTGTATGTTCTTAATAAGTGTACATGCTCCTGTCACTAACATCAAGAAACTTGTTAGAACTCCTATCTCCCAAGCCACAAGTGCCCACTGCTTTTGTAAGTGCCCAGGTCTGAAGTGGTAACTTTTTAGCCTTTCCTCAAAATGAGGAATTGTCTTTTCTATTGTGCACAGAGTAAAAGGAAAGGGAGGCACCAATGTGGGTCCTGGGCCTTGAGCCTCCAAGTTGTTAGGATCTGCTGGTAAAACAGAGTAGAAGCTTTTTTATTTTTAATTTAAAAATATTTATTTTTATGTGTATGAGTATTTTTCCTGAATGTATGTAAGGGCACCTGCATCATAGAGGCCAGAAGAGGGTGTCAGATCTCCCAGAACTGGAGTTAGGGTCAGTTGTTAGCTGTCACGTGGATGCTGGGAACCAAATCTGGGTTCTCTGCAAGAGCAGCTAGTGGTTTTAACTGTTGAACCATTTCTCCAGTCCAGCTTTTACATTTTTAAACTGTGAGTTACAACTGGCACTTTGACCACCACCCTTCCTTGGCTTGCCTCATAGTTTGTGACTTAAGAGACACAGGGCTCTGTAGGGCTGGGGCTTTAGTCTGCCACTTGTACCATAGGTAACTGGAATACCACATAATAGTATTTTTGGTGAACACTTGGGGCCTCAGCTGATGGCACTGTTTTGGAAGGTTCTGAAATCTTTGGGGGTAGAGCCTTGCTGGAGGAGGTGGGTCACTAGGTGCAAGTCTTGAGATTTTATATCCAGGCCTGACTTCCTGTCTGCTCTCTGTTTCCTGTGGCTACAAGTGGGACTGGCTGCCCTACTCTTTAGCTGCCATACTTCTCAGCCATGATGGACTGCACCACCTTCATAAACTGTGAGCCAAAACGAACACTTCCTCCCTTCAGCTGTCCTGTGGTTTGAATAATTGTCTCCCATAGGCTCCGAGTATTTGAATACTTGGTTAGTTGGTGGTGCTGTTTGGGAAGGTCATGGAACCTTCAGGAGGCGTGGCCTTGCTGGAGGAAGTGTGTCACTGGGGGTAGGCTTTGAGAATTCATAACTTGCCCCAATTCTGGTATCATTGTCTCTGCCTCCTGTGTGTGCATAAAGATGTGAACGCTCAGCTTTTTGCTCTGACTGCTTTTGTCACCATGTCTCCCTGCCATGATGGACTTTATTTCTCTGGAATCACAAGCCAAATAAACTCTTCCTTCTATAAGTTGCCTTGGTCATGTTTTATCATAGTAACAGAGAAGTAGCTAATGAAACCTTCTTGTCAAGATATTTGGTCACAGCAATAAGAGAAATAACTAATACACCTAGTGATTGCTTAGCACATAGCCTTCTCTGTCCCCTGCCACCAAGTCCATCCTAAAAGCTTCAAGGACTCCTGGAAATTGTGGGGTACTGAGGCTCTTACTCTGTGTCAAGGAACTCCAAGTATCTGCTGCCTCACAGCTCCACTGCAGCTGGCAGGGAAGAGGCTGGGAGACTGGGTGACTCAGATGCCCAGGGTTATTAGAGATGAATGTCCCAGAGGAGATGGTCAGCAAGGCCCTGCCAAGGTCACAAAGCCACGAAAAAGACAGAAGCTACAGGTATGCTCTGTTTCCTGCCCTGCCATAGTCTAGCATCTGGAACAAGAATGGTTCACCCATTTATTGAATGAATCTGTTCTGTCTTAGTTATTCCTATCGGGGAATGAATATGGGGCCTCATGCTAATGCTATTGCTATTGTTGGGCAAATGCTCTACCACTGAGCTATGTCCTCAACCTTTTCATTTAAGTTTTAAAATTACATTTATTTATTTATGCATGCATAAGCATGCCACAGCATACGTGTGGGGTCAAAGAACAACTTTCCGGAGTTGGTTCTCTCCACTGTGTGAGTCCCAGAGATTCAACTCAAGTTGTCAGGTTTGGGGCAAGTACCATTATCTGCTGAGCCATCATCACTCTGGCCCCTCAATCTTATTTTTCATTTTAAGATGGGGCTCCCATTAAGTTGCCCAGCCTGATTTGGAACTTGCATCATAGCCCAGGCAGGACTTGAACTTGAACTCCTCCTACCTTTAGCCTTCCAAGTAGCTGGAATTATGTGCTTGTGCCACCAGTCCTGCTTTAGTTAGTTTACTTTTGAGACAGTATTGCTATGAAGCTCTGCCCTCAAACTCATGGTCCTCTGTCTTAGCCTCTCAAGTCAACTCTGACTCTCCTTTTCTTATCATTAAAAAAAATACTGTTTTGAGACATGGTCACCCTGTAGCCCCAGCTGGTTTGGAATTCACTGTGTAGAACAGGCTGGCCTTCATCTCACAGAGATACACCTGCCTCTGTCTCCCAAGTGCTGAGATTAAAGGTGGGTACCACCATGCCCAGCTCTTATTATTAAATTTTTGAGACAGGGTCTTTAGCCCAGGTTGGCTTTGAACTCCCTATGTAGTCAAGGATAACTTTGAACTTCTGATCATCCTGCCTCTATCTCCTTTTTGCTGAGATTATAGGTGTGTATAACCACATTCAGTTTACATGGTGTTAGGAATCAGACTCATGGCCTCATGCATGTTAGGTAAGCACTCTACTAACTCTGCTATAAGCTCCAGCCCCTCAGGATCTCTTCATTCAGGAAGGAGAATCTGTTAGCGCATCACTATCTGTTCTTTCTTCTTCCCATGTGTGATTGTGGGAGGTACATGGGATGGTGTAGGCAAGAGGCCGTGTAGGTGCTGGGCTTCTTCTAGCAAGTACGTCAGACTGAGAGCCTGTGGCTCCTCTAAATGGGGCTGCTGCTGAGCCCTGAGCTATGTAGGGGAAGTTAGCCATTACAGATGACCAGGCAGTGTGACATGTGGATCAGCAATGCTCTCCACTATATCCTTGCCAGGAGGGATAAACTTTGTCAGGATGAGGCCCTACCTAGGCTAGATGTTGCTCTTCAGGACAGTAAGAGATTCTTGTAGTCTCTGCATTCTCATACTTCGAAGTGACTGTTCTGATAGGCCTGTGGTAGAGGGTGGCAGCCACAGGTGGTGGGGGCTCCTCAGCCAGCTGGTTAGTGTTGATGTCATGAGATGTTGCTATGCTTGCAGGTACCAAGGAGCTGTGAATGTTGTGAGAATATAGGTCTTAAAAGCCACACTAAGATTTCCTTTTGTCTGACTAGTATTTATCAACCACCTGCTGCATACAGGGAAGTTTGCTGGACTTAAAACGATCTATCTGAGCTGGTGACAGATGAGGCTAGTTATTGAAGAAGTAGCCACTATCATTCCTGCTCCTTGGGGCCTGCAGTGTTTTAGGGAAACAGAGGGAGGGACAAGAGCCAGCAGTTCTTTATCTAATCCCTGGGGTTTGCTGCTGAATACAATCACCCCACAGTGCTGCCATACACCAGTACAGCTGTCTTCCTACCTATTAGATTTGGACATTGTGGTGGTTTGAATGAGAAGTGTCCTTCATAGGCTCAAGCATTTGAACACTTGGTCAGTTGATGGCACTGTTTGGGGAGAGTCTTGGAACTTTTAGGATGTGTGGCCTCACTGGAGGAAGCATATTGGCGGGGGGCAGCTTTGAGAGTTCAAAGCCTTGCCCACTTCCAGCTCGTTCCCGCTCTGCTTCCTGCACTGTGCTTGAAGATGTGATCTTTGGGCTTTCTGCTCCAGCCGTCTCCTGCCATGCCTCCCTGCCACGATGGATACTTATTCCTCTGGAACCATCAGCTCCAGCAAACTCTTCCTTTTATAAGTTGTCTTGGTCATGAGGTTTTACCAATTCAACAGAAAAGTAACTAATACAGACACATAGCATGAAGTTTATGTTTGGAAGAGGGAAAGAAGACGGGGGCTGCACAAGCAGACTGGTTTTCCTCCTCTGGCTGCCAGCTGCCACAGATAACAGGTGTGTTTTACTGATTGCTCTACTGTGTCCTCTCCTGGAGGTGACGGCTATGTGTTCTGTTTCTCTTCCCTCATGTAGAATGACCATAACCTTTGCTTCTTCCATGGTTAGCTCTTCACCAGCGTGAGTTTTTACTTTCTGCAAAGCATCATGGGGCCAGGGAGAGAAAACTCAGTTCTTCTGGGAACTCTAGCAAGAATCCCTCTTGGTATAACTCCTTCAGTAGTGCCTGTGAGGGAAGCATCCTTGAGTCTGTCAGCTCATTTTCCCAGGAGAGGACATGCTGTGAAACCTTTTACCCACATGCTTAGGGGAGGCTGGTAGACCAGCCACATCTGCCACCCTCTCATCTGAGGGCATGTGGGATTTTCTTCCTCTGTTCTTAAGCTTATGTATGGAGACTTTGTCCCTCCTTGAGCAGGATCTGTCCTGAGAGTCAACATTTTGTTTTCTTCCACTCAATTTACTGGCCTGCCTCACTCAGCGGGGCAGACAGGCCTGTCTTGTCTGATTGAGAAAACTTTTGACACTCAGACACAAGTGTCACTATGCTGTATCCTAGCCATTTTGCATCTTCCCAGGAATTTTGCTACTGGGAAGAAGGACTCTTCTCTCAGATCAGCCTGGGATAAGACTAGCTTCTCTCTTATAAAAGAACTCTATATACACATATACGCATATACGTATAGCTTTTGATTGGCACCTAATAATTATGCTCTTTTATGGAGTTCAGGGTGTCATTTCAATCCATGGATACAATATATAATGATCAGAGTATTTGGCATACCCATCATCTCAAACATTTATTCCTTTTTTTGTGTTAGGAACATTAAAAATCTTTTCAACTATTTTGAAATACACACTGTTAATCACTGGCACACTACAGTTTTTAAATACACAGTTGTTAATCACTGGCACCCTACGGACCACTGTATGTTTGTACCCATTAACCATCCTTTCTGCCTCTAACCATCCCCCCTTCCCAATAGTCTTTCTGAAAGCCCATTCTTATTCACACCACTGGACCTGACAGGGCGGGGGGGAGCGATGAGAGGGGTGCGGGTAGGTAAGGGATGGGGAGGGGGCAGGCCGCATGATTTTCCCAGCAGGAGCTCAGACCCTGCTCTCCCCTCTGGCAGTTTCAAAAGCTTAACATGGAGGTGATGCCAGGAGCCTCCAGAGTGGCTAGTGAGGTCAACCAAATTCTCTAATCAAGTTTTTTTCAAGGAGTTATGAAATTTGCAAGCTTTGAGTAGTTCTTGAAACTCAAGCTTTTTTTTTTTTTTGTCTTTTTGAGACAGGATCTCCCTGTAGTCCCAGCTGGCCTGGAACTCCCTATGGAGACCGAGCTGGCCTCTATCTCATGGAAATCTGCCTGCTTCTGCCTCCCAAGTGCTGGGATTAAAGGCATGTGTCACCACACCCAGAGAACTCAAGCATTTTCCTCAGGTGTCTTTCATGTGTAAGCCGTTCGTTTTCTGGGAAGTGCAGATTTTCTTGCCTAGAACATCAACTAATCAGAAGTAGTCTTGGATGCAACAACATTCATTAATGAGCTTGTTGCTATCCTTGGTGTGATGTGACATTTCACAGGCTGCATTAGCCTCCTTGGCCAGTCTCTGCTGATGGTGACAGGGGCTTCTGTGACTCTGATGCAAAGGCTAAAAGGGTTCACTCATGTTTAATGAGTTGATGCTGTCAGCTGGTACTTCAGTGGCAGCAGTTGACCAAGTAAGAATGCTTGCTGGCCTGAGCTTTCTTTCAGTGTAGAGTCCTCAGGGTGATGGTGGGCACTGAGATTTCTTTCTTGGTGCTCATGGTCTCAACTTAAGGAATCTCAAGGTAGGAGTTGTATCTCCCTTTATGATCCAGTCCTGGAAGTTATGTGGGATGCTTGCTATATTTCTTCAGTCGCAAGCAGGTCTGGAGCCTTCCCACACTCAGGAAGTAGGGACTGAAGTGCCAGCTATTGATGGAGGAACCTGGTGGAGAACATGTGGGACTGCCTTGGGAAACAAAGCCCACCAAAGAACAGTTCAGGAGGAGAAATGTGCCAATTCTTCTGACTTTGCCTATGGTCAGCTGGAAAGGCCAGGAGACAGATTCTCAGGAGCTGCCTGTAATGGAGAGAGGGTAGATTTCTCCTATGTGTGACCAGGGAATACCCATGATGGGCAGTGGACTTGAGCATCCTCAGTTTGGAACACTTGCTATTCTGGACTCAAATCTGAGCTCTGACATTTTCATGCAAGGTATCCTTCTCCTTGCCATCTGTAGCTCAAGTACTGACATTGTGACTAGATGACTACCATGTTACTCAGTGTTAGACTGTGAGTTTAGCAGCTGGAGGGCCTGGGTTCAATCCCCAGTAGAGTGAGCAAATGAATGAATTAAAATTCCTCCACAATGAGGTGCTGAAATTTTTCCAGAAAAGTGCTTGGTGCCATTCCTGAACTCTAATACATGCTCAACAAACAAGGCTAGCACCTGCTTCACCTTGACTGAATGAGTGCTTGATACAAAGAGGAATCTTTTCTCTTTCAACCTGAAGATGGAATGTGTGGAAGTTTCTACCTGACCATCACCCTGTGTATTTAAAAGTCTTTCCTCATCCTTACCAGCTAATGTTCTGTTCCTAGGAAGTGAGGAACTTTGTGGTAATTATTTTGAATATTACATCATCCATTCAAATGGGTAGAAAATGGCCATGTTTAGAATACTTTAGATGTCTAGTTGGGCTTTAAAAATTTTGTTGAGAGTTTCATACATCCTGTTCTGGAGGAGTGTGACCAAATAGGTCCTCTGCTGTCCTTGAAGAAATGCTGACAGACCCAGTGCTGTGCAGGTCTTGTGCAAATAACCACAGCTGCAAGGTTTATGACTGTAATGGCTGTACCATGTCCAGAAGACATCTTTTTGCTGCATATCTCCTCATCCTCTGACTCTTAAACTCTTTTTTCCCACTCTTCTTAAATATTCTCTGAATCTAGTTCCCAAATTCATTCTTCAGTGAGCATCACTAATGCTTTCTGCTCTGGTCTGATTGTCCCTCTAAACTCTGTTGAAATTTAATTGCCATGAATTTGAGGGGGAGGGGAAGGTGATACAGATGTCCCAAACTCTGGCTTATTCTCTTTAGCCAGTTTTAACCACTTTAACCAGTTTTGAGTGTCTGAACTAACTGTCACTGCTACGTATTTAGTAGTTTTAAGTTATAGATTGGAGGAGTGATACATATAGTGGACATAGTTACTTAAAAATATTTATGATTCCACTGGGCATGGTAGCATGTGTCTTTAAATCCCAGCCCTTCAGAAGCAGAGGCAGGCAGATCTCTGTGAGATGGAGGCCAGCCTGGTCTACATAGTAACTTCCAGGTGGACTGTGACTAGGGAGACCCTACAAAAAAATTGAGATGGAAAGTCCTTCTATGAATGTCTTCTTAGCTCTGCATGTTGAGTGTCTGGTGTCTTAGTATTCCGGGGTTGGGGGGGCCCTTTTGGTCAAGTGACTGCAGGGACACAAAGGATTTTGGCTTATTTATTGTTTACTTACTGTAGCTATCATGTCGTGATGTTTACATGGGCATTCAAAGCTTTGCTGGGGATGCAGTGAATGGCAGAATGCCAACCAACAGCCAGGTGCGAGTGAGTGAGTATACCTTCTCCACTGCATGGACCAGAGGACAAGTCCAGCCCACTAACACAAACATCAAGAATGCAGATGGCCCTGACTGTGTTTTCCAGGAACATTTAATGACAGTGGGAAATGTGATCTAACATGAAGCCAGCTCTGTCAGTCTTGCAGACTGTGCCCTGATGCTGTGATGAGTCAGCAGGAATAACCACAGGCAGGGAGGGAGCCAAGCAGCTAGCACTACTCCTGCAGGAGGACTGTGGAGGCAGTGCCAGCAGGAGGTGCAGCCCAGGGAGGTCAGTTAACTCCCAGCTCCCTGCACCCTGGTTGGAGGGCGAGGAGGAAGGTGATGGGCAAGAGAAGGCAAGACTATTGGAAAAAGGACCAGGCAGCATCATCGGTGAAGTTCAATGGTGTGGAGCGAAACCTCCATTAACCAACCCGGTCATATCTGTCTAAGTCTGACCTGCTCCTTTAAGGCTATTGGCTGCTGACTCTTCAGGCTCCAAGGTCATGTCTTTGTGGTTCTTATTTTTATTCTAGAGTTCTATATGAAAGGTAACTTGAATACCATAACTGGAGAGTCAGATTAAATGGATCTGTGTGGCCTCAACACTAACTCCCAAATTCATTCTTCAGTGAGCATCACTAATGGTTTCTGCTCTGATCTGATTGTCCATCTAAACTCTGTTGAAACTTAATTGCCATAATAACAGTATTAAGAAGTGGGACCAGAACTAGGCACTGAGGCACATACCTATAAATCTAGCCAGCACTGGGGAGGCTGAGGCAGGAAAATGGAGAGTTTGAGGCCATCCAGGGATACATAGTTCAATACCAGCCTGGACTACAGAGAGGGACCACGGGATGGGTTAGCTATCCAAAGTTTGGTGCCCTCTTGCTGTCTGCCCCCCATGTACTTGCTAGATAGTCTGCCATGCTATGATGCAGCAATGTGGTCCTGCCCAGATGAGGTTCCCCCCCATCTTGGACTCCCTAATCTCCAGAACCATGAACCAAATAAACTTCTGTTGTTTATAAATCATTTGGTTTGTGGAATTCTATTACAGCAGCAGAAATGGACTAAGGCAGTGATAAAGAACTTGCTTGGGAAGGCTTGTCTGACTCTGTGATTTAATATAGCCTTACAAAGGGATTTCTAGGGCCTTTATAGTAAGTTTTTTTCCCCCTTGGCTGTTGGTTTTGATAGTGATGAATTTAGCTTGTCTTCAGAAGAGGAGGAAATGGAAAATAAGTCCAGGTTCCAAAACAACAACTTTCCATGTGTCATGTGCCTGTCACTGCTGCCTTATCTCCCAGAATCCCCTAAAGAGAGGAAAGGGGTCAGGGCTTCAGACTCCTCCAGGGGCCTGGAATCCTGGGATTTGGCCACCCCAGCTTGCATTTAGGCTGAAGGTGCCCTAACTTTTTACCTCCTCTCTCACTTGTTTCAATATGTGTGTGTGTGTGTGTGTGTGTGTGTGTGTGTGTGTGTGTGTGTGTTGTGGTACTTGGGATTGAACCAAGGCCTCACATATGCTAGGCAAGTGCTCTACCACAGAGCTGCATCTCTAGTCCTCCAGCAATTACAACTGACCTCATACTTGTTGTATAGCCAAGGCTGGCCTTGAACTCCTGATCCTCCTACCTCTACCACTCAAGTGCTAGGATTACAGGTCTGTGCTACCACATCCAACTCTAGGCATCAGTTTTCATGAGTCTGATAAATACTTACTGAACGAAGAGACGTCTTAGATATTTTTAATAGACAGGTTCTTGTCTAAATTTCTTTGAAAAAAATTACATTTTTTTGAGAGAGAGGGAGGGAGGGAGAGGGAGAGAAGGGATCAGTGATATGGCTCAGCAGGCAAAGGCACTTGCTGCTGAGCTGAACTTGATGACCCGAGTTCACTCCCCAGGACCCACATGGTGGAAGGAGAGAACCAATTCCCTTAAGTTGTCCTTGTCCTCTGACCTCCACAGGTGTGCTGTGGCATACGCATGGGCACACACACACAAATAGATAAATGTTAAAAAAAAAAGAGAGAGAAAGAAAAGTGAGGGAAAGCTTGCACTGTTTTAGGAGGCATCTGTGTGTATTGTTAAAGTCTGCATTAGGGGCTTTTTGCTATAAATCCTTCTGGCTTCTTTCTTACAATCCTTTTTTTTTCTGAAATAATTCTACGTTCACATGAAGTTGCACACACAGTGCAGAGGCCTTGGTTACCTCCCACTCAGTTTTCCCCCTTGGTTCTATCACACATAATTACAGTATAGCACCCAAACCAGGAGCCTGGCACTGGTCTACCGTGTGTGTAAGGTTTAATGACATGTTATTACATGTGCAGAATCTCCAAACCACCACTACAATCAAGACACAGAGTTCTCTATCCCTATAAACAGCCCTCCTCCTTCCCTGTGTGGATGAACATCCCTTCCCCCACAACCACACCCTCTGGCAACCACTAATCTTTTCCATGTCTGTATTTTTGTTATTTTGCAAATGTGATGTACATGGAATTGTCTAGTATGTGGCCTTTTGAGACTTGTTGGTTTTCACTCAGCAGAATTCCCTTGAGATCCAATCAAGTGACTCTGTTTCTTTTTGTTACAGAGTAGAACTCCATGTGGTAGTTAATTTTCTGGGTTAACCTACCTAAGTCAGGCACCAGATATTTAATCAAATATAGATAGTGGCTCACCTCACCTCACCTTGCCCTGTGAACCCTGCCTTCCCTCCCTCCCTCCCCTCCCTAATCCCTGTCCTTTCTTCTTTCTTCTTCCTTTCCATTTCCTCTCTCTCTCTCTCTCTCTCTCTCTCTCTCTCTCTCTCTCTCTCTGTTCTATGCGTATTGCAGATATTGACCTCAGATGTT
>NW_008356240.1:82326-154363 GCF_000622305.1 Nannospalax galili
GAGAGACTGGGTCTCTGCATCCTGTTGACCTTCTTGTACTGTCCCCGCTTAAATGATTATTGCTTGCTTTCCTTCCTCTCCTCTCCTCTCCTCTCCTCTCCTTTCCTCTCCTCGTCTCTCCTCTCCTCTCCTCTCCTCGTCCCTCCCCTCCCCCCCCCCCCCCCCCCCCCCTCTCTTTTCTTTTTTCTTCTTCCTTTCTCTTTCCTCTCTCTCTCTCTCTCTCTCTCTCTCTCTCTCTCTCTCTCTCTCGTCAGGGTCTTACTAGGTACCCCAGGTTGGACTGGAACTTATCCTGTCTCAGCATCCCCAGTGTGAATGTATAGGCATTCACCAACACTCCCAACTTTTTAGATGTTTCTGTAGAGGGATTTTTGGGGGGATGGGGAAGGTGAGATTAACCTTTAAATCAGAAGACTTTGAGAAAGAGGATTATCCTTAATAGGATAGATGGGCCTTGAGAAAATAACTGGTTGCTCCAAGGAAGAGAGAATTCTTCAGGCTCCTGCAACACCAACTCTTTCTGGTCTTCTAGTCTTACCTGCTGAGTCTGGGATTTGCCTCCCTCCTCAATCATGTGAGCTTGGTCTTAGTCTCTCCCCACTGCCACCATTGGTCCTTATGGGTTCGTTTCTCTGAAGCCATTCATCCACTCAAAGACATTTTGGCAGTTTCCAGTTTTGGCTTTCACTAGTGTGGATGAAAGTTTCCAGAAAAAATGCTGCATCTTGGACTGAACCTCTTGCAAGGGTGATCAACTGCGTAGAAGTTCAGTGATGGTGAAGAGTTCAGAATGCTGCAGGTCCAGAGGCTAATTACTGTTTACCTTGGGCCACCTTTCACATTTGGAATATAGTAATTTAGTGGACACCAGCTCCCACCAACCCATGGGCTGAGAAGCCTGTCAAATAGCGTAAAAGGCCTACAGCAGAATTCTCCCCGCTTTTCTATAATCTGCCCCTCATGTCTCCACCAATGTATTTGAAGAGTCTTGATTTACAGCTGTCTTTGTTCATTTGCTATAAAAACTTCATGAAACTGTTGCCATGTTGAAACATAGAATTTGGGGGAACCTAACCCTGTGTTCCTGGGATACGGTCACTCATATTTGGCTTCAGAATAAACTGTCTCTTATTCCCTTTGATGTGAAAGCTGTGCTTTTGTGTTGACACCAATGCAACTTTGTGTGTGTGTGTGTGTGTGTGTGTGTGTGTGTGTGCGCGCGCGCGCACGTGCGTGTATGCACACTTTCAGGCAGACATATATCTTATGCCTACAGGATAAATACCCAATATTTCAATTATTGTGCTTTAAGATAAGTGTAATGTTTGAATTTTTTCCTTCCCTCCCTCTTTCCCTCCCTTCCTCCTTTCATTCTTTCTTTCCACCTTCCTTTCTTTATTTGAAGCAGGATACCACTATGTAGCCCAGGCTATCCTGGAACTTGCTGTATTAACCAAGTCATCTTTTAATTTGTGACCCCCCTGCCTTAGTCTCCTAAGTACTGTGATTACAGGTATACAAGTAAGCCTGACTTATGTTTAGCTTTTTTTTCTTAGTTCTATGTTTAATATAATATTTTTATTAATTCTTTAAGATTTCATATATGCATACAATGTGTTTTGATCATATTCACCTTTACTCCTTTCCCTAACTCTTCCCAAACCAATACCTCTTCTTCATGATTCTTTTAAAAAAGTTTATAAGCTGTCAAGTCTATTTTACGCTGTCTTGGGTGTGGGCCCATCCACTGAAACAAAGTCAACGTACCAGGGGTCGTACCCTTAGAGAAAACCTACTACTCTCCCTCCCTCAGAAGCCATCAGCTATCAATGTGGCCTCATCTAGGGAGGGGTGAGGGCTCAAGAGACCCTCCTGTCTTCATGCCAGAGTGTTGACTGGCTTGATCTTGTGCAGGCAACCACAGCCGCTGGGAGTTCATGAGTGTGGAGGTCTTGTCATGTCCAGAAAGCCCTGTTTCTTTCATTTTGGTCCTCCTCAACCTTTGGTTCTTTCTGTCCTCTCATCTGTGATGGTCCCTGAGCCTTGGGTTATTATAATTATTAAATATTATTATTATTATTATTATTAATTTATGAGTCTCATGCTCTATCAATGGAACTAGCTAGGGACCTGTTCTCCAAAGTTGCCGTGCCTTTCCACATTGGCAACAGTGACTTGTGACAGATTCAGTCTCTTTGTGTCCTCACCGACATTTGGTATTGCTGCTATCTTTATTTTGACAGACAGGGCTCTTAATTTGCATTTCCTGGATGGCTTGTGCTGTCACATATACTTTCTTGAGCCTATTTGTCATTTGCACATTGTCTTGAGGTAGTCATCTTTTCATCTCTTTGCCTGTTCCCTAATTATGTTGATTTTTTTCTTGTTTAATTTTGAGTGTTTAAAACCATCCTTAAATCTAGTTCCAGAGGAATCCAAAGCCCTCTTCTGTTCTCTGTGGCATTGCACAACACGGGTGCACTCACATGCATGCAGGCAATACACTCATACACATAAAATAAAAATAATAAATAAAACATTTTAAAAAATATTCCAGATATGAGCCCTTTGTCATATATGTAGTTTATAAATACTACATATTTATGAATTGGATGAATTTTAAAGATGTTCTCCAAGATTCCTAGCTCCTAGTTACCTCATTAGATACTAACCAGGTTCTATTGTTGAGGGGATTTTCAGATGTAATTAAGCTTATTGATGCACTGACTTGAAAATAAGAATTTTAATCTGAATTATTGGAATGGGCCCAACATAATTCCATAAACTCTTAGAAGTAGAAGAGGCGCTGTGGAGATGGCTCTGTGGGTAAAGCACTTGTCAGGAAAGCATGAGGTCCTTAGTTTGAATCCCCAGAATCCATGTAAAAACTGAGCACAGTAGCATACATCTGTTCCTACAGTGACATGGGGACCGGAGGGAGACAGGAGGGTCCTCAGAAGCTTTCAAGCCAGCTAGACTGGTGTAAGCAGCAGTGACGAGAGCCTGGCTCAAGTAAGGTAGAAGAAGAGGACCAACTCCTGAAGTTGTCCTTTGACTTCCACATGTGCCACACATGGCACATGTGCACCCTTCCCCCCATATGAATGGACATCAGACACACCACACACATGCACACAGAGAGAGAGAGAGAGAGAGAGAGAGAGAGAGAGAGAGAACAGAAGAGGCCGGAAAGTGGGAAGGAGGGAGAGCAAGGGACAGAGAGAAACAGAAAGAAATGGGTAAGGACCAGAATGGGCCAGAGTGATTCTGCCATCATTAGCTTCAAGATGGAGTGAGGGAACCATGGACCAAGGATGCAAGGTAAGTCTGGAAGCTAAGAAGGACCCTAGGTGACAGCCAGCAAGAAAATGGGAGCCTCTGTCCTACAGCCGTGGAGAACTAAATGCTGCCAACACTTAGAAAAAGCCCAGAAGCAGGTTGACCAGCAGAGCCTGGGAAAGGAACATGCAGTCATCCTACCTCCGAAGTCAGGTGTAGGTTTACCAGCGCATCTGCCAGAGTTCCCTCCAGAGAGCTGGGGAGAACAGGCAGGTACGGGGTTTGCATGGCCAAGTCCATGCTGATTTGTCAGAGGAGCAAAAGAGCCACCAGGCTGTAGATAATCCTTCTGTGGTTTAACAAGGGGGTTCATAAGCAAAAATGATTTGTTAGTTTACTTTGTGGATTGTAATTTGTGGGTCATACTTAAGAAGTCTTTACCAAGCCTTTGGTTTTGAAGATGTTTCTATGTGAAATATTCTAAATGTTCCATAAATGTTCCATAGTTTACAGTTTTTTCACTTTATTTATTTATTTTTATTTATTTACTATTTATTTGGTGTGTGTGTGTGTGTGTGTGTGTGTGTGTGTGTGTGTGTGTATCTGCACACATATCCTATGACTCCTGTGGTCAGAGGAAAACTTGCATGAGTCATTTCTCTCCTTCTACCATTATGGGTCCAGAGGATGGAACTCAGGCTTGGAACTGATTTTTGTATAAAATGTGAGGTGTAAACCAAGGTTCCCTTTCTTTGCTCCTTTCTCTTCCTCCTTCCTCCCCTCCCCTCTCTTTTCCTATCTGTCCCCCCCTTCTCCCTTTCCTTCCCTTCCTTCTGCTTTCTTTCCCTTCCTTGGTCATCTACTTCATCATCACTGGTTGACAAGAGGCTCTTCACACACTTTCTCTTGGGCCTTTGTTAAAATCAGTTGTCTGTTCTTCCCTGGGACAGTATTTGTCTCTCTTTTCTACCCTATTGGTCTATGTGATGGCTTCTTTACCAACCCTAGTCTCCATCACTGTAGCTGTATTTTAGGTCTTAGAAGTGGATAGAGTGACTCTTCCGGTTTTCTTTCTCAAGATAGCTTCGGCTATTCTAATTCTTTTGATTTTCCATATAAATTTTAGAACAATCTCGTCTAAAGCTAAAAATATCTTGCTGTAAACAGGGGGTAGATGAGGAAAGCCAGGAGGAGGCAGACTATTAATTCAACTGTGAACCTAGAAACTTGCAGCCACTTGTGAAAGAGATGTACTCTTGCTCTGGAGTGTGTTACTGAATATGTTAAAGCTGTAGTGTAATGCTTCTTCTAATTATGTGGTTATTAAATAAATAATTTTTTAAAAAGTTTAACTATATATATATGCATGAAAATATCAAAATGAAACCCATTTCTTTGTATGCCAACCAGAAATTAATAAAAATAAAACTATCTTGCTGTGTTGAGTATTTCAGTCCTTTATAATGGTGTGACAGTTTTTTGGTTGTCTTTAATTTCTTTTATTATCATCTTTTTATCTTAGCATAAAATCCTATATGCATTATATTAGATTTATTCTTAAATATTTTATTTTAAGACAAATTATAAATGACATTTTAATTTTGCCTTCTATGTATTTATGCTAGTATGTAAAAATGGCTGGAGAGATGACTCAGTGGTTAAGAGCACTGACTGCTCTTGCAGAGGATCCGGGTTCAATTCCCAGCACCCACATGACGGCTACGAACCATCCTTAACTCCAGTTCCAGGGGAATCCAAAGCCCTCTTCTGACCTCTGCAGCATTGCATGACATGGGTGCACTCACATACATGCAGGTGATACACTCATACACATAAAAATAATAAAAATTTAAAAAAATGTAATCAGTGTTTGTGACCTTACTGAATTTATTTATTAGCTCTAGCTAAAAAAATTGTGGGGGTGGGGGTGTGTGGGTAGATTGCACAGAGGTTTCCATGGAAACCATCATGCCATCTCTCTTATCTGTCAGCCTTTTGTTCACTTGTTTGCCTTTTGTTTCTTTTAGAACTTCCAGTATTAGTTGATTAACAATGGCGACAGCAGACACATTGCCTTGTTCTGAATCTTGGGTACAGAACATTCACTCTTTCCTCAACTTTGACATTAGTTGTAGTTTTGGGTAAATATTATTTGCTAACTGCTTTTCTCAGAGTTTTGCCAAGAGTGAGTGTTAAATTTTGTTAAATTATTTTTTCTGTCAAAATTTTAATTAAAAATATTTTATTTAATATTCATTCATTATTATAATGTGTTTTGATCAAGTTCACCCCAATCCCTCCCCTTCAATTCATCCCCTATCCTGACCACAACTATTCCACAGCTATTCCCACAACTTCATGTTCTCTCTCTCTCTCTCTCTCTCTCTCTCTTTCTCTCTCTGTCTGAATCCATTAAGTTCTGCCTGTATGTGCACAAGTATGAGACCATCTACTGGAGACTAGGTAGCCTCTCAGGGTCTGCATCCCTGAAGAAAGATGACTCTTTCCCCCAGCAGCCATCATTGCCAATAACTTTTCAGCTAGAGGTGGACTTCATGAACCGTTTCCCTATCCATGCTGGGATTTTTGTGGCTGTGAGTTCATGTGTGCCATGACACTGTCATGTCCAGCAAATACTGTTTCAATACAGACATCTACTCCCTCTGGTTTTTACAATCTTTCTGCCCTCTCTTCATGATGGGGTGATGAACTCTAAGCCTTGGAGAAAGGGATGTGGTAAAGATGTCCCACTTAGACCCGAGTACTTCATAGTCTCCTATTCTCTGTATGTTGACCAGTTGTGGGTCTCTGTGTTAATCACTATCTACTGCAAAAAGAAACCTCTCTGGTGAGGGTGGAGAGATGCACTAATCTATGGGTATAAAGACAAGAACTTAGGAGGCATTTTATTACTATGTCTGTTTAGCAGAACAATAGTAGTAGATTCTCCCCTAGGGCCTATGTACCAGCCAGCCATGGATTTTGACCAATTCATGGTACCAGACATAGGTTCCATTTTGTGGAACAGGTTTTAAATCTAGTTGGAAAGTGGTTACTCCCATAACGTTTATGCCACTATTTCACCAGTGGGCATATCTTGACAGGCCAGTCATTATTGTAGTTTACAGGGTTCACATCTGGGTAAGACTGTTGATGACTTTTCTCCCTTGGTAGCATGCATAGAACTTTCTGGCACTATGAAAGCTAGCCCTTAGGGGTAAAACTTCCAAATAGTCACCAGCTTGATTTATCCATGTCCCATGACTCAGGTTTGTGGTGTTTACAGCAATAGGGTCTCACCATCAAGTTCTGGAGGGTAACCAAGAGCAATGGCAATAGCCTGTAATGTTTAGGGGCGTGGTCTATGGACTCCAGTGACCAACAACTCAAAATACTCCTTCCCCATACCCCCTCCTCTACCCAGTCCTCCCTCCCCACCTCATTTCACTTTGTTTCATTATCCCTCTTTCTTATGTGGTTTGTTTTCTACACGTAGTTCCTGTGAATTACATAGATTAATTTTCAACCTTAAAATAAATTCCATTTGATCATGTGATATTATTCTCTAAAAACCTAAGATTATTATTCTCTAAAATAATTTCTAAAATTTGCTAACTGACATTCTGTTAAGGATTTTCAGCGTTTGTACTCATGAAGTTTCCCAGAGTTTAGATTCTATTTTTGCTTTTGTATCAGGTAATACTAGCTTCATAAAATAAATCGTGAAGCATTCTCCTATTCTTCTGGAAGAAATTGCATGAAATTTTTGTCAAATTGTTTTTAAACATTTGATAGAATTCCTTTTGGTGAAACTATCTGACCTGGAGACGTTTTTAGGGAGTGGTGGAAGTATGAGTTACATTTATTTTTTAGTTTCAGGGCTACTGTCTTCTTCATCTTGGATAGTTATAGCAGTTGGTAATTTTCACAGAATTGGTCCATTTCCTCTAAATTGTCAAACATATGCCATAACCTTGTTATCTGTGGATTGCCTCAATCATCTCTAGTTGTGTCGTCCAGCTCCTTTGTGATATTGGGAATCTATGCTTTCTTTCCCTTCTTCTTTGGCAGTTTTGCTACAAGTCTGTCAATTTTATTGAACTTTTCAAATAAGCCACTTTTGTTTCATTCATCTTTTCTATTGGTTTCCTGTTTTCAATAGTATTAATTTTTTCTTTTTCTCATGTTTCTTCTGTCTTCCTTCCACTGTCATGGGGGTTGGGGGAGATGCTTAATTGGAGGGCAATGTGGAGGGGAAGGGAAGATAGAGATGTGGGAAGAGGGAACTGCTTCCATCTTTCCTTTTAGAGACTGATGGAAGGAGTGAGTGGAAGGGGAAGAGAGGAGCCCCCGGGAGACAGAGAGTGTCAGGGTGGGCATTGTGGATCCACTCTCTTTCTGACTGCAGACTATTGGAGGAATGAGCTGGAGGCCTTGAGGGGAACAGCCCCCTCAAGTGCTTATTAGCATCTCTTGAAGGGGCCCTGGGATCAGGCAGGACTTTGGGCACATGGGAGATACTATCCAGTTTAAATCTCATCAGCACTGTCCAGAAGACACAGAGGAGATTCCTAGCCTCTCTGGAAGGACCACACACCCCCTCTCTATCTCTAAATACATCTGCACTGAAGGATGCTAGTTCAGTGGGAAACTTTCTGGAAAGGTTGCATTGGATACTCAGGTCTGCTACAAGGGCCCAAAAGTTCCTTCTCAGTTGTGGAGATAAGGTGGTTTAGACAGGGTCCGGTAGACTGTCTGCCTTGTCCGTACCTATGAAATGTCCACTTCCAAGTCTGTCCAGACTGTCATGGGGTTGGGAAGGACAGGCAGTAGGGGCATGAGACCTGACAGCACAGTGGGGCCTCCCATTTAACAGAAGACTCCAGGCTATTTTCCACATATAAATATATTGGGGGAAAGTTGCCCAGACCTTTTGAAGTTTAAACAGCTCTATAAAATGGCATTTTGATGAGCTGAGCACAAATGAATTGGAAACATTCAGATAACGTTTCCCCAGGGCTTAAAAACCAAAGAAAAAAGTGTTTGGCAAGAGGTCTGAGGGGCTGGGCCAAGAGCTTGAAAAATTATCTGAGATGTTGTGATAAACCCAAACTACCACCAGCTTCATCTATCTCAGCTGCTTCAGAAGGCCTTGGAGAGGGGACCTCAGGCAGAAAGGAGGGCTACCTTCTCTTCGGGGAGTAGCAGGAGCCTCTTTGAAACTGTGGTCACCTACATGGAGCTATCTGTCTGGGCTGAGTATGTTGTAGCATCCATTCATCCATCCATCCATCCATCCATCCACCCATCCATTCCCCTCCCTCTACAACCATTCCTCCCTATGTCACTTTCTCCCTCATTGAACTCTTATCCTGTATGCCCCTGGGAGAACAGAAGGTGATAAAGCTCACCTCTGTCCTTGCAGAGATCAACACGGTGGGAAAACCTTGAAATCAAAGGCTTGACACAGGTCAGTCACACAGAGGCTTTAAGAAATATGACATCCCTGTAAGATCATGAAGGCGATGAACTTGCCAAAGCTTCAGCTGCTGCTCTAGCAGAGTGTTATATTGCTTCCATACTGGACTGGGGATTGGTCTATTGGATCATTGGATCTCTAAATTGAGATGCTGCTTGTTATAGAAGATGAAGGAAGGGGTTCACTTTACCCCAAGCCCAAAGCTGCCCCAAACTGACTTCTTTGGACTATAGACATCTCAGCAGTGGGATGGTCGTGCTTGCTGAGGCCTCTTCCTCTAAACATTGTTTATGTCCCTACATAACCATACCACAACTCTGTGGAGTAGAGAGTCATGATTTCCTTCAGGAAATGGAGGCTGAAGGTAAGCTTGCCTGGAAGGGGGAGAACAGAGACTTAAATATGGGACCACTGTCCCATGGACCAGCTGATGGAGTTTCTCCCAATAGGCAGAAGCAGAGCCTCAGACCCAATAGTTGCCAAAAAGTCCAGGCCCTGTTATTGGGCTGGAGATGTAGTGTTTGACCTTAACCTGGAAAAGAAATTGCTGAGAACAGCCAGACCCAGGGAGGAAGGGATTTGGAGGTCTTATGACCTGATTTCTGATTACGCAGATCCATCCCATCATGTCCCCAGAAGGAACCTTTATAATATAGATTTTTTTTCTGTCTTGGATATAAGTATGCTTTGGGTACACATTCAAATGTTGGGGAGCCCCAGATGAATATTTCAGCCTTTTTTCCCCCCTTACCTATTCCTTTCATTTATCAACAAAATGACTTGCCAGGTCCTCTGGTAGTTGAGGGGATTGTCCAAATGGTGTTTGCACACTGGCTTGCTTCTCAACATGGAGTCCCCATAGCACAGCAGCTATGAATACAGATGGGTGCTGCTGTGGTGCTGGCCACTGAGATTCCTGGAATATGTTTTGCACCCCGATTGTCCAGCTTGGAGAATGGTTATTGGAAAAATCCCACACAGATCAAAACACAGTCCTCTTTTAATGTGTGCAGAGATTGCATGCCCAGAAAATTCAGTGTACTGCCATGTAATGAAAATAAAACACACTGTTTATACACAATATGGATTGGGTCAGGGATCAGGTAGTTGCAGAATGGGTTTTAGCTCCATGGGTCAATGAGGGTGTTTGAAAGTCATTTGGGATATGGAGTGATTCTCTGTTGTGAAGGGTTGACCTAGACTTCTGACTTAGAACTGTTAAATGCCATCATAACAATGGCAGAAAAGGCTCTGCTGATTTTATAAATGTCCCCAAGGGGTCCTTGTCCTCCTGTCCTCCTTCCTAACAGAAACCGCTTGCATGAGTGACATATTCCAGAAGGCATATGAAAGGCAGGCTGCACTTGTCAGGCCCTCATTTGGTAAGGGACTGCTACTGTCTTTTCTGCTGAGAATACAGGGCCATTGCAGAAATCTAGACACTTCTAAGGCTCATCCAAAAATTAACCCTTTGATATTCTGGTTTCCCTTCAAATTGTATAAATCTTTTGTCTTTTAACAAAACAAGCCCTTTGAAACACAGCATGTTGCAATTTCTCTCCTGGACAGATGATGTTCTTCTTTCCTATTTGCTCAAAATGAGAAAGTAACTATCATATTCCAAAGCAACAACCATTAAGTACGTACTAGAACAAGAACAAACAAAAAATTGTGGTGCTCTGGAAGGGTAGCTGCTTTCAGCCCAGCCAGAGAAGTGGCCCCATAGCTCATCTAGATACAGTTGATTTCTAAATGCAGGCATGAAATTACATGCTGTTGTGCTGCCCAAGGAGTCCCAACCACCACGTGGATAAAAGCAAGACTGTGGTGCATACCCTTCGACACCCTGCAGTGTCCACAAGCTCCCTGGGCACAACTGGCTGAAGACACCATCTGTTAACTGCCACTGGAGTCAGCTGCATCATGAGAAACTTGTCAGGTTCCTTTGCTGTGTGATTGTGCCCAGAAACTGGAGGCACTATCAGCCATGATCAGTGTCCCCAGAAGGGGCTATAAACAAAACCAGGATGCCTTTGGTACTCAACAACCCAAACGTAGCTCCATCCACAAAAGGGGCCCCACTCAAGAATTCAAATGTCACTTCTCAGACACAGGAAGTCCCTGGTATAAGTTCATGTCTCTTATCCAGCTGTGCCCCATGCCCTCCCACTGGTCCCATTGTATTCTCCCCCTGAGGTGTGTCACAGGAATTTGTACCAGGGGATTTGGGATAATGAAATCTGCATTTGTAGTCCTTCTGACTCCTTAATCATTGGTGCTTTGGTCCTTCATCTCAGCCCTGTGAAGGAGGTGCTTTTAAGGCCTTGGGCTCTACAGGAGGAAATGGAGATCCAGGTAGATTAGGGAACTTGTCCTTGTTAGACCCTGGGAAATGAATGTGCTGGGACTAGAACACTTACTGTTTCCTGTAAAGCCTGTGGTAGAGTGCATTTTCTGACACTAAGCTGTAGTCATGGGTCCTGCCCCACCCCCTGCCCCCCAGCTCTCTGAGCCCTTTCTCAGCCATCAGCCTTCCTTAGCACTACAGATCTAAGCCCTACCAGGGAAGCCTCAAATTCCCTGAGAGAATTAGACACCAGAGAGAGCCCCAACACTGGCTCATCAGCAAGGTGGGCGCTGGGACTAGCTGGTGAGTAGGGAGATAGTGAGAGCTGAGGTTACACTGCCTTCCTGCATTCTCTTTGCCTATTGGAAAATCTGCCCCCAGGGAAAGGGTTCTGGGATTCCCCAATTAATATCCAGAATACTTCGAAAATAAGATAGCCAAAAAAGGGGTTTGGGGAGCCTTGAGACCAATCACCCGCTCCTAGCCATGGCTGGAAGTCTGTGGTCAATACTCAGCTGACAGTCTTCAATTTCTGGAGTGGTTGGTGCTTCCTGCTCCTTGTGACTGGCGAGGCATGTGATCAGTTCTAGCCAGTGAGCGGTGCGCTGAAGGAAGTGGAGACCTTGCGGTGCGCTGAAGGAAGTGGAGACCTTCTGGAAGCTCTTTCTTCCAACACAGAGTGAGAGACATGTTAGCCAGGGGTTCCTCTAATCAGTCAGAGTCCCCAAGTGACCCTAGTGAACACTAGAAGTCAGGGCTGTGGATAAGAGTCAAGCCCTTCTAGCCTTGGGTAAGTGTGGGGTATCTGGTGGGGAAAGAAAGAACAAGGTGTCCAAGCAAAACATTGCTCAGAGCTTAAGCACCATGCCCAAATTGCCACATGGCTAGAAAGAGAGCATGCAGGATTCAAACTCAGGTCTATTTCCAGAAAGTGAATGTGTTCTGCTTCCTAGTAGTTGACTTTGTGGTCACAGAGTCAGTGGGTCAGTCTGCCCCAGGACAGGGAATTTTGGAGGACACTCGAAATAAACACACTTGAGTTTGAGACAAGGGAAGACCTCCTCCATCCAAGAGTCCACTTTCAACAAGTCTAAGTAGCAGGTGAAAATTTACTAATATAATATATATTCAGAGCTAAAAAGCTCAAGATCAAGATAGTTCATGATTCAAATGTTTGGTGAAGGTCTGTTCTTCATGATCATGTATTCTATGTCCCTGCATGATGGAAGTGTATGTGTATATGTGTGGGGGAGATAGCACTTTGAAATCTCTTTTTAAATTTTTTATTTTATTATTTATGTACTATTTATACGAGTGTGTTGCCTGCATGTATGTAAGTGCACCTGCATTGTGCAGTGCCCATGGAGGTCATAAGAGAACATCAGATCCCCTGGAACTGGAGTTGTAGATGGTTGTTACCAGCCATGTGGGTACTGGGAACAGAACATGAGACCTCTACAAGAGCAGCTAGTGCTCTTAACTGCTGAGTCATCTTTACCCTCCTGAAATCGGATGGTAACCTTCATGGTCTAATCCCTTCTCATGATCCTCAACTTTTGAGTCTATCACCTGGGGGCTTAAGCACCTATGCAAGAATTTTAGGTCACATTCATCCAGACATAACACCAGATAGGCCTGGTCCATTATCAATGCTGGCAAGATCTGGGCAAAGATGAACTTGAAGTTGTGCCAGGAAGGGGATAACAATGTTTAGACTTCACCATGTCCTCTGTGCATTTTCTAGAGGAAAAGATAAGCTTTTGGTCCTTGGTTTGCCTATGCTCCTCAAACTTTACTGTGCACATCTAGAATCTTGTGGAAAGGCAGACTTGGACTCAGCAGGCTGGGATGGGGCCTAGGGTTCTGCATTTCTTCCAAGCTCTTGGGCTAGTTCAGAACATCACTTTGTGTACTAAGAATTTTGATGAGCCAGAACTCCTTCTAAGAACAGCAAGTGTAGAAGCGACCCAGCGAGGCCCCCCATCTCAGGATCCTGATGGTCTCTAGAGCACCATTTGGTGACCCACAGTGCCTAAGGGACTCTGTGGTTCTGCCAATAGCAATAACTGGAAGGAGACTTTAGACATCAGGCCCTGCACAAATAGGTTTCAGAGTAGGCTGTATTCTATTTGATCTTTGAAATTTTGCCATTTTGGCTATGGAATGGATTGTCAGCTCCAAAACAAGTTTAATTTTCTAGCATATTGAAATAATTAGCAGTAAAGGACATTTTCCTGCTCTTGTTAAATAAAGACAACAACCGTAAGGTATGTTGTCAAAGCTAAGCCACTGCAGTGGCTCCCAAGATCGTCACCCCCTAGTGCGCACACACACAAATTCTCCTAGCTCTGCAGTCAGACTACAAATCAGGTGTTGCTGGGAAGGGATTTTTATAGGTGTAATTAAGGTATAGTAGATGACTATCAGGAAAAGAGATTACCTTGGGTGAGCCTCATGTAAGGCATTCTCTTTGGAGGGGTCAGGCTCTTATTTGGAAAAGAAATGCTGAGCATGAGAAAGATTCATATGAGGGGGACCTTCTACCCTTGGGTCTGAAGATGGAGGGGGCAGTTTGGAAGGGGATATGGGTGGCAATCAACTGCACTGTCTTATTGTCCTATATAGACTTGAATCTTATAGCTCATTCATCACACAACCTGAGTGACCTTGTCAAATCTCCCCTTGAGCTTCTTGATAGGAACTCTACCCACCTATATGCTTTGATTCCAGCTTTAGAAGACCCTGGACAAAGAATCTAACTAACCCAGACCTAATCTGACCTAATAGACTGTCATTTGACCTAATAAACTGTCAGTGACACATGGGTGTGGCTTTAAGCTGTTAAGTGTGTGATAATTCAATATGAAGCCATATAAAACTAATTCAGCCACAAAGGAAATTTACAAGCCCAGCAGACCTGTGGAGGCTCCATGCAAATGGATGGCAATTGATATTCATCTTTTATATCTGCCTCATGGCTACCACTTTTGTAAATTGAGAACCTGGAATTGAAAAGCTATAATTTTTCTACCTTAATGTTTAATTTTTCTTTCATCTGTGCAATGTGTGTATGAGTATGTGTCTGTGTGTAGGTGCACATACATGTGCAGGGACATTTGTACGTGTATGCACAAGCCCAAGGTTGATGTTGAGAGTCTTCCTTGATCATGTTCTACCTTATTCATTGAGGCAAGGTCTCTCAATTGAACCCAGAGCTCACTGACTCAGGCAAGTCTGACTAACCAGCTTGCTCTGGGAATTCCCTGTCTTCTTTATCTACCAAGCACTAGACTTGCAGGTGATCTGCCAGCCCACCTGGCATTTCTGTGGTTACAAGGATCTGAACGCCAGTCCTCACACTTGCTTAACCAGCACTTTATCCACTGAGTCATCTCCCCAGTCCAAAGTTAACTTTTTTATGTGTATGAATATTTTACCTACATGTATGTAAGTGCATCACATGTGTACAGTGTCTACAGGGCCCAGAAGAGGGTGTTAGATCCCCTGGAAGGGGAGTTAAGGACAGTTGTTACTTGCCATGTGGATGCTGGGAACCAAACTTGAATCCTCTGCAAGAGCATCAAGTACTCCTTTAAAAGAGTATTTATTGATTATTTTTATGTGTAGGAGTGTATTGACTGCATGTATGTAACTGTACCCATGTGGTGCAATACCTGTAAAGATCAGAAGAAGGTGTTAGATCCCCTGGAACTGGAGTTATAGACAGTTGTTAGCCACCATATGGGTGCTGGGAACTGAACCCAGGTCCTCTGAAAGAGCAGCCAGTGCTCTTAACTGCTGGGCCATCTCTCGCAGCTCCATAAATCGCTTAACCACCGAGCCATCTCTCCAGTTCCTAAAGCTAATTTTAAATTTATTTATTTTAATTTTATGTGTATGAGTGTTTTGCCTGTATGTGCACCAGTGTATGCAATGCCCACAGAAGCCAGAAGAGGGTGTTGGATCCCTAGGAACTGGAGTTACAGATGGTTGTTAGCTGCCATGTGGGTGCTGGGAACCAAACCTGGGTCCTCTATAAGAGCAGCCAGTGCTCTTAACTTCTGAGCCATCTCTACAGCTCCAGTCAAAGCTAACTGTTTAAATGCAAGATCTGATTGTTCCTTTTTTTCTTGTAGGAAAAAGCTTAGCACCCGAGGAAGAACTATTATTTCCTTAAAGTAATTGTGCCTGATAAAGACAGCTGCAGCACTTTAAGTAGGATATTTATGTTATTCTTCTCAGTCCAGTGGGAAAAGTATGGTTTGAAAATAGTTGGCTAAGCTGTTGTGTTCACTCAGGATGGTAAAGATGGGAGTCAGGGTGCTAAAGTTGGGCCAGAATGTTGTCATAGGTCACATGTTGGTTTTCTTTTTGTTTAAACAAGTTTTAAAACAGATCCTAGTTGCTTATGTAAGAGGTACATATTATTCTATTATATTGCCCAAGTGCCTTAGGGGGTAGCATTTTCCATAAGAGCTCAGAGGAAAGCCTCATCAGAGGTGTATCTTATTTCTCTGTGCTTCCCAGCCCCAGACATCAGGTAGTTCCCACCTTGCTAAGATCCACCTTTTAAGATGTTGAAAATATCTCAACAGTGGGACCTTTCATGGATGCTCTTGTAAGCATCCAATAGCATTTATTACTGTTACTTTAATTATGATGGTGACTTTAGTGTTTTGTGAGGTCCTAGGTGAATCACTCCTGGGAGAGTCCCTGTCTTATTCTTCAATCCTGAGTTGAAGTGTTTCAACAGAACTGACTTAATGTAGGGACTAGTTCAGTCTTTCTTTGGCACTTGCAAATTGTAACTTAATCTTTCCCTGTTTCAGCTTTCTTGGCTATCAGCCTGAACAACAGAAATACTGCACATCAAGTGTTTGACTCATATGCCATTGGGGGCTCCACACTTCACTGCATCAGAATTTAAAGGTTTCTGGGCATTATGGTTTCCATCTTAAATGTCTCACATAGGTGATGACACTATTTTGGGAAGTTGTGTAACCCTCTTTGGGATGTAGGGCATAGCAGGTAGGCATAGACCACTAAGGGTGTGCCTTAAGGGCTATAGCCTGGCTCTGCTTCTAGCCTGAGTTCTCTGTTTCCTGATCTTCTGAGATATGAAGAAGCCATGCCATGGGATTTTTATGGTTTGAATATGAAATGTCTAGCTAGTGGCACTGTTTTGGGAGGTTGTGGAACCTTTGGTATTGTGGCCTATCCAAAATATCACTGAGGGAAGGCTTTGAAGGTGCTATCTGCTTCTGGTGTCAACCTTAGCTCTCTGATTCCTGATCCACCATGATGTGAGCAAGCCATGCTGAAAGCCCCTGCCATCATAGATGAAGTCACTGCACTCTCTTTTCAAAATCATGATGGACTGTGTCTCATGGACAGTAAATCAAAATGAATCCTCCTTCCTTTAAGTTGATTATGACAGGAACTCTGTCACAGAAATGAGAAAAGTAAACAATGCAAAAAACTTGGTCCTGACAGTTGGGGCTATTACTATGATACACCTGAATATGTGGTTTATCTGACTTTGGAACTGATTTATGGGAAGAATGTGAAAGTGTTTGGGGCTACAGACTAGAGAAACCTCAGAATGCTATTGCTAGAGCTTAGTGGGCCATTCTAGTAGGAATGGAGAAGATCAGAATGCACACAGAAATGGGGCGCAGAGAGGACTCTATCAGGAATTGGGCTAGAGTCCATTTGTATTATACTCTGGCATAGAATTTGGCTATATTTTGATAATGTTCTGAAAAATTGAGTGAGGCTGAATTAAAATGTAACAGACTAATTTATTTGGCAGAGGAATTTCAACACAGCATAATATTCCATCTGTGGCATGGTTATTACTCACTGCTTTTAGCCAGATTTATAGTGGGCATGAGATAAAAAAGTGGCATGTAAGGATGTAAAAAATATGCAGTTTTGGGGCTGGGGAGATGGCTCAGCAGTTAAGAGCACTGGTTGTTCTTGCTGAAGACCTGGGTTTGAATCCCAACACCCACATGACAGCTAACAACCGTCTGTAACTCCAGTTCCAGGGCACCTAATACCTGCTTCTGAGTTCCATGGGCATTGCATGACACAGGTGCATTTACATACATGCAGGTGTAACACTCATACACATAAAATTTAAAAGTCCATAAAAACTTTTTAAATGTGCAGTTTGGTGAGAAAAGGAATGTGAACAAATTTAAAGTTTGGACAAGGTAGCTATAGACAAAGGACAGTTGTTGTTAAAGAACTCAACCCCTTTAAGGGGAAATTGAGCACTTTCATTGGGGCAGTGCCTTGAGGGAGAGACCCCACCCACTGAAGTCTCCAGAGTGTGAAATGGCAAACCTAAGAGTTCAAAGAACTCTTATTTAAAGGGACAACACTTGAAAATGGAGTGCTTGAACTGAGAGTGTCATTATAGGTGTAAACAGGGCCTTCTCAGGGCATGCTTTCCCTGGCTCAGCTGTATGAAAGAACCCAAGAGCCATTGTAGCTGTGGTGAAAGGGACCCAGAATACATCTCCTGCTTGGAGCAAAACTTGGCATTGTTCACATGGTGATGATTTTGTATGCATGCAGAATGCAGATTTATGAAGTCACAGAGGCTTGCAATGTTCCAGAAACAAAGCTCCTGAGGGCAGATGATCAGTGGCGAAAAGGTTCTGTAGAGAGGCCTTGACAGGCTGATATATGAAGTTATGAAAGTGAAGTCTTAGGTTTTGTTGGAGACCCAGGATGTTGGGAATGCCAGGAATGTGGAATGTCTGCCAAGGAAAGCTGTAGGCACAGAGTGGAGTCCAGGTGCAGGGCTACCCTAGTTTGTTGGAACTGAGATGATGCCATGAGATTCTGAACATAGGGCTATAGGAATTAATGTTTGCTCTGCTGGTTTTGGGTCTTGCTTTGCTCTGATCTTTCCTTGATACCCTCCCATTCCTCTAATTTAGAATGGGAGTGTTTACTCTGTACCATTATGTATTGGAAGTATGTACTTAAAATTTTTTTTTACATGAGATCACAATTAAGAAATTACCTTGTGTCTCAGAAGAGACTTTGGACTTTTGAATAGTGTTGGGATGCTTAAAGTTATGGGGATAGTTCAAAACAGAATGAGTGCATTATGAGATGATCATTAGCTTATGGGAGCAGGGGAGGTATATTATGTTTGAGTGTGAAATGTCCTCCACAGGCCCATGTGTTTGGATACTTGGCTTTAGCTAGTGGACCTGTTTGGAAGCTTTGTGGAATTTGCTGGGGGTGGGTCTTGAAGGTGATATTCACTTCTTGTGCTAGCCTGAGCTCTTCCTTTCCGGATGCTAAGATGGGAACAAGCCATGTAATAAGCACCTCCTGACACAATGGACTGTGTATCCCTCAGATCACGAGCCCAAATAAACCCTTCCTCCCCAAGTTGTTTCTGTCAGGTGTTCTGTTACAATAAAAAATAACTAATGCACTGAGGAAAGAGTGGGAGGACATGATTTGAGCTATAGGAAGCCATCTTTGGGAATATGCAAAGATCAGGACAGGGACCATGTAGAGGTGGTTGCCAAGGTCCAGCTCAGAGGAGGGGACATTAGAAGGCAGAGAGAAGGGATGGGAGATAGACTAAATGTAGGTGGTGTGGAGGAAAAGAGAGATGGTCCAACTGTAGGCTTTCAACCTGTACACATGGATGGATGGATGGATGGATAGATGGATGAATGGATGGATGGATGGGTGAGTGGATAGATGGATGGAGGAGCAGGCAGCTCAGCAGAGAGCAGTGGTTGGAGGGGGCTGAGTTGTGTTCCATGCTTGAACTGAGGACGATCAGCTGGAGAGACTTGGAGGGGGTTGGCAAAATGTCTAGCGCTAAGGAGAGAGTGTTATGGACCAGGAAGAGCTGCTGCTAGCTAAGCTTTCTTCTATGCTCATTTTATGACCTTTTCCTCTGACCATCCTCTTCCTTGTGAATGCCCCAGGGCTGCTGCAATGCTTCACCACAAACCGGTAGCTTGTAATAACAGGAGTTTTCTTTCTCACAGCTCTGGAGCCCAGAAGTCTGGACCCAAAGTGCAAGCAGGCTTAGTCTCCTACTTAACTTCAGCTATCAACTTGACATCAGTCGTCAACTTGACACAGCTGAGTTATCAAAAGGAATCTCATTTAAGAAATTGTGTCCTGCCCTGTGGGTGTATCTGTGAGGCATTTTCTTGATTGCTAATTGATGTAGGAGGGAACAGCCCACTGTGGGTGGTACCATCCCTAGGCAGGGGATCCTGGGCTTTATAAAGAAAATGCTAGCTGAGCAGAAACTAGAGCATAAGTGATAAGCAGCATTTCTCCACTATCTGTTTCCTGCCTTGAGGTCCTGCCCTGACTTCCCTCAGTGGTGGACCCCTTTCTCCCCACATTGCTTTTGGTTATGCTGTTTCTCACAGTAACAGAAAGCAAACTAGGACAGCTGTGCTCCCAAAGAAAGCAGGGAGAATTCTTCCTATTTCTTGGCTTGTGGCCGTTTCGCTCAGCCTTGGTCTTCTCATGATCTTTTCCTACGCCTTTCTGTGTGTCTCTGCTTCTTTTGTGAGCACTGGTCATCTTGGACTGAGGGCTCACTAATCCAGTATGGTAGATAGAATTATACTCTATATACAAACATGGTACACTCTTTTTTATGGTTTTATTGGTCAGTCACTTTTCATGATTTGGGGGCCAGTTTTGAAGACTTCTGTCCTGTATACTATGGCCAGGTGCTGCAACATTAAGTCTCAGTAAAGGCGTCACCTGAAAGATCTTTTTTGCCCACTTGTCTTTATCATGGGTAGAGTGGACTGAGCTAGTCACAGGAATAATAGAATTCCTGAGACTTTTGGTCCCAGACGCACTCACCTTCAGCAAGAGAATATCTGAAGTTATAGAGGAGTTGGGAAAGTTCCCGAGAGTTTTTGGGAGGAGAAGCTGTAGCTGGCTGAGACTAAGGGAGGGGGGCTGTGAAGAACTAAAGGAAGAAGTGATAAGTTCTGACTGCTGGAACCATCAAGAACTGCCATGAGTTCAAACCCAAGGCTCCTCACATCCCAAGGGCAGAAACTGCAATTCTAGCTGCTGGGCGTTGAGCTTCTGGACCTCAAATCTAGAGCAGTGAGCCTCTGATCTGAGCACCTGCAGCTAAGCCTCTGGCTTTAAAACTTAGAACCAGGAGTCTCCTGGTTTGTGAGCTGAGCCTATGAGCCAATGAGCCTTGCCTGTTCATAACTACCGTACCACTAAGGCAAAGGCCCTTAGCTAGCTGTTTATGACAGAGTCACCGCTTTTCCCTCACTTTGGATTTTCCTTTAGGTGTCATGGGGCTGCTGTGGCCTACCTATTGGGGCTCCTGTGACTTGTCAGGAGATCCATGTATGTCAGGTGTGTGATCAGCACAAACCAGTTGCTGAATGACTTATTTGATGTGAAGAATACATGACCACGTTACATTTTACAAGTCAGCAAATGAAGCACCCATTCATCACATCATTCATCAAACACCTAAAGAGCACCCCATTTCCCAAAGGCTACAGCATCCTTTTAACTTCAACACTGCTATCTCCTGCTTCTCCTATAAATCACCCTCCCTGACAGGGTGATGAGATCAAAGAAAAGAATAAGTTTTGGACTCCTCAAACTGGCTGTTACATCCTTGTTAACACGTCAAAAGTGTGACTGAGCCATAAAACGGCAACTTCCTGCTCCTAAAACTGTTCAAGCTGGTTTTTAGGAGGCAGGAACCACAGGATCTGACTTAAAATGACCCTGGAGTTTGGTGGGACAGGAAGTCTTGCGTAAGTGGAGCCCAGTGAACAAGAACATGGCATCTCGGACTATTAGGAGTGCTGTCAACAGTTAAGACAGACAAGAGTAATGGAGAGATGAGAAGGTCTCGATGACAAAGTCTCCACACATTCCACCTGGATCACTGAATCACTGGGGACTGTTCCACCAAGAACCCTGCCAATAACCAGTCAGCCCTCTGTTTCCCCTCCCCTCAGGAGGCTAAAATTCCCTTGCATTGGCCAGGGAGACAGATTTGAACTTCCTATCAGCTTTCTTGGTCACCCTTCAATAAAGTCCTTTCTGTCCACAAAATCTAGTGTTTTTGTAGTGGTCTGTGTGCTCATTGACCCCTGGCTCAATAACAAAAGCAGGGAATTGAAAATCTGGGTTTTCTGCTTCTTTGGAAGTTTGCAGACAAGCAAACTGGTTGTCCTCTACATGTGAGTTATGGACTTGTGTGACTGGCTTCTAAAATTAGTACTTTAACCATCAGTCCCTGTGTGAATTTTCAGCAGCCCAGTAGAACATACCTAAAATGTTTGCAGAGCTGGGGGAGAACAGCATAACTGGATTAGATATGGTAGCACTAGGCTTTTCTTTTTATCTTGATCTTAATTTTTTTTCAACTTGTAGATTTTATACTGTTGTGGGATGACAGAAAACCATGAGATTTTCTTCATTAGCAGAGTTCATTTCTTGTGTGTCTGAGTTGTTTCATGTTTCTATGTTGCAAAAGTTCCTTTAAAAATTACATTTATACTAGCTTGAGAAAAAGTTTGTGACTTGATTTTAAATTAAACAAAGAATCAAAATTGTTTCATAAAGTTGAACTTATTATGTTAAACAAACACACACACACACTCCCTACACTCCCTAACTCCTTTATGCACAAATACTTCACTACCTGAGGGAGGTGAGAATGCTTGTTTAGTAACAGTGAGAGTAGGGGTGATCTTTTCTCTCCTGATTTTAAAAAATAATTGCTAAGGCTGAGGGTATACCTCAGTGGTAGAGTGCTTGCCAAGCAGACACAAGACACTGGGGGTTGATACCTAACAGAAAAAAACTGAATATTTTCTAAGGTGTCGTCAATAAATAATTTTATTATGATAATAAAACTAAACAGAAGAATAAATCATTTCAGATTTTGTTTTCTATATATAACAAAGTCCACATACACACACAAAATCAAATTACTGATACGGAAGAGCAAGACTCTCAGTGGTGGATGATGCCTGGTTTTCTACATCCTACCTGCTATGCGACTTAGTGGTTGGAGGTAACATAGGGGGAGAATAAATCCGTGTGTGTGTGTGTGTGTATGTGTGTGTGTGTGCACTCTAATCAGATGTGCAGTTTGGAGAAGGTAAGGACAAAACTCCCTCTGCCTCCAGCTGGGGAGCTATTGACAGTTGGTGGCTGCTGGGAGAGGGAGAGTCAGTTTTCCTTAGAGGTGTGGCCCCCATTAGGTTGACCACACTCCAGTGGATGGTTCCACACCCATATGTATGGGTAACATTAGTTAGACTCAGTGTGTTATAATAAAAATATTAAGAAAAAAAAGACAAATCTCTGACATGTCAAAAGCAGGCACAGGGGAGCCATCAGTGTGGCCTGATGAGCTCTTGGTACCCTCCATTCCTACAGGTTTGTCTCTTTATTGTTATGATGGTTAATTTCACGTGTCAAATTACATGATCTGTGGTGCACCCAGGTGGAACGGTGTTTCTAGGTGTCTGTGAGGGTGTTTCTTGATTATATCAGCATTGAGCTGGGGGTTTGGTAAAGCAGATTGCCCTCCTCTGTGAATGTGGATATCCTTCAGGGCACCGAGGACCTGAATAGAACAGGAGGAGAAAGGGAAAATGTGCCTCTCTTTCTGCTTTCCTGCTTGAGTTGGGGCATCTTGTCTTGTCCCTTCATTGTCCCATCCCATCCCATCCCGTCCCATCCATCCCATCCGTCCTATTCATCCTATCCATCCCATCTGTATTAGTCAGGGTTCTCCAAAGAAACAGATCCTGTAGAATGAATATATGTATAGAGATTTATTAGCTTAGCTCACAGGATAGAGTCCGAATAGTCCAACAATGGCTGCACCACACTGGAGAGGCTGAGAATCCGTAGTCACTCAGTCCACAAGGCTGGATGTCTCAGTAGTCCCAATCTGGTGCTGAAGGTCTGATGAATTCCAAAAGATCAGCTAGTCTTCAGTCTACAGCAGCAAGATGAACTCACCAGCGAGAGAGAAGGCAAGCAGCAAGAAGCCTGGAGTTCTCCTCTGCCTTGGTCTTTTGTACCGGCTGCCATCAGAAGGTAACACCCACATTTAGGGTGTATCTTCCGGCTTTAGATGATCCAATCAAGAAGATCTCTTTCATTTCCATTAATCCCAGATCCAACCAAGTTGACACCCAGGATTAGCCATCACACCATCCATCCCACCCCATTCCATTCCATCCCATCCTATCCATCCCATCCATCCCATCTCATCTCATCTCATCCCATCCCATCCCATCCCATCCCATCCCATCCCATCCCATCCCATCCATCCCACCCATCCCATCCATCCTATCCCATTCCATTCCATCCCATCCTATCCACTCCATCCATCCCATCTATCCCATAACTCCTATCTATTCTCTTCTCTGGGACTGGGACTTGCATCACTGACTCCCTACTTCTTACTTGGCTGGCTTTCCTGGAACTTGAGACCAGGGACCACAGCTCATGGAATTTTTCAACTTCTGTAATGGCACAGCCAATTCCTTGTCATAAGTTTCTAAAGTCTGAGGTAAAACAGCCTCTGTTCATCAAATTCATGAGTATCACCAGGTACCACATCTGACACTGTCCTTAGTATTTAATGTCCCTCCCAAAGGGCATCACAGGAGACTCCTTGGTTCCTCTGGCTAATGTTTTAGAACTGAATCATGGAGAGGGCCAGGCTGGCTGGGGGTCCGGAGGAACCTCTGGCCCTTAGGCTGTTCTGTCAGCAGCACTGCTTCCTCCCTGGTGTGTGAACACCACGTCTCTCTGTATTACAGACCAAAGTGCCTGCCTTGTGGAGTTGTACAAGTTGGTGCAGGGCTCAGTGCCTGGTCGTGTTCCAATTTCCTTTTTCTTCCTATAAGAGGTTGGTAGCAGCCTTCTTAAGAGATTTATTTGTCCTCAACTCCTCCATTATCTCTCTGTTTCTTTTTTAAATTCTTATTTGTTATTTTTATTTTATGTGTATGAGTGTAATGTTTGCATGTATGTAAGTGCACCCATGTCGTGCAATGCCCGCGGAGGTCAGACGAGGGCATCGGATCCCTTGGAACTGGAGTTAGGATGGCTGTTAACTGCCATGTAGGCGCTGGGAATTGAACCAGAGTCCTTTACAAGAGCAGCCAGTGCTTTCAACTGCTGAGCCATCTCTCCAGTCCTTATCTTTTCATTTCTATAAAAATATTTTTGTCTTCTTTCTGTTTTCCCTCCTCCCTTCCCCCCTTTTTACTTTCCTTCTCTTCCTCCCTCCATTTCTCCCCCTTCCTTCCTTCCTCCCTCCTTCCTTTCTTCCTTCCTCCTTCCTTCCTTCCTTCCTTCTGTCCTTCCTCCTTCCTTCCTTCCTTCCTTCCTTCTGTCCTTCCTTCCTTCCTTCCTCCTTCCTCCCTCCCTCCCTCCCTCCCTCCCTTCCTCCTTCCTCCTTCCTTCCTTCTTTCTTCTTTTTACTTTTTTATTCCTTGTCTTCCTTCCTTCCTTCCTCCTTCCTTCTCCTTCTGTCCTTCCTTCCTTCCTTCCTTCCTTCCTTCCTTCCTTCCTTCCTTCCTTCCTTCCTCTTTACTTCCTTGTGGTGATGGAGATCAAGTCCAATATCTTATATCATGAGGCTCAGGCCTAGTATATATCCTTTGAATGGAGAGATATCGTAATAGAATTTTCTAGGTCAGCAGTTTCCTTTAAGGCATGGAATTTTCAAATTGTTTCATATATTTACAACATACTGTGGCTCTCTGTTCCATGTGTACTGTTGAGAATTAGAAAAGAACTGGAGGATGACACTTTTCAAAATAGTTGAACCTCTTATTTTTCCTACTATTATGATGAAATTAATATTTTAATGAACCACTGTTTCAAAAGAATCCATCTATATGTAAATGTTACTACATTTACCACTACTTCCATCATCACCATCAACATCACCACCACCCCTGCTTCTGCTGTTAGAACCATCATTACCACTATCATAATTGCCATTAATAACATCAACCCTACCACACCTGCCATTAACACCATCACCACCACCTACACTACCATTAACACTATCATCACTTCTCCATACTATTGTTAATGTCACCATCACCAACTCTGCCATTAAAACCATCACCATCACCACCATCCATACTATCATTGACACTACCACCACCATCCTACTATTATCACTCTACCAATAACAACATTACCACCAACAACAACACTGCCACCACCACTACCACCAAGTCACCATCACCATTGTAATTGCACCAGCTCACATCACCATCACCATGATTATCATCATTACCACTATAAGCACCATCACCACTGCCATCACCATCAACATCACCACTAGTGTCCTCACACCACCATCCCCATTGTTCCCACAGACTCCTTTGCCTTTGCCATAAGCACGACCACCATCACCTCATTCTCAACACCATAGTTACTGTGTCTGCTACAGTGATCCCCTCACCACAAATATCATCGAACCATTATAGGCATCAACACCATTCCCATCATACCATGTCCATCTCAGTCTCTGTCACCATCACCTGCAGCAACCTCATCACCAGCCTCATCCCACATACGGATGGCACTTCAGAGCAGAGGTTTTTGGATTATTCTGGGTAACCAGGGCAGTGTAGAAGTGGGGGACAAAGGCCACCAGGCAGGTGGAGCTCAGTGCACACTTTTCTCTCTGCTTCAGTCAAAAGCATCTCTGTTTTTCATATTGGGGTATGAAGAGTTTCAGAACTGAACAACAGTGTTAAAAACCCAAACGTCTAGTGCTTTACCAAACCCTATCACACTGGTGAATTCCTTTCCTGGAGGCATTTGTGGAAAATATAATGTGTTGTTTGTGAAGTCATACAATCAAGAGGCAAATGCCATGACCCTGGAGAGCAGGGTTACCTTGTGAACAGGGAGGCCTTCTTCCCAGGCTGGTATCAGGGAAGAAGCCAGAAGGCTGTAAAAGGGACAAAGACAGTAGCCAAGTCAAACTGTCTGTGTCGGAAGGTGTATTCAGGACTAGCATTCATGCACATGACTTAGTCTAAGTTCAGGAGCAGTTATGAAGGCTCTATCATTTCCTTGCAGGACACAGTGATGACAGGAATTTCCTTCCAGTCCCACTGCCTGGTCTATCCACCCCGGGGCCAGGACAGGGCATCCCCTCCTCACTCATTTCTGGAGCATCTTAGCTTTGAGGGGGCAGGCCAGTGGTGTGAGTCTCATCTTGGGATAAGAAATCCTGGTGAGGGTATTTGTCAGGGTTCTTAAGTGAAACAGAATCCACAGTGTACACATGTAGAGAGATGCATGAATGGGGAGATTATTAGAGGAATGACTCAAGGAATAATATTTGGTTTCTAGGTATGCTGGTATGTATGCATGTATGTGTGTGTGTGCATGTGTGTGTGAATGAATGTGTAATATTCTTACTTAAAACTCAGAGAACAGCCCAGTGAATGCACCTCACTCTATTATTCTGGCTGGCCTAGAACTCACGATGTAGATCAGGATGGTCTTGAACTCACCGAGATCTACTTGCCTCTGCCTCCCAAAAGCTGGGATTAAAGGCATGCGCCACCACACTCGGCGTGAGTAGAGACTTCTGTAGGCCTCTGGCTGTGGCAGGTCCTGCAGTCTCAGTGTTTTCCCACCCTGGCTCTACACTCTGGACCATGTTTTCCAGATACTACACTGAGACTGTTCTTCCTCATGCTGAGGCAAGCTCATGGGGTCACACATTTGGACAGATGCCTTTAAAGAGAAGGACTTGGCCAGAGCAGATTCTCACTTTTCAAAAGCACAGTGGAAAATCCAGACTCCAGGCGAATCATGCTCTGAAAGGTAAAAGCTGATTTTTCTGAGAAGTCAGAATCCCCACTTCTCCCGGCAGAAGAAATAGAGCTGAAAGACACCTTTGGTAACACAGACCGCCTGGAAGGAGGCCTAAGTCCAGGGCCTACTTGGCTGTCTTTGTTACTAAAAGATCTCAAGTTCAGTCCTTAGGATGCTGATGGAAAAACGACAGGCCTTCCATCCTGCCCAGTGCTAGGGCCCTGGGGAGCAGTGATCATGTTCAGCTAGTTTCTCTTGCTGATCATGTTCAGCTAGTTCCTCCTGCTGTGCACTTGGCCTCTGTGGAAGCCGCATGGGGGACAGTGAGGTGGAGTGTGGAGACTGCACTTCAGATGGGTGGGAAGAACTAGCAGGGGGGACAGCACTGAGAGCTAGTTCAAGTTCATGTTCTTACCCCTTGTTCTCACAGGTGTGCAGCTTGTTGAGCAACCCACACATGCTTTGAGGAATTAAAGGCAGAGCCAAGGGCCTCTGTAGAGGTGATCACAGCTGTCTTGTGCTGTTGTACATGGATTCTTTCCCTGGTCTACTGTAAGGACTCTTTTTTTTCCCCCACAGGATAAAGTGATTTATAAGGAAGTGAATAAATTGCTTTGGGAAGACTGAATTTATAAAGCATTTCATACAGAACATCTCAAACAATCTTGATCATCTTTATATCCCCGTCCCCACTGGCACCCTCCCACAGCCCTCCCCACTGGAGCCCATATACTCTGTCATCCCTGTTAAGGCCCACTGTGTTGTCAGTGTCCCCAGCCGTTCCCCAGTGGAAGTCCGTCCATTGAGTCTAGTCAGCCTATCTAGAGTCCTTTGTTTTAGGAAGATCAGCTCTACTTCACCTAGCAGCAATCAGTTGCCAACATTCCTTCAGATAAGATTGGGGTCTGCTGTTCATGTTTCCAGTTCTATGCTGGGTTATTGTTTGCCTGAGTTTGCATGGGACTTGTGCATGCTGACACCATTGCTGTAGAATCATATAAGCAGGTTTCCAGGAGCTTGTAGGACTCTTTTTCCATATGGTCATGCACATCCTCCCTGGCTCTTACAATCTTTCTGCCCCCTCTTCTGAGATGGTTCCTGAGCATGGGTGGGTAAAGTTTAATAAAGGGGTCCTGTCCAAGGACGATTATTCAGCAGACTCTCGATCGCTACACTTCGGGCATTTGTGACCTTTTGTGTTTCTGGCCCTCTGTTGCACGAGGGAGCTTCATTATTGAGAACTGTGAGATTCATTAGTGTCCTCCTCTTTACCTGGCTGAGTCTTTGCACCTAACATTTTGGCCAAACGCATAGGTCCCGGACACTCACAGCCTCCACACTGAGGCAGGGTTGAAGAGGTGGAAGCTGTGATTTTCTGAGTTTGGGGGATGGAGGGTAGATTGGACCTCAGGGAACAAAGGTGCCAGGGAAGGAAAATAGGAACAGGTAACCAGGCCTATAAGCAGAAGGGAGATTTGAGTCCCTCATACATAAGACTCCTGGGGCTGTCGAGAGGCAGAGCTATAGATCTGAGGTAGGAAGGTCCATAGATACAGCACTGGACGTGAAGGGTCCTGCTTTCAACTCCACTATGCCCTGTGTCTAAACACACATAGAAAACTTACTTCCAATCTTTGGCCTTGGAGTTCTCATTGTAAAATGAGAATTTAAGCAGATGGCATTTCTCCATGTTTTCCAGCTCTCTATGTCCATAAAATGGATAATCTTCCCATTACCACCAACTATACTGTTTATCGAACCTTTATTATGTTCCAGGTCCCAAATGATCCAAACACTGACATTTCCTCCTCCTAGGAAGTCAGACCTTTATTATTCTCATTGCCAGATGAGCCAGTTGGAGCTCAGGGCCCAGGGTGGTCAGGGGTCTGATGAGTGAGCACAGCCCACTGACCTTAACTCCATCAACCTCAGTAGGGAGAATATTAGTGGAAAGAGACTCAGGGAAGGGAGGCTGCAGACAGGGACATGGTGTCAAGGTCTGTTGCTAGGAACAAGACAAGATGGGGTTGGCTTGGAAGACTTCATCCTAGATGGACATCCAGGAGTAGGAACCCCTAGGCAGCGAACCAGGAGATGGTTTTTTGTACTCATGGGAGAGGAGCTACTTTTGTGAGCATCATCTTTGGCCTCCTCATCTGTGTCATAGTCACCAACAGCATCAGTCTCTCAGGGTGTAGAAATGACCCGGCAGGGAAACACATGGAAACAACTGAAGGCCGTGCAGAACAAATGCTTCATGTGTGCCCACCATACGTTGTTTTTAAGGCTCCATGTTTCTATGATTTAAAAAAGAAGATGGCAATAGTGGTTTCTGCTCTGGAAAGAAAACGAAACAGGGCGATGTGTGTGAAAGTAATTTGGAAATGTAAATGCATAATGCAGTGTTATTGTTGGCTGAGTCTTCCGTTCACTCTCATTGGGGAGGTGGAGGGAACATTAAGGACATGGGGAATTTTATGTGTTGAGTTAGGAGAACAAGATAGAGACACACATACTGGGGTTCAAAAGGAAAAAATGGTCTTAAATGAAACTGTTTTTCCAACAGATTGTGGAAAGAACATAAAATCCCCCCATTATCAGCCTCTCATTTAATGAAAGAAGGGGGAACTTGATTTAAAGAGCCTGTCGACTGTATCAGTGTGTGGGTAACGTCAGTGAATGCTGGAGGGAAGCGTTTTGGAGGCTCCTTGTCTCCTTTGTCAATTACTGAAGAATGCCGATCTCTGGCAATCCATTACGCACTTATGAAACATCACACTAGGTCTAGTAGTTGGATGCCGATGGCCAAACAGCCCCAACTGTCTTTCCCTACCATAGTTTCTGTTAAGGAGTGGTACATACACACCAGCTAGGAGGCTCCCGAGCTTTGTTTCTTCTGGTTTTGTTTGTAGCTTCATTTCATGGATGCTGATGAAACCACTGCCATAATATTTAGCTCTGTCCTTAGCGCCCTCTGCTCCCTAGAGATGTGGTGTGGGGCTGAGCATTCTGACTCTTGAATCATGTCCGTGACCTTTCTGGCTAAACCAACCTCTCCCTTAAAACTACCCAAGGATCACCTCCTTAACACAGAGTTAGTGTATCAGTTACTTTTCTCATTGCTGTGAGCAAACACCTAACAAGAAACAGTTTAAGGGAAGAAGATTTATTCTGGCTTAGAGTTTGAGGGAATCATTCCATCCTGCTGGGAGGGCCGGCAGCGGGATCAGGAGGCTGATTGGTCACAAGGCATCTACAGTCAGGAGACAGAGAGCATCGAAGGTGTGTACTCAGCTGGCTTTCTCCTTTTTATGCACGGCAGGACCCCAGCCCACGGAATGGTGCTGCCAACATTTAAGGTGAGTTTTCTCATCTCATTAACCTAATTAAAAAAAAATCTCACAGATATGTCCAGAAATCTGTTTCCATGGTGATTCTAAATTCCAGTAAGTTGGCAATCAAAATGAATCATCACCGTTTATGTAAAACGGGCTCCTTATAAATAACAAAGACATTTCTGTCACTAGGAAATTGCAAGGGTGTTGGATGCCCCTAAAGATCCTGCATTTTGTTATGTCACAACATGAGTTTGTACATCTTAGCATCCTGGTTCAGGTCCTGGCTGCTCTTGCTGGGCAGGGTTTTGCCCTTTCAGAACCTGGTGTCCTATATTAGGTTGACAGGACTGTCTTTGAGAATGACCTTGTTCAAATTCCATGGATGAGGGTAGCCAAGACTTGAGGTAGTGTCTGTCTCTGCAGGAGGTGAAGAAGGAGCAGAATACAGGGTGGCAGTGGTGCTAAGTCAAGGCGGAGGCACCGCACTGCTGACACATGGCCTCAGTCCTGGAAATAGAAGGTTGGGTGAACAGTGTGGTGGGCGTTTGGAATATGTTGTCTAAGAAAGAAGGCCTTGATTGAAAATCCCAGGTCTTATGGCTAGGGAGATGCCTCAATGAGCAAAATACTTGCTTTGCAAGCATGAAGATCTGAGTTTGGATCCCCAGAAATCATATAAAAGTTGGGCGTGGTTGCATGTACCTATAACCCCAGGACTGGGAGAGGGGACCTCGCTGGTCAGCCAGTCTAAGCTCAGTGAGAGACCCTATCTCAAAAAATAAATCATCTGGGCGTGGTGACACATGCCTTTAGTTCTAACACGTGGGAGGCAGGGGCTACAGGGAGACCCTGTCTCAAAAGAAAAGTCAACCAAAGTCAATTCTGGCCCCCACATGCATACACACGAGTGAGTGTACCCCCATACATGTACACACACACACATACACACACACACACACACACACAATTAAAACAAAGAAAATCTAAGGCCTTGATTAGAAGTTGACAAGGATGGCACTTGCTTGAACTAATACCATGCCCTGTTAGCAGAGAAATGGGAATGTTAGGAGCCATTCTCTTCACTTTTAGGATCTGAGAGGAATGACTGGTCTTTCTCCAAACACCTCCTGTCCAGGTTTGTGAGTGATGCATCCTAGTCTGAACAGCCATTAGATAAGGTATAAAACATCTGGAAAGCTTTAGAGATGAGAGGAGGAACTCCACAGTCTCCTGGATAGGAGATACATGTCTCCCTCTGCTCAGGCTCAGGGCTGGCAGTGGGCATCTTGGTCATTTTGTGTCCTGGATTAAGGAACAACTCAGAAGCCACAGAGGGTTACCAAGTGCCATGAAGAAATGATTTAGAGTTTTGCCGTATGAGTCATAATACAGCAACTCTCAAGTCAGGTGACTGAGAATAACAGCAAGGTTATCCTAAGGAAGGCAGGAGTTGCCTGGTGCTGTGGGAGGACCAAGCTCTGAAGACTGCTAACATGTAGGGGTGTAACCGCCCTACCCACGGGCTGCCAGGAGCTGCTATCTCAAAGGCTAGAGGGAGGGGACCAGTCAGGAATTGAAACCATTTGGTCTTAAGACTGCGATTGTATTTTGTGGGTTTGGCAGAGGCATTTTCAGTCATTACAAATAACTTGTGCTGGGAGACAAAGGATAAAGTCCTTCTGTGTGTGTGTGTGCATGTGTGTGTGTGTGTGTGTGTGTGTGTGTGTGTCCTTTGCTGTGTATGTGCAAAGAGGAGGCCAGGCAGGAAGAGGCCTGGAGTGCCTGAGAGGTCTCTTGTGTGGGACACCCAGGTATTACCTTGCCCTTTGAAAAAAAAATCTTTTATTTTTTAACGTGTATGTGTGTGGTGTGCATAAGTATGTGCATGCACATTCACATGTGTGGGTTCACGTGTGTAAGGGTGCACATGCAGGTGCAGTACCGACATCAAGAGTCTTCCTTGGTTGCTCTCCATCTTATTCATTGAGGCAGGGTCTCTTGGTTGGACACAGAGACCGATGATATGGGCTGCTCTAGCTGGCCAGCTTGCTCAGGGGTGCCTTTCTCTGCTTTCCGAGTGCTGGAATTATCAACAGGCTGGCGTGCAAGCCTGGCAGTTACTAAGTGCTCTGGATCTGGTCCTCATGCTGCATGGCAAGCGCTTTATCCACTGATTTGTTTCCCTGGCTTCTCCCTTGTCCTTCTAAGAGATAACAATACAGTGTCACTAGAGGGTGAGCTTGATGTAGGAATGGCTACAGAAGCAAGAGGCCTTTCTCCAGCCTTTCGCCTGTCAGAGCAGCATACTCTGTCTAGTGCTTCCCTAAGACAGAACCCCTCCTCCATCCCTTCCCACTCCTGCTCTTCAGCAACAATAACAGAGACCCAGCTAGGAGTTGCCTTGCTTGCCATGAAGGGTTGGGTCAGAATGATCCGCATCAGGCAGATTTCTAAGTGCCTGCTTGTGGCTGGCGGGCAGGCTCATAAGTCTCTTCATTATGGTGGGACCAACCAAGCCCACGGAGCCCATTTAGAGGAGATGGGGAGCCATAGTAGTACATGCCAGTGCCTCGGATAGAACTGTGAGAACCATGGTGTTCCAGATGAGGACGCGGGAGAGGAATCTACTCACAGCATTGTCAGTACTGAAAGAAGGAGGGGAAAACTCTGTGGAGTGTTTGAAAGAAATCTGGTCTTCAGCAAAATCTGTCAGCCTTCCTCCCCACTGAAGACCATCAGGAGTGAGGGGCTTGAAAAAAATCTTTGAAGAGTGTTGGGAGTTGTATTGTTGGATTTTCTTTCTTTCTTTTTTTTTTTTTTTCCTAGTACAAAGCTTGAAGAGTCTTTATGTTTTATTCTGTACATTGATCAGATTTGGGTAAAAAACTCAAACCCATTCCTTCAAGTTGACTTTCTTATCTTTGCTTTTAAAAACAGAAAATTGTACATGTCAAAAGTTGAAGCAAAGACAATGATATTTCAGAGATAAACCCCACAACAAAAGGTGTAAAGTTGACAGCCAATGTCTACAAGAAGGAGTTGGCCCCGGAAATGAGACCATGTTTAGTGGGCTGATTTGGGAGTTTAGCAGGCAAGTCATGAGGGTGCTGTGGCCACAGGGAGTCTGTGCTGGATAGCTTTAGTGTCAACTTGACACACCTGGGTTGAGGGAGCCTCAATTGGGGAACTTCCTCTATTGGACTGGCCTGTGGCCATGTCTGAGGGGCATCTTCTTGATGAGTGATGTGGGAGGGCCCAGCTCACTGTGGGTGGTGCCACCCCTGGGCAGGTGGGCCTGTGTTGCATAAGAAAGCAGGCTGAGCAGGGGCCAGGAGAGCAAGCCAGTAAGCAGCGTTCCTCCATGGCCTGTGCTCCAGCTCCTGTCTCCAGGTTCCTGCCCTGAGTTCCTACCTTGGGCTCCCTGATGAACTGCGACCTGGGAGAAGTAAGCTGAATAAACCCTTTCCTCCCCAAGTTGGTAGTAGTCAGAGTGTTTTGTCACAGCAATGGAGAAACAAACCAGGACAGAGTCCATCCGTATGGGTTCTGGGCAGTATTTTCATTAAATCGAATAAATAGCTATGATTTTGATTAACAAACAATTTCACCATCAGTGTTGAACAGAAGCCAGGATTTGAGTTCTGGCTTGAGTTTCTGGAGGTGATGGGAGAGGTGGAAGGAAGGGAGGCACTGGCTGTCCATAGATAGAAACATGCCAGGGACATCTTTCCCATGCCACAGCTCCCCCTGGTGCCAGTCACAAGCTAGATCCAGCTCAAATGTGTAACTGGTGCCCAGTGCCGGCTAGGCTCAGTGTGCTAATTTACTTAGTTCTCATGACAGGCCGTGGTACTGCAAGCCTGTAATTCCAGACACTTGGGAGGCTAAAGCAGGAGGATTACAGTTCAAAGCTTGTCAGAACTAGAGAATCTATTCAAGATTAGCCTAGGAAACTTAGTGGTCCTGTCTCAAAATACCAAGTAAAAAGAGGGCCAAAGATATAGTTCAGTGGTAGAGTGCTTGCCTAGACATGCGTGAAGTTCTAGGTTCGATCCCCAGTACTGTCAAAAACCAAACCAAAACAAACCTAAACAAACCACTATCACCAACAACAAACAACAAAAAATCAGAAGAACTCAGTAAATCATTCTAATTAACTGTAACCTGGGGTTATAATGAGGAAAGTAAGGGTCAGAAAGGCTGAGCAGGCTCCCTGAGGTCCCCTACTCAATGGGATTAGGTTCAAATGGTCTCTCCAACCCTCTGGTGCTGATTGGCATCCTCAGAGCTCCTCACTCAAATTCTGTTTTTAAGGCAGGGACTATAAGTTCAAACTGTCCAGCACTGGACAGTCAACCAGATGTTCAGCGTCAAGGGTCATGCTTCCAGTTTCCCTAAGGACATGGTCATATCCAGGTCACCAACAGAGGGGTGTAGGGCAATGGAGAACGCTCCAAAGATGAAAATGTGATTTACTTTCTTTATTCTGTTTCAGGATCCAAGGTTACTGGGGCTTTTGTAAACGTGGGAGCTGTTTGTCAGGCCCTAGGAATGTTAACCTCAGAATGAAATATTGTGCTTAATGAAACTCTTATAACTGTCTTATTTCTTGTATTTTCCCTTTATACAAAACTGTGTTGCAGTGATTGAGATGTGAAGTTTTGTAGGGTCCTCTGGGAAGAAGGGTGTGGCCCAACAATTAGGACCATAGCCCCTTCCTTGGGATTTGGATGCTGAGACAACTGCATCCTTCCACTTAGGTATTGTACCTCCTGATCTACATACTGAGCAGCTGTGTTATCCATTTTTATTTTCTTCTCATCCCTGCGGAACTGAACATTTCTAGCATTAGTGTGAAAATGGAGGGTTCCCTTTGTGGCTGTGGGAAGGTGCTAGCTTTATTGATGGAAATAGGAAAAGGCAATTTGAGAATAGCATTAATAGATTGTGGACAAGGAAATAATGGGCTTGCTCATCATGACTCAAGTGGCTGCTAATACCCACCAAATTTTGAGTTCTGTTCTTTCTTGCTATTGAAGGCTAATGTTTACAAAGCCCCGCAAAAGACAAAGATACAGTCCTTTTCAAGAAAAAGGCAGCTATACTATACCTCAGTGTAGGTCTTCCCAGTATGGATCAGTTCAGATCAAGGGCTTAGAGAAGAATTCACATCTGTTTCCTCATTGCAGCCCTTAGAAGCAGCAAAGAATATTCACATTCACTAGTTTACTTCTGTAATGTTCTAGATAGGGAGGAAGGAAGCGAGAGGGGTTTTAACCTACAGTTGGCCTTCTATTGAAGGGTTCTGTATACATGGATTCGACTTGGGGAAAAATTACATCTGTACTCAATAAGTACAGATTATTGTTTGAATTTTGTTATTTTAATTTTATGTGCATGAGTGTATTACCTGCATGTAGGTAGGTACAGTCATGTCATGCAATGTCTGTGGAGGTCAGAAGAAGGCATCCGACCCCCTGGAATTGGAGTTTTGGTTTTAAGTTGTCATGTGGGTGCTGGGAATTGAACCCAGGTCCTCTGTAAGGGCAGCCAGTGCTCTCAACCACTGAGCCATCGCTCCAGCCCATGGTACAGACTTTTTTCCCTTACCATTATTTCCTAAACAACACAGTCTAACAACTATTTACTTAGCATTTACATTGTGTTAGGTGTTATGAGTAATATAAAAATGATTTACAGCATATGAGGGTTGTTTGTAGGTTCTATGCAACTACTACGCCATTTTATATAAGGGACTTGAACATCTAGAGGTGGTCTGGGAACCTCGCAATGCCAGGGAAACTGGACCAGCTGATGGGATGGTTGCTTGACATCTTTGATGAGCCACTTCTTAGTGGAGATAACATTGTGGGCTTAGGAGACTCCCTCCTCTGGGTGCTACTTGGAGTAGTGGTTAGAAACCCCAGTACAAGTGATTTTCTTTACTGATTATCCTGCCCTTCAAAAGTTCCTGCTAAGGGGAAACCTTTTTCTAGGGTTGACGATCATTCTGTTTTGTAAAACAAACAATAGGATGTGAGACTGTGGTTTAATAGACCCTCTCAAAACATATATGAACGTCTTAAAATATATACGAACCTCTTAAAACATATATGAATTTCCTAAAAAGAACATTATTTCTAGTTGATTTGTGGTCATTTCCATAGTAATGTTGACATCTTTTAAAATTATCATCGTGAGCTTCCTGGGAGTGGGGTAATCGAAATGGAAAATGATTTTTTTGTTTGTGAATACACATTTTGCACTCTCCATGCACGAATTACATGCACTGTACTTGAATTCTCTAGTACCATTTCTCCAGGAGTCAGTGGGTCTTGCAGATGTTGCTTTGGGGACTCTCTAGGGACAAAAGAAGTGGGCCAAACCCCAGATCTAGTATCAGCGAGTTGTGGGAGTTATCTAGATGCTTAAATTTTATGTTTCTGTGTGTGTGTGTGTGTGTGTGTGTGTGTGTGCGCGCACACACAGTTACATGTGTTCAAATGTGTGTATGCCAGAGGACAATTTTGAATGTTGTTCCTCAGGCCCTGTTCACTGTTTTTTTTTTTTTTTAATTTTTTGTTTTTGGTACAGGGTCCCCACTGACCTGGAACTTACAGAATAGGCTAGGCTTGACTGACCAGCAAGCCCTTCAGGGAACTTCCTGTCCTGCCTCTGTCTTCCCAGTGCTGGGACTACAAGTGTAGGCCACCCTTTCTTCTTCTTTTTTGGAACTTGCTAGGCAGAGATAGCTCCCCAGCCGGCCCCCCTTTCTTTTTTTTTTGGATGTACATTATTTTATATTTTTAGTGGGTTCTGGGGATCAAACTTAGGTCCTCATGCTTGTAAGGTTAAGTCCTTACTGACTGAGCTACCTCCTACCCCTAAACATGGGCTAAGATATTTCAATATCTTCAACCGTACATTGGTGATGCTACTGGTAAAATATGTATCATAGACTTGCGAGATTAACCAAGTTAATACATTTCTACTGAGCAGAACACTGCTGGCATGAAGCTTACACTCAGCTGTGCTAGTTGGCACCGCCCCTGAAGGGGCTGTGATGGCTCCAGAGACAGGAGAATTGTGTGCCGGGGATCCAGTGTTGCCCACTTGCCTTTTGGAAGTCACCCAGGTTATCTTCAGAAATGGATGTTTTGGGTCTACTCTTTGTATGCACATTTCTTCCTTTAATAACTGGAAAGAATTGGAGATGGTTCAAAACTACAAGGAGGAGGCAAAGGAGATAAACTTTTCCATGTGACCCAAGTCAGCTTTCCCAAACTTCTTTCTCTGACACTCAGAGTAGCAGCTGCTCCATTTCAGCAAGAACAGGCACTTGATTCCTCCCAGAAGATTTGGTAAGAGAAGAATCTGGTCTTACTTCTCAACCTGGCTTGCAGGTTCTGCTCAGCCTCCCTCTTACCTGGACTGCTTTTCACTCACACTCCTGGCAGTTTCTGGATGACCTCTCTTGCTTTCGGGAGGTCTCTCATGCCTCCTCCCAAGAATCATCTCCTCCAAAGGCAGTCACTATTCTGCCTTGCCTCACAATAGATTAATTTTGGATGTTTTGTTTTATTTTATATTTTATTTGATGAGTGTTTTATCTGAATGTATATAAGTGCATCTGTGCATGCAATGCCCATGAAAGCCAGAAGAGGATGTCGGATCCCCTGGAACTGGAGTTACAGATGGCTAGCTCCTTTTGTGAAAGGCCTGATTACATTATTTGCTCAATTTTTCAATTGGACTGTCAGTCTTTATCTGGTCTGGAGGTGTTCTCTAGGTGTGTGAGTTTGTGGTTGAATATCCTCTGATTAGTTTCTCCCAGGATGTGGTTGGAGTCTTACTTTCTGAATACCTTTTGTTTCTGAACAGACATTCTTTTATTAATGCTTTGTAATCAGTATATCAGGAGACATTCATACCTTTCAATCACTGCTCAAATGCTGATCTGCATTTTTAATCATGTGAACATATGACTTTAAAATAAATTAAAGTTAGTTATAATTTGCTATACTACCAACATTAATTAAAGCTACTTTGGGTCTAAGTCAAGTGGTGTGCTGGATAGCTTTAATGTCAACTTGACACACCTGGGTTGAGGGAGCCTCAATCGGGGAATTGCCTCTATTGGACTGGCCTGTGGCCAAGTCTGAAGGGCATCTTCTTGATGCGTGATGTGGGAGGGCCCAGCCCACTGTGGGTGGTGCCACTCCTGGGCAGGTGGGCCTGTGTTGCATAAGAAAGCAGGCTGAGCAGGGGCCAACGGAGCAAGCCAGTAAGCAGTGATCCTCCATGGCCTATGCTCCAGCTCCTGCCTCCAGGTTCCTGCCCTGAGTTCCTACCTTGGGCTCCCTGATGAACTGCGACCTGGGAGTTGTAGGCTGAATAAACGCTTTCCTCCCCACGTTGGTATTGGTCAGAGTGTTTTGTCACAGCAATGGAGAAACAAACTAGGACAAGTGGTTTAAAGTAAGCCTGTAACATACCTAAGGAACAGTGTCATGATTGGTTTCCATTATCAACTTGGGACACACCTGGGAAGAAAGAACCTCAATTGGGGAATTTCCTCTGTTGGATTGGCCTTTGGGCAGGTAGGCATTTTCTTGATTGTCGAATGATGAGGGAGGGCCCAGCCAACTATGCGTCCTCCCTGGACAAGTGGTCCTGGGCTGTATAAGAAAACAGGCTGAACACAGGCCAGCCAGTAAGCAGCATTCCTCCAAAATCCTGTTTGAGCTTCTGCCTTCAAATTTCTGCCCTGAATGCCTATATGACTCTCCTCAAAGATGAACTGTCACTTGGAAGTGTAAGGTGCAATAAACCCTTTCCTCCCCACGCTGGCTTTGGTCAGAGTGTTTTATTACAGCAACATAAAGCACACCAGGACAAGCACCTTCCTGGGTTATACATGCAAATTGCTTCTCCATATCCATGTCTCTTCACTTTAATTTCTAAGTTACCTGGCTTTGGAAGTCACTACTCAAGGACTTCTCAAGGCCCAAAGAGAAGGAAAAAAGAATGGAATAAGGACTGGTGAGCATAATATATATGTTCACATATATGTTCATAAGATATGTATATTCACAGCAGAAGAGAATGCAGTCTAGAAGAGCAAGCCCTTAAGCAGCAGCTTGTTACGATGAATGTCTTTAGGAAGGTATCATTTCCATTTCCACTATTAACATGGGCTAAATGATGTACAATGCCACCTTCAAGTATGGTAAAATCAATACAATGCAGGGGCATCACCACTTGATACAAGCAACTAGAAAACACTTCTCTGAAAATTGTTTTCTTTTTTGGATTACTAGTTAAATACAGAATTTTAACTCCATAGCTTAACAATGAAGGGTCGTACAATGGCATCAACACATACACCTAGTATGTCAGTCTAAGTACATCCATGTCATTGAATTGATTACAAGGTATGGCCTAATAGACACTAGGGAACATTTCTTTTTTTTGAGTTAGGGTTCCCTGTAGCCACAGCTGGCCTATAACTCGCTATGTAGATCAGGCTGGCCTTCATCTCACAGAGATCCATCTGCCTCTGCCTCCTAAGTTCTGGGATTAAAGGTGTGTGGCATCACAGCTGGTTACTAGGGAACTTTAAAAAAAGCAGTTTATATAGGTATTAAACTTCATCTCATGTACTGATGTCATCATGCATAGAGGGCAAAGTCGGAGCTTTTATATTTGTGTTTATTCTTCATTTAACTTTGTTTTTTCTTTTTGAGACAGGGTCTTCTTGTAGCCCCAGCTTTCCTGGAACTCACTATGTAGACCAGGCTGGCCTCGAACTCACAAAGATCTGCCTACCTCTGCCTCCCAAGTGCTGGGATTAAAGGCGTGCACCGCCACGCCCGGCTTTCATTTAACTTTTCAAACAGTACTATAGTTGAATATTAAAACAAAATGATAGCCAAACAGTGAGTATATTATGATTATAGTTCTTTGCTCATTCATTACTGTGAATAAAATGCTGTCAACGTTACTCACTGGCCCCATTAAGAGGTTAGACAGGTAACACCACTTCTAAGTGAATGTCTGTCACCCTCACGGCCTTCTCCACTGTAACGGTGCTGTCTTTTCTGGTTTGGCTCAAAGTCCACTAATTGTTCCTGATCCGTTTCATCAGTCTCTTCTATTTCCTTCCAACAAAGAGAGTTTATCAGGAGAGAGAAGGCATTTTCAAGGAAGTTTACCCTAAACCAAGGATTGGCGTTCTTTTTCATATGGTCGACGGTTTATTGGCATCTAGCACACATGTTATGTCTCCGCGTTTGACAACCTGACCCAAATGAGAGGTGATGACTATGGTTATGTTGTCAAGAACAGACATTGGCTTCTTGAAGCCACACAGTGCTCCACGTACACGAGAAGTTCTTGTTGAGTGAAAACAGCACAGCCCTCTAATAGAACACAATAGTATTTCCTGGCTCCAGCCCTGCTTCTTGGTCTCCTGGACCATGGAATGTTAACTTCTGGCCTTCATTTATGCCTTTGCCTGTATGGATTTCTAAAATCTTTTTCTTTTGAGCCATCTTTCTTCCATTGCAGTGTTGTAAGCTGTCTTGAGGACTGATCCATTCTCCATGGCCCTGGCACTCCATGTACACAGACTGAACCATTCCTGGTCCTATCTGACAAATCATCATTTGCATGCCAGTAACTCAGCAGTTGGACAGCACACTACTGCTCCTTTCTCCACCTCAGCCTTCCCATTTGTCATAAATTGCATTCTTTTTTAAAAAATTATTTTTATTTATTATTTTAATTTTATGTATGTAAGTATATTGCCTGCATGTAGGTAGGTGCGCCAGTGTCGTGCAATACCCACGGAGGTCAGAAGAGGGCATCAGATCCCCTAGAACTGGTTGTTATCTGCCTTGTGGGTGCTGGGAATCAAACCTGGGTCCTCCGCAAAAGCAACCAATGCTCTTAACTGCTGAGCTGTATCTCCAGCCCCATAAATCACATTCTTTTGCAGGGCTAGTTTCCTTGTCACACCATTAAGTATGTCTTTCAAGGTTACTCACGGCTGGGACACATTTTGCCTCTCCTTTCTGCATCCTTCATCCTCCCCAAAGAACAAACCAAAGTTGTTCTTAGAGGAGCCCAAACCACCAGCTGCTATGCCTTTTTTAATCACCTGTCCTCCTTTATCATATGATTCCATTGTTTTGGAGTCAGAGAGAACTTTGTAAGCTTGAGAAATCTGTTAAAAATTTTCTTCCTTTTTGAACTCTTATCAGCGTGTTATTTTCAAGACAAGTTTTCTATAAACTTTTTTCAATTCTTCCTGTGTGGCACTGTGTTTGTCTCAAACAACATAGGAAGTGGTTTCTTCCACTATTTTCTATACCTGGTAATTGGGCAGACTCCAGAAGGGAGCCGAAAGAGGTACTTAGCATTACACAGCTCAGCTAGCCGCCACTGCTCCATTTCTCACTGAGTATTCTGGATGCTTCCACCTGAACTGAAATTCTTGATTTTAAAGAAGTTGAATTTGGCAGTTTTTTTTAAAGAGTGATTTTATATTTAATTATGTACCTCTGTGTGTGAATATGCATGTGTGAGTGCAGATGCCCTCAGAGTCTGAAAGAGGAAGTCAGATCTCTTGGAGCTGGAGTCACAGGCACTTGTAAACTGCCTGATGTGGTTGCTGGGATCCGAGCACAGATCCTTTGTAAGAGCAGTGTGTGCTCTTAACAGTTGAGCCATCTCTTCAGCCCCAGAATTTAGTGACTCTTTCATTTACCCATTAGTAGTGTTATGTCCATTTTAGAAACCTTAGTTCAAGGTTATAGGGTTACTCTCCTATATAACACTTTGGAAGCTTTATTTGCTTTGCCTTTTACATGCAGGGCAGTGGTACTGCTGGAGTGGATTTTTGTGCACAGTATCAGGTAGGCTTTATGGTTGGTTTTTTTCTCCATATGGATTCAGTTGACCCAAAACCTTTTATTGGAAAAGACCTTTTATCCTTTTCATGGAGTCACATGACCATCCATGTGAAAGTTTGTTTCTGTTCTCATTTTTTCTGTACCATTTTTCTATTTGTCTACTTATTCACAACACACTTATCTACTGTAGATTATCTGTGGCAGAAATCCCCCAGTTTTGTTCTCCTCTAAGATGACCTTGGCTCTTCTTGTAGCTTTGTACTTCTATTTACTTTAAAGATTTATTTTCATATTTATGTGTGTGTCTGTGTGAGTGTATGTGCACATGTGTGTGCAGGTGACAGTGGAGGCCAGAAGAGGGCATTGGACCTTGGAACTGGAGTTATAGGCATTTGTGAGCTGGCTGGTGTGGATACTGAGATCCAAACTTAGGGCTTCTGCAAGAGCAGCAAGTGCTCTTAATCTCTGAGTTATCTTTCCAGCCTTCTATGTATTTTAGAAAAGACTCATCACATTGCATGCACACATATACTGGTATTTTGATTAAAATTTCACAAATCTGTAGATTAGAATGCTATTGTATCTATAGGTAACAAGGAAAAAATGGATGCATTTATTATAACATGGGAGCTTCCAGTTCACAATCATAGTACATATTTCCATTTAGTTATGCTTCTTATAATTATTCTCAGTTATGTTTTATGGCTTTCCCCATAAAATTTTATACTTTTATTTAAAGATTCTATACCCTAATACAGAGATATCTGTTCATTCAGATTCATTGCTGCCCTTTTTTTATTAGCCGGGAATTGGAAACAACCTAGCTGTCCATCAACTGATACATAGATAATAAAAGTATTGTACATTTATGCAATGGACTATTATTCAGCTCTTAAAAATCTGAAATTATGAGATTCACAGGTAAATGGATGAAATGGAAGGAATCATCCTGAGTGAGGTAACCCAGACCCCAAAAGATAAACATTGCATGTTCCCTTTCATAGCTGGATGCTAGCTTTGAAATCTTAGATATTCAGTTTTCAATTGGGAAATCCAGAGAGGTCAGGAAACTAATAAACAGCCCTGGGGTGTGGTGGTTGTGGAGGCTTCATGGGAGGAGAGCCAGAATGCAGTGATATAAAGGAGAAAAGTGGAATAATGGAGTAGGAAGGGTTAAATGGGGTGGGGAATGGAAGGGCAGGGCTGAGGAGGGAGCATGGGGAGGGGTAAGTAACACTAAAGGCCTTTAAAGAAATTCTTATAGAAACCTACCATATAGAAGCTTCTTAAAGTACATACCTATATATTATAAAAAGAGATTAAAAGGAGTTAGCATATAACAGGGGGACATTGCCCCTTCTAGATATCATAGGCTAAAAACAAACAAACAAACAAACAAAAAACCTCAATGTCAGGAATGGTCTCTCTCTCTCTCTCTCTCTCTCTCTCTCTCTCTCTCTCTCTCTCCCTCTCTCCCTCTCTCCAAGCTGTTGACCAGGGGTTCCATAGATCCTCAAATATTGGCCATTGCCCCTGCTCTTGGTTATCTACTGGCTTTTGATGGTAAGACCCTATTGCTGAAGATACTACATACGTGAGCTATAAAACAAGGAGTAATCAAGCTAGTGCTGACTTCAGATCCTCATCTCTACTGGCTAGTTTTCATAGTGCTATACATGCTACTGTAAGAGAAAGTTAACCATCACACTTTCCCAGCTGTGACTCCTGTGAGCTACAATAACAACTGGCCTGGCAAGACATGCCTGCAGGTGCAATAGTGGCATAAATGTTATGGGAGTAACCAACCACTTTATTATTTTTAAATTTTATTTCTTTATTTTTAAATTATTTATGTGTATGAGTGTTGTGCCTGGATGTATGTAAGTGCAGTCATGTTGTGCAGTGCCTGCAGAGACCAGAAAAGGGTGTCAGATTCCATGGAACTGGATCTGCAGACAGTTGTTAGCTACCATGTGGATGCTGGGAACCAAACTGTGGTCCTCTGAAAGAGCAGCCAATGCTCTGAACCACTGAGCCACCTCTTCAGCCCCAAACCAACTATTTTATAATTGGATTTACATTCTGCTTCACCAAATGAAGCCCATATCTGATATTGATATCGGGCCCAGGAGCCTGAGGCTTGATATGTCATAGGTCATAAGGGAGAGCCTAATGATGTTTTTCTGCTAAATAGATATAGTATTAAACTGAATTCTAAAGATTTATTGTTATATCCATAGATTAATGCATCTCTCTACTCTCACCATGTAAATTTCCTTATGCAGAAGATGGTGATTAACACAGAGACCCATAATGGGCTACTATGCAGAGAACAAGAGACTGAAGAGCAATTATCCCTGAACTGGACACCTATATCAAACTTCTGCCTCCCAAGGCCCAGGAATCATTGTGGAAGGGGGGGATACAAAGATTGTAAGTGCCAGAGGCAGTGGATGATCATGGGGCAACAGAATTTTCCAGACAACTGGGCAGTTACTCATATGAATTCACAGCAATGGTGACAGCATGCATAAGCCCCAAATAAACTCAAGTCAGACAGAGAAAAAAAATCCCAGCACAAAGATGGAGAAGTGGGTAAGAAACCCCAACCCTACCTGAGGAACTTTTGGCAACTGATGGCTGCTTCAAGAGTCAGTCTTGTTTAAGGGTGAGACTCTTGGTAGGTTAACCAGGCTCCAGTGGGTAGACCCATACTGAAGGGCATTTGGGGGCACAAATTTGACTCCGCAGGTTTTAATATGTGTATGTGTGTGTGTGTGTGTGTGTGTGAACAGAGTATGTGAAATTGGGTGATGAGGTGGGGAATAGTAAGGGGGAGATGCAGATAGAAGAGGGAATTCTAAATATGATCAAAACATATTGTATGGAATGCACAAAAAATTCAAAAAATTTTTATGCATTTATTGTTTAAAAGTTTTAAGCACATTTATATATAATTTTCAAACTGTGTAATTCACATTTGAAGTGCACAAATCAATATTTTCTGGTATATTACATCATTCATTTTCAAATATAACAAAATTTACCAGTTTAACCATTTTAAGCATTTATTTCATTCACAATATTGTACAACCATCACCATTTTTATTTCCAAAGCCTTTTCAATTGTTCCTAACAGAAACTCTATAACCATCAATTAATATGTCTCCTTTATCCCTCCCCAGTTTCAGTGGTCACTGCTAATCTATCTTCTTTATGAACTTGCCTGTATCAGATGCCTAATAGAAGTGGTGTTGGTAATGTCTGTCTGCCTTGATTCACTCATCTTAGTGACCAGTATTTACTCACACTGTAGCACATGTTGAAGCTCTATCCTACTTTATGGTCAGATAAGATCCCAACTGTGCTCTGTGTAGTTATCCATTCATCCACTGATGAACAAAAAGGTTAGTCTGACCTTTTGATGATTGTGAACACTGATGCAATGAAGGTTGATGCATAAAGATCTGTTCAAATCTGTTTTCAGTTTCTTTGGTTTTACACTTGGGAGTAAACTGCTGGATCATAGCTGATGTTTTAACCTGGAGAAATGGCCAGATTGCTTTCCAATAACTATGGCGTTTTGCACCCCAGTGAGGCTTGGGGGGCTCTAGGTCCTCACTCATACTTGTTTTTCTTTTAAAAAATGGTAGAAGCTACCCAGAAAGTTGTGAAGTCAGGTCTCATTGTGGTTTTTATTTGCGTATTCTTAATGACTCATGATGTTGAGAATCCTTTAGTTGTGCTTATGGGTATTGCTACATATCTTATCTTCTTTATAGAAATTTCCATTCAAATTCGTTTTGGAACATTGTGGGATGTCTTTTTCATTCCATTAGTAGTATCCTTTATGTATTCTGTACAATACCCTTTTTCATTTTTGTTTTATCATTATTTTGGGGGGGGGGGCAGGTTCTCACATATCCCAGGCTGGTCTCCACTTTACCATATAGCCTAAGAATGACCTTGAATTTCTGCCTCCACCTCACAAGTGCTAGGATCATAGACTTGCATGACCAAGCTAGGATTGAATCCTTAGCCTCAGGCTAGGTGATCACTGTAGCAACTGAGTTAAATCCCAAACTCTTTTTGTTTATTTCTTTTAAGAGCATTTCCTTAACATTTACAATACAAGACAAGAACCAGACTTGATTTCAAACACATAGACAATGGGGACGAACAGATGACAGTTTAGCCTAGGGCACTTCGGTCTTTCTGAGGAGTAAACAGAATCTTCTTTCCCTTCTGCAGGAATCCTAGCATGTAAGAAATGACTCCTGTTCTTTGATGTATTTTTCACTAGAAGAGGTTTTGGAACCTGGAAATCAGGTTGACAGTTGGAGCAGGCCATTCCCGGTTCTGTCAGAACCAGAGGCTAGCAGCTTCTTGAGGCATAACTCTTCCCCTAGATTTGGGAAATTTTCTTGTATGATTTTATTGAAAGTGTTTTTTCGTCCTTTAACATGAAATTAGTTTTCTTTTTCTATGTCTATGATGTCAAGATTTGTTTTTTTAATGGTATCCCATAGATCTACTATGCTCTTTTCAGACTTTCTTATTAGTTTATTGTCGGAATGTTCTAATTCATCTCCCTTGTCTTCCATGGGAGCCGTTGTATTGATGAGACTGCTGAGTTTTTTTTTTTTATATTTGACTTATTGATATTTTTATTTATAATATTTCACTTTGATTTTTCAGTATTCTCTTTATTCAATTCTACTCTTATGTTCTGTGTTGACTTTATTTCATTCAGTTGTTTGTGTTCTCTTTGACTTTCTTGAACATATAATCATTCTTTGAAATTCTGAGTTTAGCCATTTTTGGAGTAGTCATGCTGCCTTGTTTTTCCTGTGTGTGTGTGTGTGTGTGTGTGTGTGTGTGTGTGTGACTCTGTGTGGGGATTTACACATCTGGGATTAGGCCATTGGATGAACTTTTTGTTTTAGTCAGCTGCATTCTTTTAGTGGAAATGTGTACAGTGTTCAAGTGGGGCTTGCTTGCAGCCGGGTGGAGGTATTGCTTATCTCCAGTGGCTTGGGGTTATAGCTCAGTCTTTTGGTCTATGTGCCCAGGGCTCCAGGCTCAACGCTTTGTATCACTCAAGAGGAGAATACAACCTGCAGAACAGCCACAAGCCAAGAAAAGGCCTTCTCTGAAAAGACAGTACTAAGCAATCAAAAAACAATTGTCCCTTAAACTTCAACAGTTTTAGGAGGTAAAGGCAAATAGATAATTCTGTGTACTAAGATATTAGCTACTGAGGGTTGAGTGGAAAGAAAAGCAGCACAGTACAGCTAGCGATTAGTGTTAGGATGCTAGAAGAAGAGAGGAAGGTAAACAGAAGGGGCACAGTAGAGACAGGGCAGGAGAGGAGACTCCTCTGGCTAAAGGTAGGATGAACAGAAAAAGAGGCTGAGTGTTGTGATACACACCTTTAATCCCACTTGGGAGGAAGAAGCAGGTGGATCTTAGTGAGATTGGGTCCAGCCTGATCTACAAAGTGTGTTCCAGGCCAGCTGGGGCTACAGGAAGACCAATCTGATAGCCTAAAACAATCCCAGCTCTCAGCAGACTGAAGCCGGGAGACCTACCTCCAGGCCCACCCGTGTTCTTGGGGAAAGCCTATCAAATGAATGAAGAGAAAGAAAAGCGTATGGCGGGGGGTGGAGATTGAGGACAGAACAGGACAAAGCCAGATCACCAAGCTCATGTTAGACATTAAATAAGAGATCTAGAAAAGTGAGGGCAGGAGAGCTGGCTGGGCTGCAGAGTCTGTATGAGTCTCTTGCCTAGGTGCCACCTTCAGTCTTGCCTCTAGGCATGTCAGTCACACCTCTGGGCAGTCCTTTTCAGGTTGGGTGGCAGGTGATGGTCAGTACTCAGGACGATCTTTCTTAGGTTAGGTTGTGAATGCTGGTCACACACCTGCAGGGTCCTTTGAGATATCCTGTCACAGGTGTGGCCACACCTGAGTCTTCAGACTTCCTGTCCTTCCAGGTCAGGTAACAAATGCTGGTCATGGCTCTAGATAGTTCTTCCTTCCTAAGGTCGAAACTGTTTGGAGCTAGTGTCTTATTTCATTCCAACTGTGACTCAGGCCAGGTTTCTACCTTGCTGAGGACTGTGTGGTTCTGGGTCTCATTCCCCCACTGCTGTCAGGTATTCTACATGCCAGAGCAGAGCTCTGGGTTCCCAGAGTCTGTGGTTCTGGTGGAAGTCTTTTTCCTCTAAGGTCACTCTGTAGAGGTCTTTAAAAATGACTGATGTCAAGTGCTGAGGAGAAGGTTTTCCCGGTACCTCTCCCAGGTACAGCTGCCACACAAGCTTTTCATCACCCTTTCCCAGCCCTTTAAAACATCAAATAGTGAAAGTACAGCGCGGATTTTCTGAGGTGAGGCTCTGTGTGAAGCAGTGTTCTGCCTGTTTGCAGCTACACGCTCTTTCACTCCAGAGAGCTAATTCTTCCAGAATTGACTCTGGACTTCCTCTCCTTCGGTTCTGCTCTTCAAACCGTCCTACTTTATTTCGCTACTGAAAGTAGAAATTTTCTGCTGTCACTCACTTATAAGAGCTGTCCTCCAACTATCCCCAGTTTCTTCCCAGAGGTTCTAGCAGATGCTGCCTGTGTGCCACCCACCGACTTTGTGTATCTCTGTCCTCCACACTGTGATGTGTTCACTTCCACAGAACTCTGGGACATGGTAGGTATTCAAAACCCATTTCCTCCTTTATTCCTGGTCTGGATATGCTCGAACAACAACAAAAATTAACTATTAAAATCCCCCCCCCTTTGTTTAATTTCAGAAATCAGACTTCCAGGTAAGATGGTAGACAGGAAGCTGCCTCCATGTGACCTGGCAAATTAAAAGTATCAGAATATGAAAGTGTAGACTCTGGTCCAAAGAGAGGAAGAAGGGAAGAAGTTTGGAAACCAACACAAGGAGTGACAGTTGAGAGTAGAAACAGAAAAGTGTTACACCAAAAAGAAAGTCAAGCTGAGCAAGGCTCGGCCATGTGGCTCCGAAAGGTAAGCCAGGTGACCTTGGTGAAGAGAGACAGGAAGTTCTACACAGGGGACCAGCCTTTGGCTCTCACAAGCCTCAATCCAGTTTAGGCCTCGCTAAAATAGTGACTTCTCTGATAGGACAGGTCAGTAATGGAAGTTCTCCAAGCTCATAGGGATAAGGTCTGATGTCATATTCAGAAGGAATGTATTGTTTAAAACTGAGCCACCCTGGGGCCTGAGAACAGGGAATAGTCACAGGTCAGAGAGCCTGACTTTAATCTGCCACAGACTCACAGTAAGAGACAGTCCTGGGAGGTGGTTGTGGAGAGTGGGAGGGTTGGATGCTTGTAACTCCAGCTCCAGAGGATCCAGTGCTGTCTTCTAGCCCCTGTGGATACCCACACATGTGGCATACACTCACACAGACACACAGATACACCACCCTAACCCACACATGAATACAAATAAATCTTTTTTAAAAATTAGGGCCAACTATCTTTTGTCTCCAAGAAACACATTTCACTGGCAAAGCCATTCAGAGACGGAGCACCAAATGGTGGAAGTCAATTTGTTAGGCAAACAGACACCCCAAACAAGCTGGTATAGCTATTCTGAGATTTGATAAATTAGACTTCAAACCCAAATTAACAAAGATAAAGAAGGTACCACATACTAATAATCAATTCATTAAGAATATTAATATATAAATATATCTGCTAAGTGGTAGAGCTCCCAATCTCCTAAAAACCAACACCAATGGGATGAAAGTTTGTATAGATCCTGATACAGTATCAGTGGGTTACTTCATTACCTCACTTTCATCTTTAGACAGATCATTAAAACTAAGAAACAACAAGGAAATAACAGATTTGAACTACACCATGGATCAAATGACTTAACAAACACCTTGACAATATTTCATCCAACAAGCACATAATACACATTATTCTCAGCAACCCACAGAACCTTCCCTCAAATAGATAACATTCTAGCTCACAAGACAAATCTTAACAAATACAAAAGAATTAATTTTTTCCAGGAGTCAGAGGAAGACTCTGTAAGTGCTGTTTCCTTTGGTGCCCTTGTAGTTTCCTGGTGACACTGATAACAGGGGCCTTGTGGAAAACCTCTGCCTTCAAAAAGGACAGTCTTCTAGCTTGTTATTTGCAGAATAGATGGTTCCGTCTTCATTCACAGAATTGCCTAAATTTCATAGAACTGTAGAGTTAGTTTTAAGTAAAAAGAAGTTTACTTTGGAGGCCTCGGTGGGACCCTGTGGGAAGGCACTGGCAGGAGCGTGCATGGGTCCCCTTCCTGTTCTGGCTGCTGTGTCACAACTGCCCTTTGCAAAAGGTCAGTAACACTAGATAGGAGCAAAGAGAAGCCAGTGGGGGATTACCTTAAGGTGAAACCCCTTTTGGAGTTCAGTGACTCAGTCTGCCAGGCCGTGGGTTACTGTGATGACTCTTACTCCATTTAAAAATTCTGAGAACTAGTGACAAAGGCATGTCAGAGACTGTGACTTCTTGATGTCAATTACTTTTGTGATATTTGTCATTTTGGTCTTCATCAGATTGTAAAAGAAACCACATTAGCCACTGCAGATTCTGATTGTTTGTCCTTCTACCCTCCAAGGACCTTTTCTTCTAGATGGTTACATAGTTTCCTTGAATTTGTTTTTTAAAACTTTCCTTTATTTTATGTATATGAGTATTTTGCCTGTGTGTATGTAAGTGTACTTGTGTCATATACACTGCCTGCAGAGGCCAGAAGAGGGCACTGGATCCCCTGGAACTGGAGTTAGGGATCCTTGTTGGCCACCTTGTGGGTGCTGGGAACAGAACCTGCGTCCTCTACAGGAGCAGCCCGTGTGCTCTTAACCACTCAGCCATATTTCCAACCTGCTCCCCCACCCCGAATTAGTTTTTAAGGTTTCATAATATGATTTTTATTGTTGTTGTTGTTTTGACACAGGGTCTCATATAGCCCATGCTGGCTTCACTATGTAGTCAAGGCTAGTCTTGAACCTCCTAAGGTGTGTGCTACAATGCCTGGCTGTAATAGAATTTGTTTTGTTGGAGCTAATGGGTTCACTATTGCATGGTAGACAGTGGCAGGAGATGTAGGCTTTCGCTCTAATCTTTTCCTAAATAGAGTGCCAACATTCCATGTAATATTTTCTCCCAGTGGAGTGGCTACTGAACTTATAGACCCCTATATAGTTCATGTCAAGTGTCACTAGAACCCACAGAATCAAAGTTCTGACCTGTTTCATAGGCATACACAGAGAGAGACATTCTTGTAAAAGGGTGCTCAAAGTGAGTGGGCAAAACAAAGGAGTTGTAAAGGTGACCAGGATGTTATGCATGTGTGCATGTGTGTACATATGTATATGTATAGATGTACACATGTGTTCATGTATTAGGAGACTAACAGTTATTTAATGGCTTGGGCTGGTACAAAGAGATTCACAGCATAGTGACTAATGAACAACCTTTGGAGTCTGTTCTACTTAGCTTTCGACTGCTGTGATAAAAAACACTGACCAAAATCAACTTGGGGAGGAAAGGGTTTATTTTATCTTACATCTCCCAGGTCACAGTTCATCACTGAGAGGAATCATGGCAGGGGCTTAGGGCAAGAGCTGAAGTATAGACCGTGGAGGAATGCTGCTTACTGGCTTGCTCTTCTGGTCTGTGCTCAGCCTGGTTTCTTATATAATTCAGGACCACCTTCCCAGGGGTGGCACCACCTTCAGTGGACTGGTTCCTTCCACATACTCACTGATCAAGAAAACGCTTCACAGACATGGCCTCAGGCCAGTCAAATAGAAGCAATTCCCCAATTGAAGTTCTTTCTTCCCAGATGTGTCAAGTCGACAACCAAAGCCATCCCGCACAATTGACCCCTTGTCAACTTGACACACAAACACATTGCTATTAAACCACAACCTTTCCATTTCTTGTCCCAAAGATACGATGTTAATATTAATAACACCATATAAAAGAGTACAACTTTAAAAGTCCTGAAATCGGGGCTGGAGAGATGGCTCAGCAGTTGAGAGCACTGGATGCTCTTGCAGAGGACCTGGTTCAGTTCCCATCACCAACATTGTGGCTAACAACTATTTGTAACTCCAGTTTCAAGGGATCTGATGCCCTCTTCTGACTTCTGTGGGCACTACACAACATGGGTGCCCTTACACACGTGCACAAAATACACTCACATACATTAAAAAAGTTCCACAGTTTTTAAAAAATTCAAATACTTTAAAAATTCAAAGTGTCTTTGAAAAGTCTCTTAGCTGTGGACTTGTAAAATCTAGAACAAGTCAAATACTGTCTTATTTCAAGAGGGAAGAGCTGAGTATACTTAAAGTTCAACAATGTAGCTCAAAGTTGTGTGGGATATCTGGGATTTACTCGGATCTCTGGGCTCCAAAGGACTTAGGCAGCTCCACTTTTCTGTCTCTGCTGTCTACAGCATATACAGTTTGTCTCATGGTCTCAGGTGGGCTCCACTCAACACCTGTTTATGCCCTTGGCTGTCGTCCCATGGTCCTGGCATCTCCAATATGCTGAGATCTCCATTGCAACTGAGGCTGCACCTTTACCAGTGACTCCCCCTAGCCTCATATGATGCCAAGTCTCAGATCCTTTCCATGACCCCTTCAGTCCTGGGGGTCTTCACTGCAACCAAGGCTGTACCTTTACTAATGGTCATTTCTGGCCTCTCAGAGTACCAAGCCTCAGCTGCTCTCTATGACCCCTTCATGCCTTCAAAATCAGTACCATGTAGAAAATTCTTACATATTACCAAGTCATGCTTCTAGCTTCAGATGGAGGCTTGGGTGCCCCCTGGACTACAGCTTGCTGGACTACAGTGTGCTGACCTAAGGGAGTATTTCCCAGATTTTATCTCAATGATGCTGGTCTCTTGTTAATCACAGCTGATTTCTCAGCCCCAGCTGACCAGCTTCAATTGTCTTAGTAAAGAAAAGGCTTTACTTCAGTGGTTCTGATTTCTTCTTTATCATTGCTGATTCTTCAGTCCAGCTGACCAGAAACCACAGATTCTCAATTAAAAGTATCACACAAACAGCCCTGATAGTTGCTGCTTCCCTTGAAACTTCACAAGCCAGGTTTCTATCATCTACATCTCTTTCAGCAGTGTCTTCCAAATTCCTACAGAACATCTCACTGAGCTCCAAGCATTTTTCCATTCAAAAGCTTCAAAAACCTTCACAGTCTTCCCAGACACATATGGACATGTCCATCACAGCAATATCCCACTCTCCGGTACCAATATCTTTCCTAGTTTGTGTCTCTACTGATGTGATAAAAACACTGACCAAAACCAACTTGGGGAGGAAAGGGCTTATTCTATCTTACATCTCCCAGGACACAGTTCATTATTGAAGGAAGTTAAGGCAGGAGGTTAGGGCAAGGACTGAAATACAGACCACGGAGGAATGAATGCTGCTTACTGACTTGTTCCTCTGGCCTGTGTTCAGCCTGCTTTCTTGTATAACTCAGGACCACATGCCTAGGGGTGGTACTACCTACAGTGGTCTGCCTCCCCCTCACTCACTCAACAATTAAGAAAATACCGCACAGATATACCCACAGGCCAATTCAGTAGAAGCAAATCCCCAATTGAGGTTTCCTCTTCTCAGTGTGTCAAGTTCACAACGGACTCTATCCAGCATAGAACCCATCTGACTTGGGATCTAATACCAATTCCCCACTTAGTGACATTGGGAAAGGGACACAACTTCTTTATGATACTGTCTCCTAACTTGGCTAAATTGCAACCCCCAAACTCATGTGCTGAATAAACTATTGTACCTCAGAATGTAACTATACTTGGAGGCTAGGTTTGTAGTATTTTCTTACAATGGCCATAGCAAATGAATACACTCCAGCTCTATAAAATGGCAATAAAGAAAATAGTATCACCCGGTGCAGCTGTGGGGAGGTTGAACGTGGTCAGGTATAGAAAGCATTCAGCACAAGTCTATGCCATCAGCTGTCCTTAGTCTGTTCACCAGTGTCTGTTCTGCAGAAGCAAATGACCACAGATTCAGTGATGTACAACACAGATCAAGTACATTCCAGTTCTGGAAGACAGAAATTTAACATTCATCTCCCCACAGGAAATTCGTTTTGCTGGCAGAACTATGTCCCTCCAGGGGACCATCTGTTTCCTTGCTCATTTAAGTTGTTAGTAGAAGTCAGTTGTAGGACTGACTTCTCCATTTTCTCACTAGCTGTAAACTAAAGACCATTCCCAGCTTGCAGAGCCGTATCAGTTTTCTATCACTCAGACAACCACTTGAGACAATGTGAAAGGAGGAAAAGTTTACTTTGGCTCATGGTTTCAGGGGCTTCTGTCCCCATTGTTTTGGGGCCTGTGGTGTCACAGTACATGATGGCAGGGACCATGAGGGAGAAGCTGCTCACACTGGCAGCCAGGAGGCAAAGACAAGAGGAAGGGGCTGAAGTCTATAGTACTACAGGTTGGCCCTTGAGCCCTTAGCATATGGGCTTCTGAGGGACTCTAAGACCTGAACCATAACAAGAGGCCACCACAACCTTTGGCTCATGTGCCTCCTTCCTCCATCTTCAAAACCAGCAATGGTAGCTTAAGCCCCTTTTACCTCACATCCCTGACCAACTTTTATTTTTGTAGCTCATGTGATTAAATTAATCCAGGATAATTGCTCCTGGAGCAAAGTGAATTCTTCTGAAAATTAAATTCCTTTTAACTATGTATCCTGTGTTGTGGTTTGGATTTGGTTTGTGACCCCTCCATTGTGACTGAAGGCTTGGCTTCCTGGGTGGTGCTGTTGGGAGATGGTTGAACCACTGTGGGTGGGGGTGGAGCCTAGGGCGAGGTCCTAGGTCATTGGTTAGGTCTCTTGGACTGCTTGGCAATTCCTAAGAAAGGCTGATATAAAAGCACAAGTTTGGTTCCATCCATCTCTCTCTGCTCTCTGTGTCGATAGGTAATCCAGCCAAGGGACAGCCTGGCCCAGCCTGTGCTATGATGTTTGGACTTTAAGCCTTCAAATCTATAAACTATGTAACTCCCTTATCTGAAAGCCATGTCATGTATTTTGCTATAGTGACTCAAAGCTGACTAATATGATCTGGGTAATCCTGGAAATGGAAACTATTCCAGGAATTAGAAGGGGAGACACCTTTATTCACCGCTCCATCAGAATCATCCTCCTTATCCAGAATGGCTTACCTTGGGTTTGAGAGCTGCCTTAATGTATGGAAAGCCTTTCAGTGAATGTGCAGAATTGAGAGGCTGGCTTAGCTCTTTCCTTTGGCATTAGCCAAGAGAATATTTAGATAGTGAGATTTAAAGAAGTGTGGGTCCAGAGCCCAATTCTTAGGTAGTTCAAATGGTGTCAGTGTGTTCCCTCAGGCTGGTTCTCAGTGTGGCTCTGCTTCTCAGCCCTGACCTCCCTATGAAAGGAAGAATGTATGGATAGCTCATCTGGCATCTCATCTTGGTGTGAAAGCTGGTTCAGTAAGACACACACACACACACACACACAGAGAAAGAGAGAAAGAGAGAGGGAGGGAGAGAGAGAGAGAGAGAGAGAGAGAGAGAGCTTCAACTAGAAGTGTTCAATGTTCAGGTTCAGAACTGAGATCAGGTTCAAAAGACTGACAACCCTTAATTGACAAAGCATGCTCAGAACCCTGCCATGCTACTGTCTGCATGGCTGTCTATGACATTAATAAATAACCCTTTAAAATAAATCTCTTACCCTCAAAAGACAATGTGGCTCAGTGTCCCCCTTGACCTGCAAACCCGAAACCTTTCAGCTGCCATCCCTGCCTGATTTTTACAGATTCTGGGGATCTGAACTCTGGTCTTGTACCTGTGGGGTAAACACTTTATCTTCTGAGCCACCTCCCCGGCCTGTATTTTTATTTTTTTTTTGGTAATGTCATAATATATTTTCTAAGGAAAATGGAATGTGTCCAAGGAAGATGCCGTGTCCTACCCCAAAGCCTGGAGAAGGAGTTGTTCATCCCTGTAAGTTCAACAGTAGTGTGCAAAATAGCATCTCACAGAATTAACACTTCCTCATAGGGTTACACATCCAGGGAGTGGTGTGGTCTATTGTAATTTTTCTAATAGTAGCTGCAAAAACACTTGTGCTTTCATCTAGAGCCAGGATAGAGCCAGGATGGAAGATTGGTCTTGGGAAGCCACCATGCAGAGGCTGGATCCAGGCACTCTCAGGCAACCTGCTAAGGTCTGGCGTATTTTTTTCTTCTTGAGTTAAAAGTTTAGGTAAATGAATGGATCTAGAAACTGTTATACTAAGTGAAGTAACACAGACTCAGAAAAATAAATGACATATGTTCCCCCTTATATGTGGCTCCTAGCACCAAATCCTTTTAAATTCCAGGTCTTTTTAATAAGATGATGATAGACAGCAGTCCGTTCTGCATGAAATAACTACCATCATCACAACTTCGGCTGAGCCTGATCCCTAAACATAGTCACAATTAGGCTTGTTGACAGTTGTGCTCATTCATTCAAGGAGTGCCAAGCAGGGTCACGGCACCCTCACCTGAATATCCAGCCACTCTTCCCAGCCAACTGGTTCATCCTTGGAAGACAAAAGAAAAATGAGGAAGAACCCAATAGAGGGATGCTTTTGGAAGCCCTTGCCAAGAAACTCCAATGGACTCTCTTATGTACATTTGAAAATTTCCCTGTTCTGACTTTTTTCTAGTTCCCTGTTTAGAACTTGTAATGCTAATTACTCTTGCCTTTACTTCTCCTTCACATCTCCCATTCATGATTAAGGACTTTCTTCTCTCCTTAGAGACAAAAGTTATGCAATTTGGGAGTCTTTTAGGTAGACCCACTGAAGGGGGACTCCAATTGCCTCACCCTGCGTCCCTGTTCAGCATGGAAGAAGCTGGAGCGGTCTGCGTCCCTATTCCTTATTGGCAATTTGGGTAACCCTTTCAGAGGATGGTGTGATAAGAATAGGAGGTAGGAATTGGCTAGGCAGTTAGGGTAAAAAGACCCCAAAGAAAAGTAGCCAGTTTCTTGGCTAAAAGTCAAAATGTCCTTGGGCCTGTTAGCAACATACTCTGTTCCAAAGGCCAAAAATGTCAAAAGCATTTGGGAGCTTGTATCTAATCCTTAGAAGATTTTAGGGTTACCTCTCCAGAGAGGGGAATGTTGGAGGGGAGGGAGTGGCCATGGATTTGATCAAAACACTTTATATGTGTGTATGAAATTCTCAATAAAGTTTTTGTAAAAATTAAAAAAATGTTTAGTATACTCATTTTCATTTAAAAGTTTTTCTGATATTTATGTTGAAGACAGTAAGTCTCCTCACACCTCTCACTGTGAAGTGCAGGCTTTGGCTTTGATATATGCACCCTGTGTTTGTTTAAAAATAGTTCACAAGTATGTTGGAGTTATTCTGTTTTTTTTTTTTTTGAAGGTTGTTGTAAAGTTATCTGATGAATTGGATTTTTGGCTCTCCTTTAGCTTTAATTTATATTTTATGGGATGGTGTTTGGTGAAAGTGCCCTGTGAGATTTCTCCTTTGAGAAACCTGTGGAGGTTTTCTTTGAAGCTTGCTAGTGGACAGTTTTTGTGAGGATTTTGTGTTTGAAATGAGTATATGTTTTCTGCTGTTGAGCATAAAGTTCTATTAAATCATTCTTGTTAACTGTATTATTAACATCTGGTAAGTTCTTGTGTGCATGTATGTGTATGTGTATGTGTGTGTGCATGTGTACACATACATGTGGAGGTCGGAGATGTTGCCAGTTGTCTTTTTCTACCTCTCTCTATTTTGTTTTTTGAGACAGGGTCTCTCATTGAAACTGGAGCTCACTGCTTCAGCTAGACTGGCTAGTCAGCAGCCCCAGGATCCTCCTGTCTCTGCCTCCTAGCATTGGGCTTAGAGACGTCCCCTGCCATGCCTATCTTATACGTGGGTGCTGGGGATCTGAACTCAGGTTCTCAGGTTACACAGAAAGCACTTTACCCACTGAGCCATCTCCTCAGCCTCTAGGTCCTTTTAAGAGTCTATTCAGTGTTTTGATCTTTTTTTCTTTGGGGGAGGGGTATATGAAAATGTCTATGGGAGCTGATCAGTCCATTTCTTGCCTTTCTGTCAGTTTTTATACTGAATGTTCTGGAATGTGTTGAGTACCGCAAGGCTGATGTTTGTGACGTAGATTTCACCTTTTTTATTACTTAAAAGTATTTTTACATTTTTACCTTGATACTTTTGTCTGTGGACTCTATTGTTTAAAACTGCCGTCATTGTTTCATATTCTAGTTGTTAGCATTTTCTATACCTTTGGTTTTTAAACTTTTTTCCATTATTTTATTTCAAGAGTGTCTCTTACCCTTAGAATTTCAGTCTTTATAGGGGAACTGAACCTTGAGTTTTAACTTAGTATTGATCTGTTTTAATTTATTTTTGACCTATTATTTTATGCTCTAGCTCCAAAATGCCATTTATTTCTCTCCTTAAAAAGAAATGAAAGAACAGTGTTTTACTGAGTTGGGCATTTCTTTCTTTTCTTCTTACTCTGTTTTGAAACGAGTATATCTGAATTCTGTACTATTCTTCTACTAAATCTTTAATTCATACATTGGCATTTGTCCTTGTCAATACTGATGCAGTTGCATCTATATCTTATCCCCTAAGTCCTGCCTGAACAAGAGGAGAACTTAACTTCTATTTCTCCAGTCATTTCTCATTCAAGGTTATCTAGAATGATCATCACAGTTATTGTTAATTTTTTGCCAGGCATGGTGACTCATGTCTGTAGTTTTAGCACTAGAGAAGATGAGGCAGACAGATTGCTATGAGTTTAAGGCCAACTTGGGCTATATAGCTTCAGGTCAATGTTAGATGAGGAGGGATGCTGTGTCTCAAAGAAAATATCATCGCTAATATTTTATTGCAAATGATATTTATTGAAATTTAATTATACATTTTACTTTTTTCTTGCCATTTAGAAAACAATCTTGTGCCCCATATCACACTGCATTTTGCTGAATGCATTTAGTAACTCTTAATTCTTTCAGAGAGAAGACCTGCGTAGTCAATGGTGCCTACTAATCAGGCAACTGCTATGCTAATGCCCTATGGTAATTAACTGATGGTCCTGCGATTTATAATGACAAGCATGTATTCTTGCTTGTGAGCCTGTGGGTCGGCTGAAATTTGGCTGTGTCTGGTTAGACTTGGCTCCAACTGCTAGTCAGAGCTGGGTCTGTTCCATGGGTCTAATTCTATGAGCAGCAGGTCCCTGGGGCAAATGCTTTTTATAGACAATCATGGGAGCTTAAAAGGCTGAGCCAAACCATGTAAGCAAATCTCAACTTGTTGATGATCTAGTATTGGCCAAAGGAAGTCACATGGCCAAGCTGGGAGGCTCTTTTAGGTCCCATAACAGGGGCGGAGGGGGGGGGTAGTAAAGAACTGGAGACAAGAATCCAATTTGTTCTGATATACTGGAAATATTTTTATTATAATTTTTTGTCAGTTTCACACATGTATATGTTATGATCGATTTGTCCCCACTTCCCTCTCTTATCCCCTCCCACTCCTGCTGACCCTCTTCTTTTTCCTGAGCTAGTTCCCTGCCTACTCGCATGCCTTCTTTTACATGCAGGCCTTGTGCAGGCAGCGACAGCTGCTGCGTGTTCATGAGTGCAATGGCCTTGTCAGATACACAAGACGCTGCTCCATAGCCCTTCTCCCCACCCTCCAGCTCTTGCAATCTTTTCTGCTTCTTCTTATCCTCAGCACTTTAACCAGTTATGAGTCTCTGCCTTAATTGTTGCCTTCTGCCAAAAGGAGAGCAGCACTGGCCTGTGGGTATCAATACACTTATCTAGAAGGCAGCTTGACTACATGTCTATTTAACTAGATCTTAGTAATAACTTCTCCCCTACAGCTAGTGACCTGCTCCATGATAAGATTTGACCAAGTTTATAGTACCACCCATGCACTTCCTCCCATCCTGCTGACCTCAGATCTAATCAGAATGTGGTTGGTTAACCCCCAAACAGTCATGCTAATATTGCACCAGTAGGCACCTCTTCCTGGCTTGTCAGTAGCACACAGGGTCCACAGCTGGGTAAGACTGTTGGTGACTTTTCTCCCCCAGCAGCCTTTGCAGCACCTTCTAACACCATGAGGGCTAGCCAACAGGGAGGAAGCTTCTAGCTTGGTTCCAGCTTGATTCCTTTATGTCCTGGGTTTGAAGTGTGAAATGTTTTCAGCAATAGGGTCTTACCATCTAGTTCTTGTTAAGGTTCAGATATACCCATCCCCTCACCAACAGGGCCTCAGGGACCTCACAAGCCCCTGAGAAAAGGGAACCGAGTTGATAAGCACCCTGGTCTTTGAGTTGATAAGAACACTGCTCTTTGAAGTCAAAAGAAGCAGACCACCTAACTTTTTTAAAAAATGTATCTTACCATCTTCTGCAGGAAGCAGAAGCCTCCCCCTATAAAAAGACCCCAGCTCACAACCCAGGGCAGACATTTTCCCTGCTGGGAAGGGAATCTGTCCCATGTGTTCCTTTGCTAATAAACTCTATTCTGATGGAGTTTTATCTGTATCCTGGTGCTTTCTCCCAATCAACCAGATTCATCCATTGCCTACTTTATCTATCAGTTCTTATGGGCAACCAAGAGCAATGGCAATAGCTTGTGTTGTTTTGGGGGCCTCTGGGCCTCCGTGACCACTGACTTATAAGGAGTTGTTCCACATATGACACTGAGATATTTTTGTCTTTTCTTCCTTCCCTCCCTTCTTCCCTCCCCCCTTCCTTCTTTCTTTCACTTCCTTCCTTTGGAGTCTTATTTACTTATTTATTTTGTGAGACTGAGTCTTAGTCTTTTGCTCAGACTGTGTAGACTCACTATTTAGGCCAGACAGCCTTGAACTCAAGACAATCTTTCTGCCTCAGCCTTTTCCAAGTGCTAGGGTTTTAGGCAAGAGCCTCCATACTGGTACCCTGGAAGATTTTGCTTGTACTTTATTTAAAATTTTTAGTATTTCTAAATTTAAAATTTCTTCAAGTAAAAGAATGGGTATCTGTGATTGGTGACGTTAATTGCAACTGTTTTAAAGCTACTTCCTGTTTCTTCTTAATTCTTTTTCTGGCCAATTGATTCACCGTATATGACTTTGATGCTTTTTCTCTGATGTTAGCCCTCTTTAAGCACTGTGCATTTGAGGGTGTGTTTTCCAGTTTTGCAGTGAAGGTTAGTTACCTCAGTGCCGCTTCCTGTTGTCCACTCTGGTGACTGGCAGGACCTGTGGTGAGGATCTGTCTGTGGCTATAGCTCTGTGTCCTCTGATCTTACCTCATGGACCCATAGCTTTGGCTCCTGTGAGCACCCCCTCCTGGTTATCTGACTTAGATAAGCACTGTTTTCTTTTAAAAAGAACATTTCTCTATAGAGATGTGGGATGAGAGAGCAGTGGGGCTGCATGCCGTGGTTAGTTTTCTTTTCTTTTTTTCAGACTGGGGACAGATGAAGCTTCCAGCCTAAGACTGATAACAGGCATAGATCGAAGCAAAGAAATAAACCCGGGAAATACTACTGTCTCTGGACAAAAGGCTAGGGAAGGGAACATCCAGTAGAGACTCTTTGCCTCAGCTTTGGAATCAAGGTCTCTGCAGGTGCTTGGGTATATTTACAACAGCAGGAATGAAGCCCTGATTATCCCATGACACACTCACAAAGTCTAGGAAAATCAATCAACAGTTATAAAAGAATCTTACATGTCTCAAAGAAGAATGCTACTCATGGTGGCAGCCATCAGTGAAGTCCCGTGTCAGCGCGGGGCTGAGAACACAACAGAAGCCATCACTGAACTCACATGTCACAGAAGGCACGAATCTTCAGATTTCGTAAGTCAAGAAAATCCCAAATAAGATATACCCAAAGCAGTCTATACTAAGACTCATCATAGCCACACTTGGGAAAACTAAAGGTCAGAATCTCATACACATACCCAGAGAATGGTGCATTGCATCTAAAAGAACACTAATGTGAATGACAGTGGAATTTTCCTTTGAAATCATGCAGGTTAGAAGGAAGAGGGGTAGCAATGTTCAAGGGCTGAAAGAAAGAACTGCCAACCCCAAGTCAGAAATCCAGTGACCCTGTCCTTCAGAGTCAACAGTGAAGACATTCATAGATGAAGGAAAAAATAAGATAATTGGTTGCTAGGACAGTCTTAGCTATACTTTGGATATGGAGTCTCCCTCCTAAGGCCCGTGTGTGAATGGTTTACTTGCTATTGAGAGGTGAGGTCTAGTGAGATGCCATCAGGCCATGGGGGGCAGGCAGACTGTGGAACTCCAGTCTCTCCTCTTCTTTCTCCTTCTTGCTTCCCAGCTATGAGGTGAATGGTTTTGTTCCATCACATGCTGCTGGCATCATGTATTGCTTCATCACAGGCCAACCGAGACAGCCAAGAAGAACTCTGCCCTCCCTGGGGCACCAGGCAGAGATTAAGCATTGTTAAAGCACTGTTAAAAATCATTTAACATCACTATAGTGTTGATATACTCTTTAGGTTCCAATTGAAAGCACTCCTGATTTTCTTTTTCTAGTAAACAAGCTAAGGCATTGGGGATTGGGCCATTCAGTTCCCCGATTGACAGTTCTTAGACTTGCTCTTGTTGCCCCAGCTGTCTTGAGCAAAAGGACTGTCAGTCAAACAGCCAGCTTGACTGCTCTTATACCAGTACCTGCCTTTTTTGAGCACTCTCTGGACATTTTGAGGGAGCAACATGATGATTGTAGCTTCTTGCTTGGGCTCGGAAAGGTGAAACCCCAGCCAAGACAGCAACCAGAGGAGGAACACTTCCCCTGAGGGACTGCTGTGATGACTGTGTAAAAAGAGACAATGCCATGATTGATGCAAACACAAACCTCCATTTGCATGAGCGTTTTGCTGAGATTGGTGCAAACACCTTGTCTCTGGCTATAGAAACAAGCTGTATGGTTCGCTTGATAGGTTGGTTGGGTGACACCTTCCTGTGTTGGTTCTTCTGGTGTTCTGGTGTTAAGGCATTGGGCCCAATGAAAAGCTTCCCCCAAGGGCACTTTTCTTGCCTGCTTGTGGTAGTGCAGGCTGTGCTGTACTGTACTAGGGAGGGAGAAGCACCAGAGATGGCAGAGCGGGTGCACAGCAAGCTGAACTGCAGAGGTAGTGGATTGGCCGGAGAGCTGTACAGACAGCTGCAGAAAAGCCAGAGCTACAAGTCTGGGGGCCGCCACAGAAGCAACAGCAAGAGCAGCAACTGGTGGAAAGGCAGTAGTAGCTGTCTCCCGAAAGGTGGTAACCATGATAGTGGCCGTAGCAACAAGAGGCAGCTGCACAGTTCTGGAGTGCTGCCAGGGCAGGAACCAGGGCTATGGTAGAAGGAGAGAGAACATGGATATCTGAGGCTGTAAAGACCCAGAGAAGAGAAACTGCACATGCTGGTCACTAGCAGAGCCTAGAAATCTGCCAAAGCTTTAGACCAAAAGCCTCAAACATCCTAGGCCTAGGAGCTGTGGAGGGCAAGGAACCCAACTTCCTAGTCCTACATAACAGCTGCAGTGCTTGTTGAACTTGAAGGGTCCCACTTCCTGAGCCCTGCCAGAGAGCTGCATTGCTGGAGGTGCCACCTGCTGCTGCTCCGACCTGCCAGCTGCTCCGACCTGCCAGCTGCTCACGCCCTCTCTAGAGTTGCTGAACACCGAGGGCTGCAGAAGCTGCCATATCCCAGCACTCCAAGCTTTTTGCCCGTCCATGATTTCTACCTGGGTAGAGCAAAAGGACCCCAGCCAGCTGATAGTAACAGTCTTCAAAATTATGAGCTGTAAGAAATCTCTTCTCTTCATAAGTTGACTATCCCAGGTATCTGGTGTAGTGATGGAAAGCGGACAAACACAGAAATGGCCCCAAACAGGAAGAAAATGATAGTAGAAAAAGGTAGACTATTCAGAAAGGAATGAACAATGAGAGGGATCGAAATATAAATAAGCACAGTAGATTATTACTATATGAGTTTAGTTATTTTTATGATTTAGTGGTTAAAACAAAACATCTTTTGATATAGTAGCACTCAATGCATGTAGAGGAGATGCTTTTAAGATGACTGTATTTAATATGTGGAAATGATAAAGGGATCTAAATGATTTATATACTTCACTTAAAGTGCTCAAATGCAATCTCTAATAGGTAGTATAATCAGTTACATCCATGTGTGATGGTACTTAGAGAAATGGCCAACTACATAAATCATTATAATTCAGTAATTGCAAAAGAGGAGGCAGAAAGAATGTAAGAGCTGGAGGATAGAAGGAGTCCTGTGAAACGCCGTCTTCTGGATGTGACATGGTTGTTGCCCTCATGAACTCACAGCAGCTGTGGCTACCTGTCAATCTTGTCAAAGATTTTTGAATGTATGTTCATAAGTAACATTGATTTATGGTTTTCTTTTCTAAATGCTGTATCTGTGTCTTCAGTGTCAGGGTAATACTAGCTTGATATAGTGAATTGGGATGCATTCTTTACTATTTTTTTATTAAAGTTTATATAAATTTATTACAATGTACATAAGTTTTCTCTCCAGGAAGATAATCTGGGAATATCTTTTGGGGGGAATTTTTAAATTGTGACTTAAGTTCTGTTAATAGTTATAAGGCTATTCAAATCAGCAGTTTTATTTTGGATGGGTTATGGTAGTTCACACATTTTGATGAATTGTCCATCTCATTCAAACAGGAAAACTTATGGAAGTGGTTTTGATCTGCCTAGCCTGAGATGTCTACAAATCTATAATGATGATTCCTCTTTCACTCTTTTGTTGACAACTTAGGTCTTCTCTTTTGAAAAACCAGCTCTTTGTTGTATTGATTTTTCTCTATTGTCTTTTGTTTTAATTTCATTTATTTTTACTCTGTTGTGGGTATATTTTGCCCTTTTCCCTAGGTTCCTGAAGTGGAAGTTTAGGTCCATTACAGACTTATTTTCCTCCTTGTAATGTATGCATTCCCTCCTTGGATGGCTTTTGATATGTTGTATTTCCATTTCCATTCAGTTGAATATATTTTTCCTAATCCCTTGAGGCTTCCTTTTTTAAAAAATCATTTATTTATTTTTTGAGACAGAGTCTTGCTATGTATCCAAGGCTTGAACTTGAAATTCTCCTGCCTCAGGCTCCTGAATACTGAGATTATAAGCACAAGCTGCCGTCCCCGAGTGGCCTTTCTCTTTGATTTATGAATTGGTTAGAAGTGTGTTTAGTTTCCAAGTGTATGGGAATTCATTTACATTATTGACTTCTACTTTGATTCATCCTTACTGAAGAACTTACTGTATGGTTTCTGTTCTTCGCAATTGTTGGAGTTGTGTCAAGATGTGGTCTGTCTAAGATGAGCTATGGTAATTGTAAAGCATGTGTTGGGTGGAATGTCTATGTTGATTAGAACCTGTTGGTTGATACTGTTCAATGATCCCTTCTTTGATAACTTTACCTGTTTTCTGTCTAATTTTTCTGAAATATTAGGGATTATATTTAGGATGGTTACATCATATTAGGCAGAATGAAGACATAGAAATTTGGTGAAATAGTCCTTTGGGTGTTTCTGGAGCAGGTTTTAGTATGTGAGCTAGAGAAGAGGAGGTGGAATATCCACTCTTAGTGTGGGCAAGCACCATTCATTCCATCAGTGGCCCAGAGGGAGCAGCTTGGTAGGTGACAGGTGGGCCTGTTTGTTCCCGCTGCTCTGGCCATCAGAACTCTGTGATCACTGGCTTTTGCATTTTAAGATTTACCCCGTAACTCACTGGGTCCTTAGGCTTTTGGCCTCACACTGAGTGTTACAGTGGAGGCTTCTCTGGTTCTGAGGTTTTGAGCTTTGGACTGAGTCATGCTTTATCCTGCTTGCAGATAACCTCAGTTACAAAACTGGACACACATGATTGTCAACCATAGTGACGTTTATACCTTTCACTCCCAGCTTCTTTCTTTATGAGCACAATTCATTACTCAAAACTATTACACCTGTGAGACTGTGGTTAATACTCAAGTGCTTATGCTGACAAAAAATTTCTCTGTTATTGCTCCTTTTATTGTATAAAATGGCCCATGAAGTTTTCTGTCATGCTTTTATGTTTTTCAAAACTTATTTTTAAAAAAGGTGAATAAATCTTATCTTTTAAATTGTGTGTGTGTGTGTGTGTGTGTGTGTGTGTGTGTGTGGTGTTGAGGATAAAATCCAGGGCTTTGTATATGTTAGGAGAGTGTTCCACCATTGAGCTGCATCCCTGACCCCAGAACTTCTTGAAGGGAGAGCTTGGTCTTTTGGCATGTCAGCTTTTGGAATTATGGCATTCATGATTTTGTCTCTTGGAATTATGATCCAATCTCCTCTTAAATCTATCTTTTTCTTTTCTGAGACTTTTTGTTTTCTCCCAGATCTGGGGATCAAATCTGGACTCTCACACATGCTGAACAAGTATTCTACTATTGGACAATGCCCCCAGCCCTTTGCTGATAATTTTATTCTATTTGCTGAGATGTGACAGTGAGTTTTAATTGTCAAGTTGTCATAATCCAGAGTCAGTTGGGAAGGGAATCTCAATAAGGGACTGTCTGGATTAGGTTGGCCTATTGGCAGGCTGGTGGAAGAGTGTCTTGACTGTGTTAATTGAAGCAGGAAGACCTGCCCACTGTGGGTGGTACCATTCCCAAGGAAGAGAACTCTAAACTGTGTGAGTAAAGAAAGTGAGCTGAGCAGTAGCACACATGCACTATTTCATTGCCTTCTGCTCTTAACCATGGACGTGATGTGATCAGCCACTTCAAGTTCCCACTACCTTGATTTCCCCACGTGATGGACTGTGTGTTAGTCACTTTTCTGTCTTCTTGTCCTGTGGCTGTGGGGAGCAGGCTTTTGTGGGATGTCTTTGTCTAAGTCTATTCTGGTTTCATTTCTGCTGCTGTGATAAAATGCTCTGAAAAGAAGCAATTTAGGGGAGAAAGAGTTTACTTGGCTTACAGTTCCAGGTTACAGTCCATCATTGTGGGGAAGTCAAGTTAATAACTCAAGGCAGCTAGTCACATCACATCCAAGAGCAGAGAGAGGATAAATGTATGTGTGCTCACTCGCTTGCTTGTGTGCAGTTCAAGTTTTCCATTATTATACATTTCAGGACTTCCTGCCTAGGGAATGGTGCCATCCACAGTGGGCTGGGTCTTCCCATAGCAATAAACTAAATTAAAACAATCCCTGGCAGACATGCCCATAGGCTGACTTAATGTAGACAATTCCTCATTAAGATTCTCTTCCCAGGTGATTCTAAGTTGTGTCAAGTTGATTAATAAAGCTAACTCTCTTAGTGTCTCCATGGGTCTCTCCAGTTTGCTAGTTTCCTCACCTCCAAATCTAGGCCACATGAGGTAAAAAGTGAATTCAGAACTTCTCACTACTTTGTGACTTGAGTTCTAAGATCACTGGCCCGTATGTTTCCTTTAACTAACTTGTGACAGATTCTACCCAGCTGTACTATGAATTTTGCAAACATCACCAAAGGGCTGTGTACTATATACTAGTCACCAACAATAACTAACTATATTAAATATATATTTTTACTTAGAGTATTTTGTTTTATGTGTATGTGTGTTTTGCCTGCATGCATAAAAGGACACCACATACAATACCTGCAGAGGCCAGAAGAGGGTATCAGATCCCCTGTAACCGGAGTTATGGATGGTGGTTAGCCACCATGTGGGTGCTGGGAACTGAATCCAGGTCCTCTGGAAGAGCATTCAGTGCCATCTCTCCAGCCCTAACAATAATGATTTTATAATTGACTGGCTCCTGTGAGTAGATTTGATCATTAGAATCCCCCTCCCCATCATAGCTTTCGTCTTAGAAATCCACATGGAGGAATGCACTGTTACACTGGATTTAAGTGAGATTAGCGTCTATACATGTTGCTTAACATAGCTACTGTTTCTATATCAATTGATTTATACAGGAAATCTCCTCTTGACTCTTATGAAAGGAGTGCACTCAGAGAACGCATACTTGCCAGACGCGGGTTACTGGAGGGGAAAGAGATTGTAAAAAATGTAATAGGTTAAGAAGATGGAAAATAGGAAGTGGCCCCTGATCTAGAAATTCACTGTCTAGTAGGAGTAAGATTGTGCAGAGAAATGACTCCAGGACAGTGGGATAGGAGGGAAGAAAGACCTGGGGATGCTATGAAGAGGAAAACTAACAGGCAAGGAAGGATGCTGGAAAGGTGTGATAGAGATGTGAGAAGCAGCAGAACTGATGGGGAGGAGGGGCCAGCATGGAGCAGAAATCATGACCACTGAAAGAGTGAGAGGATGTGGACAGAGTCAGAGCACATGGCTCAACTATGGGCAGAGGTGGGGAGCACATGATGTTGTGGCTGAGTGAAAGAGCTGTAAGAGTTATTTGAAAACAAAATAATTTCGAATGGAAAATGCTCTTTAGGATATGTTTTGTAGCCTTCAAATAAAATAGAAACATGGGCTGGAGAGATGGCTTCACTGTTAAGAATACTGAAAGCTCTTGCAGAGGACCCAGGTTTGATTCCCAGCACCCACCTGATGGCTAACAACCATTCATAACTCTAGTTCTAGGGGATCCGACACCCTCTTCTGACCTCTGTGAGCTTTAAAGGCATACCTACTTACATGCAGGCAATACATTCACACAAAAAATTAAAAAATAATAAAATAAAACTTAAAAGAAAACAGAAAAGCAAGGCTAGGAAGATGAAAAAAATAAGGATCCCTATTAAACATGGAGTAAATGGAGAGACCTCCCAACAGCACTGCCAGCCTAGGGCACAGGAGGAGGGGGAGGTGGAAGGTATTTGTGCATAGGAGAAGGTTCTATGGTAGAGGCATCTTTTTAATGTCCCTGAGTGGCCCCAGAGGCATAAATCCAGGCTCTATGGGCAGACAGGCTGACTGATCTTCACAGAGCTGTGCATGGACATCAGATCTGCCTTTTGAAAACAGAGCCTCCTGCCCCTGGTGGACTGTAAGCACTGAGCATATTGGCTAGCCACCCACTGGGCTAGGAAATTTATTTGAGAATCAGAGTATTTGGAGTGTGATTGAGGGATGGTCTCCTGGGTCCGTGTTTGTTCTATGAATCTGTGATTAATTTTCATTGCCAACTTGCCTAGATTTAGAATCACCATGGGTTGTCTATGAAGGTATTTGCAGAAAGGTTGAACTGATGAGGGAAGACCCATCCTGAATACGGGCAACACCATCCCTTGGGCTGGGGTCCTGGACTGAATAGAAAAGAGAAAGCTAGTTGAGCACCTGCATTCACCGCTCTCTGCCTCCCTACTGTGGATGCGATGTGACCAGCTCCTTTATGCTCTGTCACCAGGCCTTCTCACCTCAATCTTTCTCAAACTGTGAGTCAAGGTAAACTCTTCCTTCTTTGGTTTGCTTTTGCCAGGTATTTTGTCACAGTGATGAGAAAAGTAACTAACACAGGATCTGTACTTCATTTTGTCATGTGTTTTTGTAAGGCCTGTTTAGACTGTTCAGTCCTTATACAGCTTGTGTGATTCCTTCAAAGCTATCTTTTGTTTGTTTGTTTTTTGAGACAGCTTCTCCCTGTAGCCCCAGCTGGTCTGGAACTCACTATTGTAAATCAGGCTGGCCTCGATCTCACAGAGATCTGCCTGCCTCTGCCTCCAGAGTGCTGGGATTAAAGGCATGTGCTACCACACCTAGCTTTTCAAAGCTTTCTGAGAACTGATGTGGGCCCAGCTGAGTAGACGTACCCAGAATGGACCATGTACTTATGTGTGCCCCAAATCAAACTTATTCCAAGTAAGGATTATTTGATCCAGGGTTTTCCCAGTCCATTGCAGATTCACTGTGTTCTGAGTTAGGGGGACACCCACCTGCCATGGGGAGGGGACAAAAAAGGAGCACATACCTCCTGGAGATGGGTCTCTTTCCTTCACCGTTCCCTCAGGAAAGTGTTCTGCACCGTCTCTTTCCCTTTTCTCCTACCCACCCGTGGGGCTGGTTATTAATACTGACAGCAATGAAAATGACACTGGCAGCATTTTAGACAGTGATGCATACACATTCTCTTTGACAACTCTAGAAGTTGGTTTCACTATACATGCTTAATGGATGGGTAAACTGAGGCCCAGAAAGGTCAAGAAATTTGCCTAAGTTTGAGGCTCCTGATGAGCACTGGCATTCATCTCTCTCCACTTCCTGACTGCAGTCATAATGTGAGCAGCTGCTTCAGGCTCCTGCTGCTGTTCCTTCCCCACCATGATGAACTGTATCCCTGTAGATGCATCACAGACCACTTGTTCCGTCTGCCCACAATGGTTTCAGAAGGCTTCCTCACACATGGACATGGACTCACTTTATCCATTTTGTCCCAGAGCTACCATCTTCTTTCTAAATAGATCATCACAACCCAGGTATCGTCTGGAGAGAAACTCTGTCTCTGGGGAGAAACTCCATCTCTGGGGAATGTGAAGGGAAGCCCAGTAACAAAGGCTGGCAAACTGCCAGTGTCTGACACTGTGTGAAGCTCTTTCAGGATGAAGAGGAAGCAAGGAGTTGACTGTGGAGGCGAGAATGGGCCCTCTGTGCTGGACAAGCTGAAGTTCAAGAGGGTAGAGAGGCCCTGTGACTCCAGGCTCCCTCCCAGGGGCATATCCTGAGCACCCCCTAAAGAGAGGCGCTGAGGCAGCACAAGTGCTTTTTCTGTCTTCTGCAGGCCAGAATCCTCCCGTCTCCTCAGCTGCAGAAATACACTGAATGCTGCTGTCCAGAGAAGCAACTTGTTCCCCGAGAGCAAGTCGAGGCCATATCCCTCAACAGCTGGCTATGGCGGAGATCAGCATCGCCTTGCAGGCCCACAGCTGTTTTCTTTGGCTCCCCCCAGGGCTTGGGGCTTCCCAGTGAAAGCTGCTGATAGTGTGACCTCTTAGAGGCACTCCTTGTATCTCAGGGGCAAAGACCACATTCAGATCCTCAGCCTGAGCCCGGCTCCTTGGCTGTTTGTCTCACATTGCCTTCCCTGGGCTTTTGGAGGGCATCCTGGGATGCAAAAGAGATTGAGAAAAAAATGATTCTTCTGGAACTGGTGGAACCTCATTTTAAATCCTGGCTCTGCACTGTACTGGCGGGTGACCTGTGGTGAAGCCTAACATTTTGCTGTCAGGCACAGTACAAGCTCCTCCAGAGACCTCAGTCTCGGAACCTCAGCTCACTCCCCAGGGGAGAAGTTCAAGAGCTGCCAGTAAGACCGGCCAAGAAAGACCAAGCTGGTATTTGAACCTGTGGTGGTCTGGCTGCATAGCTACCCTCTGTTCTGCAATGGTGTGCCACCACCAGGGTGCACCCTCAGGCCTGGTAGCTCTACATGAAGTGGAGGTGAAGCAAGCCGAAGAATCCCTGCATGTCTGGAGAGGCAGCATGCTTGTGAGTGCCAGAGGAGCATCCTGCATGTTAGGTGGTCTGTTTATTTAATCCTTGCTATTATCTGGACATTGAGATTGTCTCCACTTATTTACTATCATAAGCAAGGATGTGGAAACCATCAGAGATCCCCAGCCATTTCTACATACCTGCTTCCGTCTGAGATGTAACAGAAAGCCAATTTACTAGGTCACAGGCATGAAAATGGCAGGCTTTATTTTCTACTTATTTACCGTGC